>NW_028186416.1:368015-383231 GCF_003343005.1 Rhea americana | reverse complement strand
CTGCTGCTGCCCGCGCTGCTGCTGCGGCGAGCGGGAGAGCCGCACCCCCGAGGAGCTGGTACGGCCGCCAGCGGGACCGCCGCGCCTCCTGCCGCTCCTGGCGGCGCTGCCGCCTTCGCCGCGGCGCCCCGCGACCGGGCCTCTGCCCGGCCCCGCGGAGCACCTGCAGCCGGGCGGCCCTCGGGGCGGTGCCGCCGCGCCCGTGCCCGGCGCCTCGGGCCGCCTCCCCGGTACCTCGGCCCGCGCCGCTGGTCCTTGCGGGCAGAGCGCCGCTCGCCGCCCTCAGCGCGGGGCGGCTGCGGCAGGGGGTCCTCCCGCTGCCCGGCGCCGGGAAATGCTCTCSGTGCCCGTCCCTCTTCCCGCGTTTCCCCGTGACATGGCTTCTCTGTAACCTCCTGCTCTGAGGGAAGCTGTGGCGTGGGTTTGGCGCTCCGCGTTACTGCTGCGTGGCGGGCTCCATTGTGCGGAGCTCGAGCGGTGGTCTGTAAATCCGTGCTCTGATTTCGTAAGCAGTAACGAGACAGGCCTTCCCTAGTTCTGGCTATGCTAACTGTTGCAAACACCCGTGCATGCATTTGTTCTTCTGGTGATAGTCCATTCCCATGTTGTTTTTTTCTTTTTTAAAGACAATCCTAGGAGAAACTCATGAAGAAGAGGATGAGATCCTTCCACGCAAAGACTATGAGGTGGGAGACTAACTTGAGCTTGTGAAATTAATGTGGAAAGAGCTGTGGGCAGGTTTCACTCTATCTGAGTTTATAATGGGACAGGTACCCAAATTTGATCATTGTAGCTGATACTGTATTGGCACCAGAAGAAATACTAGGAGCTCAACTTGCAAGAAACTTGGCAGTTCTAGGTAAAAGCCCTGTGCGCTGAGTAGAGCTTGAATATCTGATACTCAAGTCAGAGTCCTGTTGAGAAAGTTCATCTTCTGAGCCTGCTGTATTGTCCCCTTTTAAAAGAGCCTGTAAATCTCACATTACAGTCTTACCTCCTTGCAGCTGTAGGAAGTATCTGTAACTCCTTGGTCATGGTTGCCTTACTGCTCTCTGTTGTCTTGCTGGCTCAAAGCAGATCTTGCCATCAGATCTTGATTCTTACAGAAACTTTTTTGATTTTTTTGAGTCCATATGGTATCCCTGAGCTGTTTTGAGTATTTGCTGTTACTGTGCATGCCAGTAGCCCAGCCTCTTACTGCTTGGCTTGGAAAGGTGAAGCTGATGTAGGCAGAAGCTAATGGTACTTTGTGAGTGCGAACAGGCAGCTCTCTTACTTTGGACTCCATATTGTGATATGGTTAAGAATTGGTGTGTTAAATTGTTTGGAAAGAAGTTGCTATCTACTACTTCTGTTGTAGTCAAAAGTTAGATACAAAGATCTAATGATATCATCTACACTGTCAAACTGGAGATATTTTAAAAAGAAAAGTCTAAATCTGTGCTTTATAATTTACTTCAATTAAAGTTGCTTTTAGTCACTCATATACTTTAGTTTACTTATTTTTCTCAGCTTGGGCAAGGAAATTTGGTCTGTTTTTTCATTTCTTAGTTCTCATGGTCTGGCTCTATTAGAAATATTTAGGTGAAGTTGTTTCCAGAAACTTTTCCATTCTTACTTTTGTTCACAAAATCTACTGTGAGGACAGTAATTCTTTCTGTAATCTTTGAGAAGATTTTCTGTTCTTAGACTTTTTTTTGGTACAGTCTGTCACAGCTGATTCACTCTGGTTTACCTTTTGATATTTCTCCAGAGCTTGGACTATGATCGTTGCATTAATGACCCATACCTGGAAGTTCTGGAGAGCATGGACAACAAGGTAAGATTTTTTTTTTTTTGTCTGTCATTA
Organism: Rhea americana; assembly: GCF_003343005.1. Lineage (NCBI taxonomy): Eukaryota > Metazoa > Chordata > Aves > Rheiformes > Rheidae > Rhea > Rhea americana. The sequence goes on along the minus strand of NW_028186416.1, from coordinate 381,382 downwards.
GCTTGAGAGATAAAGCTGTAGAAATATTCTTCACCAGAGCAAGTTTGTTTGTTTGTTTTSTTTATGAAAGAAATTGTTTGCTGTTTTGATTTTTCTATGAAAAGGATAAAAAATAGTTTTGGAGATTATACCTCCCAGCATCTGTTCTGAATCTGAGGTTTAAAGTGAGGTGTTTGTTGCTTTCAGCTCCTTATTTTCAATTCACTATTTGCACCATCTCCTGTTGGTTTGTCACTCTTGCTGTAATCCGTCTGGAGTATAAATTAATTATTATTTTGACATAGCTTCTATTTTTACTTTTTTTCACCCTCCCCGTTCCAAAACAGAAAGCCCGAAGATATGAAGCAGTGAAGTGGGTGATGGTTTTTGCCATTGGAGTCTGCACGGGACTGGTAAGGATCATGGTGTTTGAATGAAGAAATTTCAGAACACTAAGCAAGAATCACTAAAAGTAAATGGCCAAAGAGTAAAGAGGAAAAAACATATTTTTCATGAAGGGGAGGTCTTAGTAGGTATAGTTGTTGTTTGAGAACTGCAGCACATTATTGCTAGATTTTTTTTCCAGGGAGCCTTTGTCTTTCAGATCTTGCTATCCTTTCTTTGCAAAGTATTGTAGCAAATCCTTTAATTCTGTGTGTAGAGAAACTTGTCTGAAGTGAACACTTAGTAAAATAAGATGTCAATTTATAGTTGAACTATAGTTAATGTTTTGAAGTACTATCTTCTGCAGATGTGCTTTCTAGAGTGTTTAAAAATTGCTTCTGGTAACTGTATGTTTCAGGTTTAAGACTAGCTTTCTTCTGTACTCTAAAGTATGTTAGAGGTGTTAAAAGTACTAACAGACAAATGGTCTGAAATGCATCACTTCAGCAATAATTATGAGATGGATGTGTCCTAGTTATAGCAAGGGAGGCAGCCAATCTGAGCTTTCAATTTTACTTTACTCTGACACTACTTTTGCCTTCTTTATTCTCTGTTCTCCTATATACATATAATCTCTAGTAGGACTTGCTGGACATTGGTCTTTCTTACTAGTATGTAGTAATTTCTGACAGTAGGTCTGTCATCTTTTTGCAGGTGGGCCTCTTTGTGGATTTCTTTGTACGGCTCTTTACGCAGCTCAAGTTCCRGGTAGTACAAACCTGTATCTTTTATATAGTGTCTGCCTTCCTGTCAGACTCCAGTGATCTTCCTTCCTTGCTAAAAGAGCAAGTTGGCTCTTTTGGAGATTTCTACCATCAGTTAGCTGTTGATTAATCAAGTTTTCTACTTGCCTGGATGCTTCAGTCCTTGAAACCAAGAAATGATTCCAGTATTGACGTGTGGAAAAAGGCTAGTCCCTGGAAGCGTAATGAATGTTTTCCCTTGCTTGTAGTTCAGTTGGGAGCTCTGAAAAGAAGCGTGGCTTTCTTTTGGGTCACGTCAGATTCTCTGGCTGGATTAGGAAATGCAGGCTTGGCTCCTGATGCTGGTGGGACCCCCAAATAGTCCTAAATGATTCTGTGTTGAGGGGGAGGCAGGGCTGTGTTGTTTTCCTTAACTCCCTGTAGCGGTGGAAGAATGCACTGAGAAAGGATGTCTTGCCCTGTCCCTGCTGGAGCTGCTGGGGTTCAACCTGACCTTTGTCTTTCTTGCCAATCTTCTGGTCCTGATCCAGGTAAGACTGAGGTCCAATGCTTCTACACTTAAACAGCCACGCTTTGCTGTCACACAGATCTGGTGTGTGAGGTTTGTCTGCCTAAAGCACTCCCTGCCCCAAGATCTCAAGCAGACTTCACAGGACTAATTTCTTACAGTACTTAATATAGGCAGTGTCTCTTGGTCCCTTGCTGTGCTTGCTGGTGAAGGATTGTCAGTCAGCTATGATACTGATGCAACACAGTGTCAGTGTTTTTCTTTCTGCAGCCTGTGGCAGCTGGATCAGGAATTCCTGAGATTAAGTGCTACCTGAATGGGGTAAAGGTTCCAGGAGTTGTGCGTCTCAGGACAGTGGTGTGCAAAGCTATGGGAGTGCTCTTCAGTGTGGCGGGAGGTAAGAGGGACAGTGATGTCTTGATTTTGCTGGGAAAAAGAATTATTAACAGCAGGAAGTGCTCATGCAACTGTCCATAGGGCTTAGAAGGCTGCTTCTGCCTTTCTAGTGAAGTGATTCTAATGGATTGGAGCCAAGTCATGAGACCTGAATGCACGTAAAGGCAGAAGGGTCAGGACTATCTGGGGAACTGATACATTTCTAGGTGATCTAGTCAGAAATGGCTCTTTGTGGCTCGGTCTGAGAGGGAGGCCTGAGAATTCTCCAGAACATGTTATCTAGAGCAGCCTTAAGGAGGCTATGCTGTAGGCAGCAGGGCACAGAGTAACCTGGGGAGTTCAGAGTCCTTGTAACAGCTGTCTTTGCATCCTCCTGCCCACTTGAAGTGCCAGGTCTGTGAATATCTGTTCACAGACTGCAGTAGGAGGGTGGGGAGGGTCAGCATTTCCCTCTACCCTGAACATCTTTGGCTGTCATTGGAGATATTTCTGCAGAGATCGCTGATCTCAGAGCTTTGGTCTGGGGGACAGGGAGGAGCTGCCTGCTCTTCTTCAAGATTATGGGCCTCTGCCGTGGCTTGGGAGTGGTGAGCCAATGTCTCCTGATGTTTGCAGCAAGGGAGGGAAAGGCAGAATTTGCTGTCTCATCAATCCTCTTTTTCCAGGTCTTTTTGTTGGGAAGGAGGGTCCAATGATCCACAGTGGTGCTGTCGTGGGCGCAGGTTTGCCACAGGTTAGTGCTGGCCTGGGGCTCTAGGCCTTGTTTCTCTTCCCTAACTCCTAACTGAAATATGATATTAGGTTAGGTTGTCTCTTGGCCATAATGCTGGCTGCAGTGAGCAGCTTGAGGGGACCCTAGTTCTTCTCCCTTTCCACATACTTGATTAGGATAATCTTAGACTCGTTTTGGGGACGGACTGGTCATAAGACTCCTGTCCTTAGCTTTTTGTTGCTTGTTTCCAGACTGTGACTTCCCAAGTGTACAGGCATTACTGCTATTTAAATGGGGTGAGATAGGAGTGTGCTTGCTCTTTCSCTATGCCATATTATGTGGGTGGTACAGGCTTGAGAGGTGTCCAGCAAYAGGGCTGTAGGTGACTTCCCTTCTGAGATGGTAACTCCTTAGCTGGAGGTTAAGGTCTGAAGTGACATACATACTGAGGGAGCTTGAGACCTAAAGCAAACCATTTCTAATTAAAAAAAAARGGGGGGGTGTTTCTTAGTCTCCTGGTACAGATGCTGACTCATAGCTTGTTGGCACAGAAGCATGGGTGCTGCTCAAAAGATGTTGGTATGTCTGATGTCTGTGCTGAGTAGGGGCAGAAACTAATTCCTTTTTCCAGGAAGGTGCTTGCTGGTCTGAAACCCATGTGAGGGGAGAGCTAAACATCTCTTGTATGCCAAGAGTAAACTGTCCAGAAAACTGAGTAGAGACCAGCAGTTCACACCACTGCTTTGCAATAGAACTGTGGGGAGTAAGCTTCCAACTTCTGTGTCTGTAAATTAAATCTGCTGATAGGTTGACTGATGACTTACTGAAAAGCAGTTCTCCACGTGTTTTCATTTCTCTGTTCTGTAGCTGGGGTTGTAGAGACAGAAGAGCTTTGTCTCAGGGTTAATTGATCATAGGAATATTTTGTGAAAAAGGGGTTGCTTTTGTAGACAAGAAGGTTTTTTTGTTTCTTTTCCTGATATCTTTACTCTGTTTGTAGTTCCAGAGCATCTCTTTGAGGAAGATCCAGTTTAACTTTCCCTATTTCCGCAGTGACAGGTACTGTACCCAAGATACAGAGCAGGAGGGGAGAGGAAGATGAAAAAGTAGACTTCCTTGGGAAGAGGGCAGTTGGTTTTCCAGTTTCTCTAGTGTCCTGCAGTCTCTTACTGCAGCAAGGCAGTATCGGGGTGTGTAACTTGACTCTTTCATGCTGCCCTTAACAGATCCCAGCTCTGGTCTCCATATTCATTGCTGTTTTCTTGTACTGGCCAACAAATTCCTACCTGTTTAAAACCTTCAGTCTAAAGGGTTAGTGGTTTCACTGGAACAAGCAAGGTTATGCAGCCCTTTATTACCAAGATAGGCTCCAGAGAAGACTGGTCAGCCTGACTCTGGACAAAATCTCATCCTTCCCTCTCTGTGGTTCTTTCAAGTGATGCTGGAGACCCAAGGTTTGGATTTGTTCTCTTATAGTAGGCAGTAACATAGTGTTTCAGTACTTTGGTCTATATTCATATTCTGAAAGAAGAGAATGATGCTGCAATGACTTCTCAATAAACAGTGTTGCCTGCCATGGCAGGCCTCCTCCCAGCTGCCACTCATATATCCCTGGTTCATTAAATAGGAATGGTTCTTTACTTTGCAAACTTGAGCACCTCCAGAGCTCTGCTTTGATAAACTAACATTGTTATCCCCTTCATTTCAGAGACAAAAGGGACTTTGTGTCTGCTGGAGCTGCTGCAGGGGTTGCAGCTGCCTTTGGGGCCCCAATTGGGGGCACCCTTTTCAGCTTGGAAGAAGGCTCCTCCTTCTGGAACCAGGGGCTTACATGGAAAGTGGTGAGTAAATGACCAGGTCTTCTTGAGCTGGACTTTGAGGATGGCATGCCTGTGAGGGCATTCAGATTTTCCTGTGTTTCCTCCTGAACTGTCCTGGGAGAAGAGATACTGTCTGCTCTGTCAGTGACCAGGAAATATGGTGGCAGAGGATCAAGAGCAGAAATGAGTCTGGTGATATCTGTAACTGCTGGACAACTCCAGCAGATTTAGTGTAGGTGAGAGAAAGGACTTTGTGCCTAAACTCCTTGCAGCCTGGCCCTGTGGGCGTAGAATGGTCAGGTGCTGGATTTCTTTCTCCTTCCCTCTGCCTCAGGTAGCTGTATTGCAACAATGTTTTGTGMCTTAAGTTGGTGATTTCCCTGCCTTCAGTCCTCGCTTGGAGAGAGCTGATGGTGTTCTGAAAAGGTACTGGATTTCATGATGCCTTTTCTATTTGTTACGCCAAATGTCATACAACTCAGTCCGAGCCGATGAAGACTTCAATTCTAACTCCTAACAACCTGCATTAGTGCCTTGTAATTAGTTTTCAACTGCAAACTGGCATCTGTGACAAATCATGAACTTTCACTGCAGGAATACCTGGATGAAATTCCTGATGTTTTCAGGAAGGCAGATCAGATATTTGTAATAGGCCATTCTCATTCTGATCTTTTTTGCAGCTGGGAATAGGAGTTAAACCTCAATGGGACTATTTTTGTAAAAGTCCAGAGGGCTCTGAGGTTCCCTTTTCCAGCTGTAAGTCTCAAGGAAGAGCTGACTGTTTCAGTCTTATCTGGAATGTTAATTTCTTTCCACTTCTTTATTTCCTCAGCTTTTCTGTTCCATGGCTGCCACCTTCACTCTGAATTTCTTCCGCTCTGGGATTCAGTTTGGAAGTTGGGGGTCCTTCCAGCTTCCTGGGCTGCTGAACTTTGGGGAATTTAAAGTAAGTTTTAGTGATGCTATGTTTTCCCCTCTGGTCTTTTTGCTTTAGTGCATCTTGCTGTTTTTGTAGATACATACTTGTATTTGAATGAAGGGTAGCTGATATTTAGCTGTAGTGTTTAGAGTGTAAGACAGGATTGTTCAGCTTTGGTCACTGCTGATGAAAGTCCGCTGTGGAGACGGAAGTATTGGTAAGGAATTGCAGCAACTACTCTGATGCGTTTTTATGCTTTTCTGCCCTTAGTGCTCTGAATCTGATAAAAAATGCCACCTCTGGACAGCTGTGGACTTAGGATTCTTCATTCTGATGGGGATTGTAGGAGGTCTTCTTGGAGCCACCTTCAATTGCCTGAACAAGAGGCTTGCAAAGTACCGTATGCGGAATGTTCATCCCAAGCCAAAGCTGGTCAGGTATTTGTGCTCCCTTGGGTTTGGGCAGGTATCTCGGATCTTTGTTCAGTGTCCTAAAGTGATCGATCTAGAAAGACCAGTTAGAGGGGTTTGAGGGATCCTAGATCTATTCCTAGTGAAATCACAAAATGAAACATCCATGGAGCTTGAAAGGGAGTACCAGAAACCAGATGTCCTTCTCCATTTCTGTAATTGCTCTGATGGTATAAAGAGAGCTGAGATCCCCCTATAAGTGCTACAGAAAGAGCTCCTATAGCAACTGCTATAGCTGAACAAACCAGAGCTTTATTTCCATGAAGTATTTTTCTAAGGCATAGCCGAACAGATGTGGAAGAAACAACTGATCCCATTCATTTATTAATTATCTTGATTAATTAAATCGTCAGTTAGGCCCTATCTCTCATTTAGAGATGGAATTGCTGTGTAATTTTGGAAAATGGCTGTTTGTCTGCTGTAGACAGAATTCCTAAATGAGAAGGCCTTAAAAAAAAAAAAAAAAAAGTGTTTTGCCTGGTAGGAAAGAAAAGAGAGAGAGACTACACATCATGCTGTTTAGATACAGTAGACTTTTAACCTGTAAGGATCCACAGAGCATAATTTCCATGTGAACAGTCTCATCACAGAACCCTTCCCTGTGTTTTTTTTGTGTGTGACTGCTGTTTGCTCTCTGGGCAGAAATAGCTCCTCTTTGGGGAAGATAAATAAAAATAAAATATAAAAGTAGAGTTAATGCAATCCCTGGCAATCAAGTCACAGTTTGGCTCAACTTAGTAGGGTCCCATAGTTTGCACTTTAAACAAACTGGTGTCTATTGAGGATACTTCCTCCTGCAGCCTTTTCAGAGCTGTGTGCTGACTTAGGACTGATTATGTCTTCACTTCAGTGTGTGTCTTCTACTGTGTGCTTGCAGAGTCTTGGAGAGCCTGCTGGTGTCACTGACCACTACAGTTGTAGTCTTTGTGGCTTCCATGGTATTGGGGGAATGCCGACAGATGTCTTCCACAAGTCATAGTGGCAATGGTACTCTGAGCTTGCAGGTAAGGGTTCTTATGTGAAGAGTGTATGCCTCTGTAGTATTAATCATCCTTCAGAGAAGCATTGGCATAAAATGAACTCTTGACAACATACAGTATGTGTGCAGAACTTCAGTGAAAGCCTGCATTCACTAGTGGGAGCTCAGGGTCATAGTGAAAGCTGCCCTTTATGCTTTCCTGCTTTGGTAAAGTAGCTCGACCTGTGAATCAGGGAGACACTTGTGCAGCAGGTCTCAGGTCTTCTATTCATGTTTTGAACTGAACTTCCCAAAGTGTGCACTGAAAGTCCTGCACGTAAGGGTTACTCCCATTCTGCACAAAAAGAAAACATAATAGGGACTGGAGTTTAATTTTATCCTTTGTGTTCTACATCAGAGTATGTCAGAAGATGTGAATTCAAGCATCAAAACCTTTTTCTGCCCAAATGAAACCTACAATGACATGGCAACGCTCTTCTTCAACCCCCAGGAGTCAGCTATCCTGCAACTCTTCCACCAGGATGGTGAGTAGCTAGGAGACAGTACCCATACCATACTTAGGCTTCAGAGCTTCCTCTTGCTTGAAACTATGCTGTCATAAGAATCACAAGGCTAAGAACATCTTCAGGCCTTCATCGTTTTGGGAGTTTGACAATATACTACTTCACCTAGTGGTGAAGGCCCTCTTCATGGGAAGTAAGGCCTACTTCTATCTTTTTCATTCATTTAATGCCTTYGTGTGTGCTTATACTGTAAGACGATATAGCTGTTGTGAGACAACAGKCAGCAGGGAGCTGAGGGGTGGATGGTCCAAGACTACCAGCTTGGACCACCAGGCCCGTGCCCCTTTAGTCATGATTATTCTTGTGTTGCAGGTACTTTCAGCCCAGTCACGCTCTCCTTGTTCTTCCTTCTCTATTTCTTACTCTCCTGCTGGACATACGGGATCTCTGTGCCCAGCGGTCTTTTTGTGCCATCATTGCTTTGTGGGGCTGCCTTCGGACGCCTGGTTGCCAACCTCCTCAAAAGGTGCACTGAGTGTGTGTGTAAAAGATGTGCTGCAGATGCACACTGAGCACCCAKTTAGGTTATTCTAATCTCTGGGCTCTGTGTTTCACTCTAGCTATATTGGCTTGGATCACATCTACTCAGGAACCTTTGCACTGATTGGGGCAGCAGCATTCTTGGGGGGAGTGGTCCGCATGACGATTAGCTTGACTGTCATCCTGATAGAATCCACCAATGAGATCACCTATGGGCTCCCAATAATGATCACCCTCATGGTGAGTGCAGGGTCTTAGCTCTGGCTTCTTACTCTCTGTTTGAAAGCTGGCTAGTCCTGATTCTTTTCTCAGGCTATAAGCTAAGGAGTCTTGTACCTGGAGCAGCAACTCAGTAGACCTTTTGTTTGCTCTGCAGGTAGCCAAATGGACAGGAGACTTTTTTAACAAAGGCATCTATGACATCCATGTGAACCTGCGAGGAGTGCCCCTCCTGGAGTGGGAAACAGAGGCAGAAATGGATAAGTAAGGTTACTCTTCTTGGCAGGGCTGTGAGTTTGTCATAGATTCTGGCTCAGAAAGTAATGATGTAGTCGGGGGACAGTGCTTTTTGCTCTCTAGCCTTGGCTGCACCAACTGCTGTGAGAGAGGTTGGAAGCTGTGCCTGAAGCTGGCAGCAGTAAAGATGTGCTAGAGCCCTTTCTGAGGAGGGCTGAAGAAGTAGAGATCTGAGGAGCAGAACTTTGAGGCTCAGCAGGAACTTGGTGAAAATACTGTTGTGCTGGCCTTTGCTCCTGCAGAATTTCACGTTCTTCCCTCCTGGCTTCCTTTCTCAGTAGTGTGTAAAAATGCTAGGTTTGCTAGAAGAGCAGCAATGATGTGCACACCAGTGCAAGACCTGGCAGAAGTAAACTGCAGCAGGTTGCTTTAGGATCTCTCTTTTGGGACTAGTTGGTTTTCATGCTTTTCCGTTGCCAACCTTCTGTCACTGACATGATGCATGCAGCAATTCTGGCTTTCTCCGTTTCCTCAGGCTACGAGCCAGTGATATCATGGAACCCAACCTGACGTATGTCTACCCTCACACCCGGATCCAGTCCCTTGTCAGCATCCTGCGCACAACTGTCCATCATGCCTTTCCTGTAGTGACTGAGAACCGTGGCAATGAGAGGGAGTTCATGAAGGGAAATCAGCTGATAAGCAACAACATAAAATTCAAGGTGAGAAGTGGCTTGTTCAATAAGTTGAAGGGTAAAGAGCTTTGTGCAGGTAGAAGGCACCTTTCCATGTTATCTAGGCTTTTGGCAGTGCAGGATTCAGACTAGACATAAGCACCTACTGCAAAAATGCAAAATTTTTGAGGACTCGGTTACATTCAGTTCTGCCAGTCACATGCAAAGGCAGAATAATAGGCTACACTCCAAGAAGCAAAAGTTAAGAGCCCTAAGTAACCTCTCAAGGGTAGAGGAGGAAAAAGGTTTGGATTCAGCACTGAAGTACTGAACTCRCCACTGAGATCAGTATTAGTGCCTAAATGTTTCCCTTTGTGAGATGAGGAGAATGTTTTAGTTTTTTGGGAAACTTAAACTGGGTGAAGTCAGAGGAACAGAAAATGAACGCACTGGTGATATGCTCTAGCAAAAAGGATGTTAAATTTTCTAAACTCTAGCTCCTCTGCCTAATGAGAGTGTAGACCTTCTGTGTTTTTTTTTTTTTTTTTTTTTTTTTTTTTTTTTTTGCAAATACCTGTAGCAGCAGCAGTGACTGAGAAACACCTTATCTGGTGATATAAAGCTGTAATCGAATAATTAAATCTCTCTGTGATAATTGTTGACCTGCTCAGTGGGTACCTGAAAATTCCTTTTTGTTTTCAGAAATCTAGCATCCTTACCCGAGCGGGAGAGCAGCGCAAGCGGAGTCAGTCCATGAAATCCTACCCTTCAAGTGAATTGCGTAACATGTGTGATGAGCACATAACAACAGAAGAGCCACCCGAAAAGGAGGATCTTTTGCAGCAGATGCTAGAGAGAAGGTGAGATCTGGGCAGGGACAAATGTATAGAAGCAATGTTTCTCATAATGCTTCATACTGCTCCCCGTATCCCATACGTCAAAGGAAACAGTGCTAGTATCCCTATTTATTTATTTATTTATTTTTAAGAGAAGYGACTTGACAGGTCACATCAGCCAGAGCTAGACACTTCTGACTGAGTCCTAGGCTAATGCCTGATGATGTCCAACCTGTTAACTTAAATTTTGTTYAAGTACCTATCCAAAAATATTTCCTGGACAAGATGGAATGCTTGGGGAAATGCCTGGTGTATAGAAACTGATGCTGTCTTGTCTGCAAAAACCTGAGGATACTGCAAAGCCCTGTTCCAGAGGAAGGGAACTAATGGCCTGCTGCCATAATACTGGTATCACTTTTCTGGAAACTGGGCTAGACTTGTATTGCAATTATTTTCAAGCAGAAATCCGGTATAATAAAGCACTTGCTAACCTAGTGATCATGACATCACTGAGTGGAGTCATGAATGTGAGGTTGCTTCAGCATTTGTTAAAATCTGAGTAATTTGGAGCTGTAAATTTGTTTAGGAATGTGTGATTTGAAACTAAGTTGGGAGACTATCTGCATTTTGCTACTGTTGAAATACTCTGCCCATAGTAGTGGCACTTGATCGCTCTCTGCTTTCCTTTACAATGGAGAGAAGCCTTGCTTGTCTCTAGCAAGAGTCTCCTGAAACCTTCAAGAGAAAGTTGCAAAGAGATGAATAGCTGGGTTTTTTTATTCTATTGGGGTCTATCCTCAAGTTCATGCAATTTGTAACGTGGTGTTTAATTCATCACAGATACACTCCCTACCCTAACCTGTACCCTGACCAGTCACCCAGTGAAGAGTGGACCATGGAGGAACGCTTCAGACCTTTGACCTTTCATGGCTTGATCCTGCGCTCGCAGCTGGTCACCCTCCTCGTCAGAGGAGTTTGTTATTCTGAGAGCCAGTCGGTGAGTCTTCCTGATTTGGAAGTGTAGCAGAGACATCCCCACGTTCTGAGCTGAGGGGCTTGGAGAGAATATTCTTGGGTTGCCAAAAAAAAAAAAAAAAATTAACCTGCTTTTACATTTTGAGAAATACATCTTATGCTYTAAAAGCTGCAGCTGGAAAATGCTGATTTAGTTCTCCCTTGCAGCTTTAGAATGAAAAGAATTGAATTTCTGTTTAAGCAGACATTCCTCTCCACCCCTCTGGGAAAAAGGACAGTTATTGCTTAAGTTAACTATCTGTTGCATAAAGGTGCTATCTCATCAGGATTGGAACACAGAGGACAGATCTTAAATAGCAATAGGGCAACCAGCAGCATATACTGTGCATTTTCACTGCTGTGTGCCAAGTTCCTACTTGGAAAGTATTAACTGTATCACTGAGATCAGTAAGAGTATTTGTCTTTAAGGCCTGTCTTCCACAAGGCTGTTTGCTGCCCTCCAGTGTTGAGTATAGATGTGTCACAAGTTGGAGAGCAGACCCCTTGCTCCCTCAGCTAAATACCTGGTGTAGATTTGGGCTTGCACTGCTCCTTATGAGATGAGCTGCTACAAGTACCTCTCCAGAAGTTGTATGTGTGGGCACGGGAGGAGGAGGAGATCAAGATGAGTGTGGGGGAGTAGGAGAYGTTGTCTACCTGGAGTGCGCTGTACTGTCTGGGAAGATGACAAATCCATTCAGTGGGATTTGTTTTAATTATAGAGCGCGAGTCAGCCTCGTCTGTCCCATGCAGAGATGTTAGAGGACTACCCCCGCTATCCAGATATCCATGACCTGGACCTCACATTGCTGAACCCTCGCATGATAGTGGTAAGAGATGCACTGCAATATGACAGTATTTCTTGATACGTGTTTAGGACTGTCCCAAACCTTTAAACGTTTATATATTCCCCCATTAACCCAAGATGGGGGAACCCAGTTTGGGTAGACTCGGTAGTAAATCGTAAATCCTGTGTTGGAACACTTTCCATTTACTTAAATGCTGAGAGCAGGTTCAAGTCTGCTCTTGGGTGCAGTGACAAAACGTCCTGTACTTCTCATGCATTCAGCTAGCCTTGCCTGCATGTGGAAATCACTCTTCATACCTGTTATGAGGTAATGTCCCACRTAGCTGCTTTACTTTTGGAATAAGAATCTGCCTTTCTAGTTTAGCTTCCTCAAAATCAGACTCTTGCTTGAGTGAGATCAGGCTGACAGACTGCTGGTATCTATCTGAAGCTACCAGCAGTGTGCTGCTAGCTCTATTGGTGGCAGGATTGTTATTCTCTTTGTGGCAGGAAGGTTACTGCGTAGGCCAAAGTGCTTTTTCAGTATAGATTCTTATTTTCATGGACCTGCATTTTCCTGCTCAGAGGCTTTCTGCGGTACACGGTTCTTGCTCAAGATCATGGATTACAGCATTGAAGTAAATTGTTTATGACAAATTCAGTTTCTTGAAAGTGAAATAATTTTCATACTGGTGGAGAAATAGAAGATGCCTATAGTCTACTACCCTGTCCAAAGATCAGTAAATTGGAGTTAGCACTAAGGAACCGTAGGAATTCTGTTAATGATTCCCTGAGGTACTGAAAATGTGTCTTGTAAATGATATCATCCTTATTTTTACTTAGGATGTCACACCATACATGAACCCATCACCGTTTGCTGTCTCTCCAAACACTCATGTGTCACAAGTCTTCAACTTGTTCAGGACAATGGGACTCAGACATTTACCAGTTGTGAATGCAGTGGGAGAGGTGAGTCCTTACTTCTGTTTTGTCCTGGTTGAGCAAGGAAGCAGCTATGTTTTTGTAATGTTCTGCGCTTTGGGAGAATTAAGATCCATTTTAGCAAGAAACAGGTAAGTTGTAATGGGTTCAGCACGTGATCTTGTTGAGGCCCTGAAATACAATTGATTACTATGACTTCATTACCATCTGTTGTGTTGAAGCCTCCTTCTTCCCAAAATGGGCAAAACTTGCTCTCTCTTCTGTCTCTGGCAGCAATTGGAGGCTTTCTGTCTTGTACGCATTGAGAGACCTTAAGCCCATCAGGAGCCACCAGCTTGATTTCATCTTTGACAGCTTTATCCAAAGCCAAGGGCAGAATAGCCTATGTGTTGGGGCAGGAGGTTTTTCTTTTGGACAGGAACTTGCATTCTGTCCTTATTTGTAGGAGCAGCAAAATAAAGTCTTTGAATGGTTTGTGCTTGATTCACTTCAGTCATCTCTTTGCCTTCTACAGTGCTCAAGAATAGTCAGCAGGTGTCAGTAACTTCCTATAAATATAGTGACAAACCATGTTTCTTTTAAGCTGGAGCAAGAAAACAAAATTCTGACAATAATAGCCATATATGAGACTGTAGAACTTGTTTGGTAGTAAGTTTTTTTTTTGTTTGTTTGTTTGTTTTTGGT
>NW_028186416.1:303145-367950 GCF_003343005.1 Rhea americana | reverse complement strand
TCACGGCTCCTGATAGCTACCCCACAGAGCCTGTATTGAAAACGAGAGCTGTTGACTGGTTCCACATTTAGTACTGCAGGAACATCTTCTACTAGATACTAGAGAGCAGCCTACTTTTAAACTCTTTCACTGTGTAAAATCACTGAGATGTTTCATCCACTGAAATTTTGGTTTAAGAGTTCCCTTAGCACTCTTGAAGAGAACCCTTTTGTGACTTGCCAGCTAGTAATGGCCAATGTGCAGTCAGCACTTAACTTGTCTCTGGTACCTCTCCATTTTGCTCTTTAAAGCTTCCCAGAATGTATCTGATGTGAACTGTCGGCAGTCCTGTCAGGTGGCAAACCAGATAGATAAGTCTATAATGAAGCCATAAGACACAGCTTGATCATTTCCAGTTGTAGTTTTCATTTTCCAGGGGTTTAATTGCATCTATATACTCTCTAACAAGGACGCTTTGTAGAAGAAAAAATAATTTCTCTTCCTAGGAGGGGTAAATAGTGCTGTGTCTAAACACAACACTAGCAGTTAAGCTATCTATTTGGATCTATTTAAAGCAGTGTGCATTGCCTGTAGAAAAGTTCTGGCTGGAGGAATGGTTGTTTTGGCAAGACTTGAACTTGAGCTCCTTCTAACTCTGTTTTGGTCAAGAACTGTTTGCAGCTTCTGACTTCTGTGTATATTGGGGTTGGGGTGGTTGTCGTTGGAAAGAACAGCAACTCTGCCATGCACGTCTTAAAGGCACATCTGTGATACTGACATATCTTTTTTTTTTCCCCTCTTTTCTTCCTCTTAAAGATTGTTGGGATAATCACTCGACACAACCTGACCCATGAATTTCTGCAGGCAAGACTGCGACAGCACTATCAGACCATTTGATGCCCCTGCCCCACTGTCAGTGTGGCTACCTCCCTCTTCCAAGCCTGCACACGCGCTCGCATTCTGCTTGGACCCCACAAGGCCCAAGACTTGCCGTTTGGCTTCTCACATGCATATCAAGCCTGGGGAACTGGAAAATATCTTGCTAGCCAGAGAATTAGAGGAACTGCTTGAGTCCAGAGCTGCTGACTGGTCTCAAGCGCTTGGTTTGACCATTCTTGATTCAAATGTTTTCTCCTTCTGTGCCCCAGCTATCTCCTTTCATCAAATATTGTCCTGACGTTGTACATTCTACTATTTTGTTTTGATCTGTTGTTTTTTTTTTTTAAAGATGGTTGGAAGAAAGGGTCATCTAGTTCCACTGTGTCCTGGGCAGAGAACTGCAGCATCTTTTCCCTGTCCTTCTCCTCTGTCTCCCTTTTCCTTTTCCTCCCTTGTTCCTGCAACTGTTGCCTTATTTGTGTGAGAAGGGGATTGCTGCCAAGGCTGAAAGGAGATACTGCAGTCTGAAGTTTCAAATAGTGTYCTGGAGGATAGGTTTTTTTGAAACCTGTATTTAAAAGAAAACAACAACAACAACAAAAACCTCTTTGGAAATGCATTGCTCCTTGCCAGTGCTCCAGTACCCATATTTTTCCACTGGCTTGATTTGTTCCTTATTTCTCTCCTTTCAGGRGAGAGAGTCCCTTTTATGACTCTTTTGATAGCAGCTGACTTCTGAGAGCATCTCAGTAAGTCGGAAGTCCAAAACCGTTCTGTTCCAATTGCTGTTCGGGTTTRTAAATGCTTAGTACACTTGCAGAGCATCTCAGAAGAGAGAGATTCCCTTTTCCCTGTTAGCTGTTGCTGCTATTATCTTCCTGTAAGAGACTCTTTAAGGTACTTTGGGGCACTCCATTTTGTCACTGTCCTGACACCTGCATTTCTTAGCATTTATAAGCACTGCATCCTTGTACTGCTGCAGCAGTGAGAGCCAGGGATACCTTTCTAGCTGGAGTTGTAGACCAGGAAGCTCCTCTTTAGAGCATGGGGAAGTGGTAGTGTTGCTTCCAGGAGGCAACTTTAACTGTTACTTTGTCTCTGGGCTTGACTATCTTTTCCTCATGAGAGGAGCTGGTGTAACTTCAGATTACTGTATAGGAGGGATACTTGGTGCTGGTAACTGACAGGCAGGACTCTGCTGGGGAGTGATAAGTGGGGCTGTCTGTGGCTCTGAAAATGCTTGGAATAATGTTAGCAACTGCAACAGTCAAATGTCTGTAAGGGTAAAAATCAGCACTTAGAAGCCAGTTGCAGCCAGCTTGGGGCTTTAGCAGGTACCATCCTGGCCAGCACCTGTATTGTTCCAGCAGGTACCTGCCGTCCTGAGTTTTGCATACAGATAACCCTCTGTGGGAAGCCAGCGTTGTGCCTCCGGGGCATGCAGAACTGATTGGCTTGATAAAGCACAGATCATTCTCTCAGCCAAGAGACTGGACCAAATAATGTGGGAATGTATCCYCGGGAAAGCTTCTCCACAGTTTCTGAGCTTCCTGTTAACCTGTTGTCTGCCATAATAGGTCTACCTAAATGAGTTATGTATGACAGGAGAAAAATGAACATTTATTGTGTTTTCTAAAGCCAAGAACTAATTTGTGTTGAAGATTCTCTTGGCTAAGCGTAGGGAAGTTGCTCTTTTATATGTGTCAAGACACTAAGGCTGTTAGATCAGCCTCTCTGAGGAGACTGCTTGTTCTAGGGCAGTGCTCTGCAAGCTGCTGGTTGATGAGCTCTACTACAGTTTGGGCTTGGAGGAGGTTTTGTGCCCAAGACACCAGCTGTGCTCTTGGTAGGGCTCTTTAAGTCACTTTCTGCCATTAATGAAATCCTTGGATGCCTGTGTGGTCAGTTCAGCTGGCTGAGGGACAGGTCTGTTTTCTGGCTGTTCTTGTATCAGAGACARCTCAGTCATGGGATGCATTTTTTTTCCTGCAGATGAGAGAGAACTTGGTCCTGCAGGCAGTTGCTAAGGCAGAGTTGTAGGGTAGAGTTGATCTTTGTCATGCAGGGCATGGCACAGCTCAGATTGAAAGTTTGGTTTTAGCAAAGCTATTCATAAGCACTTTTGTTGGTTTGTTCCTTTCCATTGACATCTAAAAGATTTTTCCCTTGGTGTTCTTTTCTTCCTGTCCTCATATTAAAAGAGAAATGGCAGATCTCTGCCTTGAGAAATGGGTATTATAGCCTTTTTACAAAGGAAGGAATGAGCTGTGGCAATTGTTGCAAAGGAAGTTGTGTGTCTTGGGACCCTTTTGTCAATCACAGGCACTATCCAAGACTACTTTGGGTGCTGGCCTACCTAAAGAGCAGAGAATACATCTTTTTTTTTTTTTTTTTTTTTTTTTTTTTTTTTTTTTTTTTTTTTTTTTTTTTTTTTTTTTTTTTTTTTACTGTGGGTCTTGCAGCAACAGCTTGTCTTGACTACTACAAATTGTTTTAGTGATTTCTGAAGATCCTAGTTTCATTTCAGATAAGGCATTCCAGCTCTTAAACTTCCTAGAGTAAAGCAAAGATATTTTCCTGGAACCATTACCTGTCTTCTGTGTTCAACTGGGAGAGGAGTGGGATTGTTGTCATGAGGGCCCACCTTATTTAGCAGAGAAAGCTCAGTCCCTGAATATCTGTGTGCCACTTAAAGTAAATCTTACTGTTTAGTTGTAAATGGCCATAGGAGTTGGAACTGGCTTCTGGTCTTGACTTGCAAGCTGTTTCCATGTGAGTTGAATAAGTTTGTTTGTTTTCTCTGGTTAGTGTCTAAAGATAATTTCTAAAGAGCCTGTGTTTCCAGGGCTCTAGTCGTGGGCTGAGCTACTGAAARAAACTCTTAGTGCCCCTTTATGCTCCTGAAGCTAGACTGAGGGTTTGAAATATGCTTCTGTTAACCTACCTTTCATTCAAAGGGTTTGTGCCCTTGGGCATTTTAAAAATCACAGGAAGACGTGTTGATGGGCTGTCAGGTCACCTAATGTGGAATTATTCTATACTATCAGAACACCTGTCAAGAAATGCCCTATGTCCCTCTGTGACAAATCCTGTTGTTCTTGCTCATGTTGAGTCACTGTATGTGGAAGATTCCTTCTGTTTCTGCAAATGAATAGAGCTCCTTACATTGTTTGTTGCCTTGAGACAGTTATGTTCTGTTTTACTTCTGTACACAAGCTGCAACAGTGTATTTTGCTGCAGGATGTCTTGTCCTTACTACTGGGGCCCAAAGTTAGGTAATCCAGACAAGGCAGGCTGAAAGATCTTGCCARAGTTTGTCTGAGCACCAGCTGTGCTTTCCCATTAGAAGGCTGCCTGCTGTCAGCACTGTCTGCCCTGCCTATGCATCAGTCCTACTCAAAAGTTTCAGCTGGAAAGCACGCACCCCTTTGACTCTTTAAGTGAAGATTAACTAATGATTGTGGATGACTCTAAACTGCTTTAAAGGGAAATCTTCAGTGTGCAATTGCTTGTTATGTAGCTTTCAGAAAGGGAATTACTAGTGTTCATGATGTTTAAAGATGCAGCGTTTCGTTTCTGACTAAGGACTGGTACAAACGGTCATGTATTGGATCAATCTTGTTCTCACACTTAACTGTCATTTAACTCCTCTCACAACAAACTAACTCCTGTTCTGGCTCTGGCTGCTCAGTGATTTACCAAGAAACTTATTTCTAACACAGGTGCCTGTAACCTTTTACTCAGAGCAACACTACAAGGATAGTGATCAGGAACTGGATTAGTATTGATGGCAAAAGTTAGGGGTAGTATGGGGCACTCTTCCCTGCCTCGTGGTTTCCTGTGCAGTGTTAATACGCAGTTTTGAATTGTTAACTTACTGTGAGCCATTCCAATGGTAGCAACTTACCTGTCCATTTGTTTTTTGCACTGTTCTTTTTTGTTACAAATGATGTAAGCTAATTCCACAGTGTATATAAATTGTATTTTTTTTAAATTTGTATGAATATATTTTTATTTAAACTATGGCACTTGAAGTATTCATGTAACCATGACATGTCTGAGAGTAAAATGTTTGTGTGTCTCCTTCAGCACTTTCAAGGCCTTTTGATATTCCTAGTGTCTTATTTTGACCCTTACTGTAATAAAACTGGTAGCATATGCGTACATCCAAGAACATTATTTGAGGTAGATGAATGATTGCTGTTTAAACTGTCTGTATCTAACAGTTTGTGCAGAAGATGCCCTGAGGCTGGATGTATATATAAGAATTGGTACAGTTCTTTAGGTTATGATGACTCTAGTCCCCTGTTGTCTTACAACAGCTGTTTAAAAGTAAGGGATTAAAATGTATGATAAAGAGCTAAAATGTGCACATTTTACTGGAGGTGACTGCTRCTTTTCATACCTGGGAGTTCTTTCTTACCACTCAGTCTAGTAAGTTAATGAAAGACATTTAGAGTGCAGTGTTATACTTGTTTTACAGGTGACTTTTCTGGGATGTGAGAAATCTTAATTTCATCTTTAGCCTGTATTTAGCTAGTGGGACACACTTTCCTGCCTTATCCTGCTGGCTACCTTACAAAAACACTTGTGACAATTTTCATTCCTTTACCAGGTGCTTAYAGGCCAAAGATATGAGTAAGTATAACTTCTGAGCACCATGAAGTATTTGACTGAAAAGCTCACTGYCTTTCCATGCCTGTTTTTCTTCATCAAGTAGCTGTGTTGTGCTAGATGCACATAGTCCTTGATGCACTTTAATCTGAAGTCAGCTTCCAGCTCTCGTCTAGCTCCTGCCCTTAGTCTCACGTTTGGTGTTTATGTAATGATAGGGAGTGTCCGAAATGGATTTGAGACAGGATAAAAGGATCTGTGTTTGGGAACTATATCAGCGGTGCCATGGTCCTGTTTAAGCCCTGCTCCTAGCAAGGGATCAGGGAAGGGTAGCTGATATATCTCTTAAAACTGAGATATATCAGCTGCTGCTTTAGCAAACTAGTAAATAAAGGAGAAAACGGGCTATCCATGTTCTGTCTACCTCTTGCCTCTTTTTTTTTTTTTTTTTTTTTTTAAGTAAATAATTAGGGGGTGGGAAGTAGTCTGACCATGCTCTAGGACACAACAATTCTGTGTGATGGTGGCTTTCTTGCTGTTAAACCTACCAAAGCAGACAGCTGAACTGAAGCAGATAGCAGACAGTTGGCTAGAGCCTTTGTCAGCTTTAGGACTGCTTTGGATGTCAACATGGTACGTGAGGTGATTTTTATTTTAGAGAATAAAAACAGCTAAGTTTCTTGCCTGAAGAAGGGAGCAAAAATAGTTACTGGTACTGTTTGTCTTGCATTTTATCACYGGTGATAGAAGTGGTTATTAGAAAAGCTGTAATACATTTATGCTTAAAGCAACCAACTTCTAGTTTAGATTAAAATCCCTTTCCACTGAGGTTTATAGGCTCATTAAATCCAACCATGTGTCATGACCTCAGTACCCATAAATTATATTCTTAGCAGAATTGTGTTATTTGGTGATTTTTTTTTCTTAGGTGGCAGCATACAAGCYGCCTACCTTAGCATATGTGCAAATACAAACAAACGTGTGCATGATACAGTATAGGGAGAAACACAAGACAGCTATGCTGTGCTTTCTTTGGGTTTATTTGCTGAGCGACTGAACCTGCTCTTCTTGTCCAAGGTGCTGAAATGCTTTTCAGCTGCARCGGCTTGCACTCGAGCTCCTCTCGCAGCCAGGAGTTCCCTGTCCATTGTAGCTTTCAAATGGCGGTGAATTGAAGAGTTTGTCCACAACAAACAGTGGAGGGAATCCACTGCATTCTGTTACCTGCTCTGGTAAGGGACCACAGGTTGGAGTCAGCAGAAGATTGCCTTTTAAAGTTATTTGTCCTTAGCTGCTGTCACTGGGCTGAGGATGGTTCATTGACTTCAGCAGGGAGTGACAGCACAGGGACATCTACTGCAAGGCACATTCCTGCTGATTTGTTTCAAGAGGTTTCACACTTCAAAGGTGTGAGAGAAGCACCAGAAAAGATTCCCCTTCCTTTATCTCTCAGGAATTCCTCTGGACTCTTGCTACTAAACTGTGGAAAGCGTGAGGCAAGTGTTGGACAGCTGTATACCAGCCCTCTAATGTGAGCTGTACCTTTGGGTAGGCAAGAGAGAGGCACAGGGAAAGGCTGTTCACAGCACAGGAGAACTGTCAGCAAGTCTTCCACTGAAGTCAAGGTTTTTCATTGTTTTGAATTATATGACCATATTGCTGGTAGCCTCTGTCTTTAGGCATAGCTCCACTGTACTGTAGCCTGTAAAAAGTTGCTGCCTGAGACAACTGAAATATGCTCATCAACAGATGTCAGTCAGCAAAGGCTTTTAGAAGCCAAGGTTCAGTGGATGTAAATCAAGAAAACTGGATAAGGCCAGATTGTTATGCAAATTGACACTGCTTGACTCTTTTCTGCATGTGTGCCCTATGTTTCACATAAGATTTCTTAGAGAAACAAAGCAGGAATGACAGTTCTTGGTGGTCTTATGGCCTGGGATTTCAGTCAAGCATTTTATATAGTGGAGGCCTGGAAAGGGATAGCAATGTCTGAGAGGGAGGAAGAAACCCTCAACTCTGATATACGAAAAAACCTGAAATGAACCAGACCATTTTTTTCATAAGGCTTGTGCCCTACGATGGGATTGGTTTGAGGTATGCCAGTTTAATTACTGTATTCTAAAGTTCAAAAGAAAGAAAACTGCTGAATTATGCACCGYTACTCAGGGTTACCACTAGAAGCTGTTAGGAAAAAAGTCCAGCATTGCAGGAGGTTGCAAACGTCATTAGAGCAGGAAGAAGGATGTTAGGTTGGTCTGTCTCTCAGATCTCACTGGGACATTTCTCGATTGGCACAATGAGCATGATAACACTTGGACATTCTAGGTGCTGCAGTAGGGGAAGGGGTTGGTTAAAATTTATAAAACACTTTGATGCCTGATGAACAGGAGAGCAGGATTTCATATTCCTGCCACACACTCGATGCTGCATAGTTATTTGAAACCTAATCCTCACTGAGTATTTTTTTATACCAGCTCTTGTTTTGCAGTTGTAGCTTTGTCCCAAAGGCTGCGTTTAGGCTGACTCTGAGTTGTTTACAATTACAAGCTACACTGATTCCCTGTCTCAGGGCTGACTCACAGCACGGTTCCTAAAGAAAAATTCTGAAGTACTTGTTTGGTTGCCTGGCCGCTAACCTTGTTCCTATATTGTTATTGACATTCACATGTTACTGAGCTTGCCTTCTCCTAGAGGAAATTTCTCAATGGAAGGCTTGAGATGCATCTTGGAGAAGTGTGAAGATTTACTAGGAATGYATTATTCTTTAGTTCATGCCCTCAGATGAGTCTAGTACTGCTTATTTCTTTTCCAGTGCAATACTCTGTTTTCCTCTGAAAAATTCTTTTGGAATTGGTTTCAAAAATCTACAGGCACCAAAGGCAGATCCACTATGAGTCTGAAGGAAACAAATTCATATTTAGATGTGGGTCTGTGCAAAACTGGCTACTACTAGAGGAGAGCATGGCCTGGTTAAAAGGAATATCTGTTCTTTTGCAAGTAAAATGTGTCACTATGCAAATCGTCTGCTGTGGCAGCAGCAGCAGAAGGGAGAAAACTCCATCAGGTGTCTGTTTTCATCTACACAGAAGGGAAAGGGAGTAGAGAGAGTTTAGCACCTTAGTTAAAGGTGAATGGAACAACAGGACCTTCCTTTGAATAGCTGAGCCACAAATCCACGTCACTGTGACGGGAGCTAGAGCRTAAGCCTGTAAAGCATCTCTCATGCTGTGGTAACTGCTTGTGCYCCTCTTCTTTCCCTGTTGTAATTGTCAGTCTGTTGACTTTCTGGGAAAAACAGAGCTCTGGCATTTGCCATTGATCCTGATGGGTCAGAGGGTACATGGCTGTTTTGTGGAAGAGCTGATAAATGTGAAGTCACACCCAGCTCCCTCCAGGATCCTTCATTTCTGCACTTACCAGCTGAAATTGCTGGCCTCACTGAAAACAAATTCCTAGTGGAGCCTTCTGGAGTGGGTTTTCTGTAGGTGCCCTCCTGACTATAGTCTTTTTGGACCCTCTTTACAAAGTAATCAGTACAGTTCCAGAGAGGAATCTTRTTTTTGGTTATCCTTGCTTTCTCCATAAGCAATGGGCTTCTCTTGTCTTTGTACCGGTTTGCGCCTAGCTCTTCCTCTGCCTGTTCCCTGCCCTCTCTAATCCAGCTCTTACAGCAATAGTGTTTGCTCTGCATGTCCTTGGGGATGATGCTCTTTGCCTGTAGAGATCATCAATGCTAAGGTACTCTCCTTCAGCTTTTCCAAGTGCTTTTCTCTGTATGCAGTCCTATTCTGATCTGGCTGTGAATTTTCTCTGGGGAAGGTTTACARCTTGGTGTGTTTATGGGAGTAGCAGTAAAAACTCCAGCCACAGAGRTTCTTTTTTCCTAGATTGCCTACTCACAATTAGGCTCTCTGAGACCTCAAAGTCTATTAACATGCTGCCTGCAAGTCAATACAGACTTGTTCCACCGGGAACTGGCTTGCTGTTAATACTGGACCTACCTGGCTTTGGGTCAGGCAGTGCCAACTCTTTTTGCCATTTTTAGCACATTCCACTGAACTCATTAGTGTTTAGTGCCTTGAGGGGCTGACAAGGAGCAATTTACAGGACCTTGATGTGTCTGCACAGGTTTTGCTTGACTGGGTGAAAAGCAGYAAGGACTGTTATTGTTAGAGCATAAGGATTCATTTTACTTTCCTTTGTAGCAGCACACAGGAAGCCAGGTTGTTGCTGAGTGCTAGTGGAGAGATCCACCTGCACATTCCCATCTTGCTGCAGTGGGAAACATGTGGCTGCATGGGTGTGTCTGGAAAGCCTGATTGAGAAGACAAAGCCATATTGTTCTTGTAGTGGCTCCCCAAAGGGTGACTTATAGCAGTTAGAGGCCCCTCAATCTGTGAAATTGCCTGTAAGTAAATGTCAAGCCACTGTAGCTCTTCACTGCAGAGCTGTCTCATGATAACTCCTGGGAGTTGTCTTTCTGACCTAGGAATCATTTCTCATGCCAGAGAAACCTCTTTGGTCCCTATTGCACTGAGTGTTTGGTCTCTGGTGGTGGTRGTGGCTGGAAGGACAGACTGTGATGTGTGATTTGCATCACACTAGGTTTTATTTACCATGGAGCTGGAGTAAAGTGGTGTTCTCAGAACAGATTTCTGCTCATCTTTTCTAGGAAAGAATTGCAAGACTCGGTGCAGCAGGGAGCACGTAGGTGCCTCTCGCAGAGGCCTTGTCAGCAGCTGGGGGGCAACTCGTCGTAAACTCTAATAAAGAACGTACAACAGCCTGAGCTGGTAATAGGCATGTGCAGGAATGATGTCCCATTCAGTGCTCAAGTTTGTGGCTTCACTTAACTGCTGTTTCTGGGAACTGTTGTCAGCAGTGGTCACTGGACTTTGGCAGCTCTGCCTCTCCCTAGTCTATCTTGGCTGAGTCTTGTTCCTCTCTCTACAGACATCCTTGATGAGTTTATATACGCATGTGTAAGCGATGTAAAAATTAGTTCTCTACAGATGAGTCTGTCCTGGTGCTGCCATGTTTTTAGATGCTGAATTAACTTTCTTGAGTGGTTGAGTAATGAATGCTGGGAACCAGATTTTCTATCCTTTGCTAGGAACGAGGCTCAAAGTTACATGTTCAGAATATCCCRGTTTCTAATGGCATGTGGATTCACAGGGACACTTGTGCTGAAGCAGGGCTCAATGCTAGTGACTTGACTGACCTGGAAAAACCAAGCCCTTTGGCCCTTGAGGTGCTATCTGAATTTAGTATTGGCAGTATAACCCTTTTTGGGGGGCAAAAGCATGTTCTGGGCCAAATTCACATCATAGGTGTGAAATCCAGCTACAAAGGTTTAAGTGAAACCTGCATCAGGCTTGCAATGTTCCTGTTAGGCATGTTTCAAATTACTTKGGGAGGTGCCATTCCCAGAAAGTGATAAATGTTATGTATAAGCTGTTTTGTAATTGGAGTGATCCCCTYTGCCCTCATATGTAGAATTATTGTGGTGAAATTCCAGCCCTTCAAGGCTGGGGATCAGCATCCCAGCCACATGCGGAGTGAGACAAGACACGGTTAAGGATGTATCTTTCTGTTGATGCTCATAGCCTTTATTTGGTCAGTGCTAGAAAGCATATACAATGAATTCCCTTTCCTCCCTCTGGTTATCTTGTAACTTTTGTAGTTTTGTGATCTTTTTTTTTTCTTGTAAATTTTTGCCTACATATGAGGGATTTACTGTAGTGAGGTGGCAGTTCTCTTGACTGAATAATCTATTCCAGCAAAAGGACTCTCTTGTTACTGCAACCCTGTCTATAGTATGGCTCATACTGGTCTTCCAAGGTTGAGCAATTTTTTTTTCCTGCTAATCCGTTAAAATTTCCTAGAGTAGAACAGAAAATGCTAGTGAAAAACTCATTCTTGTTTCTCCCTAGTTCATACTTTCTTAGTCTTTCATAAGTGAGATCCAGCCTTCTGGGTGCCAGCATACCAAAAAAACATAGGCTTTTGACTTTAGGAAAATACATGAAGGTTTAATGTAACAGACATGAGAGAAGTCCAGCATAGACATCTAATGTGCTAGTTTTATTTAAAGATGGTCACTTGGTGCTAGAGTAAGAAATGTTCTTTAAAAAACATCAAATAAATAAATAAATAAATAAATAAAAATTGGAATAACTTTCAGTTGAAGAGTTTAGAAAGCTTCTGGCTTTCATCTTGGGAGGAACGGGTACTGTAAAGCATTCTTCATAGCACAGGGTAGGGGRGGTCTTCCTAATTCTTCCTGGAACCTGCAAGCAAGATGTGAAATAGATGTTACTGGAATCTGTTTATCTGTCAGTGTATGCCTTCACTGCCTGCCAGACTCAGGATTTCTTTTGAATAACCAATACTAGTTTAAATATTAGACTAAAATGAACTCCTCCCTCCCCTATTGTTCTTACTACTAAAGACATAAATGAGAACCTGCACCTCGCTTGTTGTGTAACACTGATGCAGYTGTTCTTTCTGTTCAGTGAAATGCTTATGCAGACTCACCATTGCAACCCATTCCGCTCAGGGAGCCAATTCTGTCAATTCTCCTCCCAAAGCAGCCAGAATCTCTCATCATCCTGGGCATCTGCAACCCCCTCAGTCTCTTGAGGAAGGGRTCTCTGTAGGACAGAGGGGTGCCAGGTGCTAGTCTGGATTCATCCTTTTGATCATCACTGTCATCTACAAGTTCTGATGGGATCTCCTCTTGGGTTTTGGGCTCTTGCAGGTCAGGATTGGACTCCAGGGCTTCAATCAGTGCAAATTTATCCTCCAGTTTCTCCAGAAGAGCCTGCAAGAGATGGACTGGTTTCATAAAACTCCTAGTTTCATGATCACTAACTCTTCCACCATCCAATTCTGCATTTATCTAAGGTCCTATAGTCACCACTAGGGAGACTGTCAGGTTGGATTCCAGAGCTGCTGGTGATACTTGAGCTCTGTCCTCTGTGGTAATCCCTGTTCACATTAATTCCACCAATAAGTAGCTCTAGCTGAGAGCTGATTGAAGCTGCCTGTCATGGAAATATGGCTTAGTGGCAAAGTTAGAAAGACTCTTAGTGGAAAAACAAAGCGCAGGGAGGTATCACTCAACCCCGCTCAGTGGTACATAACCTCAAAGTTCTTTTGACTACGTAGTCACTTCTATATTCTCAGAYGTTGCTGTAATACTGCTTGTAAGCTGTTAGCTTTCCCTTCTTTTTTGGCTATTATGAAGATCATTTGCTTGCTTGTCACCCCTAGTTATTGCAGTAGACTTCATATGGAAAAACTCACAATGTTTCCACTAACTTCTGTTCAGAAACTGCAGGATTGCTACTCCTTAAARTAGCATGAGTCTCCTTGAAAATACCTATATGCAAAATTTATGACTGGCTTCTGGCTTTCTCCTGAGTATCATACTCAGGATATGTATGATAGTGAGAGGGTGAGAGCATTTAGCAGTTACTCTTTTTGGCTAGGTGCTGGAGACAGAGGAGCCTGGAGCCATGAGCTTTGGCTGGTACTGTCCTAATCATGTTAGGGGGTTTATTTTGAGGATTTGATTCTGAAAGAAACTAGTCATTAGTACTAGTCCAAGGAAATGCTTAAATTGTCAGACTTCATCTATCAAGACTAAGACTTAAGCTTGTGTTGCTCCCTCGGCTGYTGTAATAATAGATTTTCTCTGAAATTGCTCATTAAAATATGCATGTGTTAATTTCATAGCTCTGGAGGCTTTTCTGGATGAGTCACACTACATGATCATACTGTTCCTCTCAGTTTGATTCTTAAGTAGTGCATTTTCTAAAAGTTTGACCTTCAGTGCTCCTCCTTATCTCCCATCCGCATGTATTCAGTTCTCTTAATTCCACAAAACAAGTGCTGTTTGGCTGCCCTGCTCCACTGCACCTGCCATTTAGTGGGATAAACAGAAGGAGCCCACCTGAAAGTTTTCTATTTATTTATTCTTACAGAGCTACTGTATTCCATTGAATTGTGCCCTCTCTGAGACCTCTCTTGACTAATTCTGTAAGAAACCTTAAGGATGGCTGTTTAAAACAAACAAACAAAAAAACTAAACCAAAGCATGCGTACAACATCACAGTTATGTTTCTCACTGCTACGCAGGAGCTCACTTGAGCCCCATGTTGGAGGCTCTTGCTCTGTAAAGGTTCTTTGAGTCGCTTTGACAAACTGAGATGGCTAGGTCATTTTGTCCCCTAGGCATCTCTGATCATTGATCTGGCTATTCAATTGCCCAAAGAAAGGCAAAAACACCACCTCATATTCTACTAAGCCCCCGAAAGAAAGGAGTCCTCACCTCCATGCTGGCCAGCTCTTTGGCAGGGCTAAGGCTGTAGATGGGGTTGGCTCTGCTGGACTGGAACTGGATGAGAAGCAGCAAGAGGAAGCCACAGGAGAATGAGCCTTTAGTATCCATGGCGCTGAGCTCGTTGGGAATATGGGAAGTTCAAGCTGCTCCTTCTGAGATATCTCTTCAGGTCTCTCTCTTCCTTGTCCTATCCTCTCTCTTCCGAAGCTCGTCTTTTATACTCTTTGGGTGTGATCTCTGCTTCTAGGTTATCAGTGGATTTATCTGGGACGCATTCCAGTCCCACCGCAGGCATGCAGCTCTGTCAAGGGAAGATTCCCTTTATTAGCTGTCATTAGGCAGCAGCTGCTGGTGCTGAGGAATGTATGTCACAAGTCAGTGATTTCATGTCACTCCCCCTTCTCTTGATACCAGGCGCTGTGATTACATAGTCCAGTTGGAAATTCTTAGCAATTTTCTTTCAAGAGACCCCTATGGTAAAATTTACAGAAATGGGGAACAATCCTGAAAGTGCTCTAAACTCTGCTCAAATAGAAGCTTTCCACTGGGAAATTACCTTTTATAGGGAAAGCAAAAGGCTCTCAGATGAGCATTTGGGGAAGGATAAAGGCTGAAGATAAATCTACTTTTAGGACACCTAAAGTATTGTGCACACATTTTCCTTCTATATATGGAGTACGCGTAGCCACCACATACCATGGAGTGTGCCGAAAATCCCAGATTTGGGCCAGTTCTCTTTCCTAGCTGCTGTAGAGGTGATCTCACTGTTTAGACTTTGTATTTGTATGTTGCCAACAACAGAGGGGCTCCGAGCTGCACCTCGTTACAGACGATAACTTCTAGACTGATTCTGCGGGGACATCGAGTGCCGCCAGCCCCCCATGACAACTTACTTCAACACCAAAGAAAAACATAGCCTTTATTAACAGCTAAATTTTTTAATCAGTGGGGATTTTTTTWAAACATCGATGGTAAGGCTTGACGCTCCGTTAATACAGCTTTAAAAAGAGATGGCCGGATTCAAGAGCAGTCTTCTGTACTAGATTCTAATACCGTCGTACCAGAACACAGTTTGCTCAGTGAGAAGTTACACAGTTTTAGATAGATGGCTTGCGGTGTTATTCAGCAAAGGTATCAGAACCGCACCCCAAGGAAGAATGAGTGAGTTTGTGCGTATGTGTGTTTTGGGAGAGGTTAAACGAAACACTTAGTTGATATATTTTTTGAAAGTGTTTATTTGTTTCTTTGTTTCCTGTTGTCTTTGCTAAAAATTGCCAGTGTTTGAATGCGGAATTACAAAACAGCAGATGTGCTGCAAATTGCTTTTCCAGCATTGACTTTATGCACGTAGCATAACTAAAAATTCCTCCTTTTTACAGAACTGCAGAAAAGTTCTGAATTATGGAGCATATTATTTATGCTGTATTTTTTACTTTTTGGGGGGTTTTTGAAATTGAAACAAAAGAATGAATATATGAGCAAGCTGAATATGTCAGTCAAGTAGTAAATTGTTGTTTTTTAACGTGAGTATAGATCTTGAAAAGAATCTCCTGAGTACAATTTCTAAATATTAATAAAACTATAAAATACTTTTCATGTCTTAAATGTCTTAACATGGTGTTTGTGTAYAAATGTGCACGCACTGTTCACATGATCGACCTACCAAAATTATACTAGAAAGGACATTCTCAAGGTTGTGAAGCTAAGCTCAAATACTGCTTTTTTCTAATATAGCCTGAAGTCAGCCCAACTCTGCAAGTGTTCTGATGAAATCCTTTATTATAAGAACACTTCCTCTTTTTTCCAGCTGCTGCTTTCTTTTCTTTTTTTTTTTTTTTTTTTGGTACGTGAAGGCAGTATTCATTTTTAGTGTTATTGTGTGGCCCAACCCATTCTTATTTGTGGTGTTCAAATTGCAATTAAGACAGAGTTAAGATCCTCATAGCTTTTTTTAATTGACACTACCTCAGTGTCTGAAAAAAATCACTAATTAATTATGAATATTTTCTTACTGCTCTCCTTAGGTGTGTTTGTGTTTGTTTGCTCAGGGAATTATCTTCATTTTGTAAAATGAGGAAGGGTGAAGAGAAATTGGAAGTATTTATTAATGCTGAATGCCCAATTTAAGATAACTAGAATCTGATTTTGTTTTATCTTTTGTTTCTTTCCTCTTAATTCCCCCCTGCCGGCCTGCCAAGTATTCTCCAGTGCTGTCTCCGTGCAAAATCACTCTGTCCCTTGATCTGCGTTTTGCCTGAGAGTTCAGCACATCCACAAACCAACCCTTGGGTCAGAAATCCTGCACCAAGAAGCCAAGGAATAAAACATCACTGATATCTGTGAAAAATTTAGCTTTGAGTGACCTGTCCACTGTCCCCCCCCACAGTCTGCCCCTGTGACACAATCCAGTATTCCAGGATTACGTTCAATAACTTTGACCCAGAGACATTCCTTTCTTTTACTAATTTGTTCACTTTCTGTCTTCCACATTCCACAGCACGTCTATGAGATACAGACCTGACTTCAGCATCGACTGTACTTTTCTGAGGCAGGGGGATTTCTGTGCAATATTTCCTATGGTATGTGTGAGAATACGTAGATGGGATAAAATGGCAGACTTGCAGTAGCTGTTGTATTTACAAAGCCACACTCTGCCCTCTGTGACCCGTTTCACAGCCGTGCTGAAGCAGGTGAAGTGTAAAATGTCACAACTCGGCTTGTCATCGTTAAAAGGCTGACTTTTTTGTTTGCTTGCGGGATAAATCTCGTATCCTTGCCCCGGCAARGCTAATGTGGACTTCAGGCTTAACAACCCAGCTAAGCAGAGACAAGATGCAGGCATTACCTGTACTCTGCTGGGCATTTGCCTGGTAAAAACTCTGTTGGGAGTCGCAACAGTGCAGCAGCTTCTTAGMAAAAGCATGTTGTAAGCAGTTTTAGGGATGAGAAATTGGCACAATTCCCCAACATCCCAGGGTATGAGATAGAAGGTGTGGGACATTAGGCTACAATAGAAAACAGTGCAGTTKGTTCAGAGGAGAGAGCAGCTCTCCTCTGCAGCTCTGTGCAGAAATCCCTGTGAGGAAGAGGAGGGTACACATGACAGAACTCAGCTGAGTGTATCRCTGCCCCTTCCCCAGAGGGATGATGAGATATCCTAGTTTTTCATTGCTGTAAGGCTGCCCTAAAGGCTGGTGTCATGTGGATTCCTTCTGCTCATACAGCTACCCTAACTGATKTCCCTACCTGCTGCGTGTGCTGCCAGTGGTACCCATTTTCCTATTGCCATATTATAACTGAAGGCTGCTGGAGTGTGAGCTGGTTGTGAARAGCCTTGGTTTTGTAGTCCTGTTCTGGGGAAGAGGCTGGATTTAGATTCCTTTAATCTCCCAGTGAATAAACCTTCTGACAAGGCTATGCAAGGCTCTACCCAAGCTCTGTTTCTCTGCTGTGCAATTTGGTTAGATAGAGAAGGCAACAGAGATGAGGCCATCAGTGTGGGAGATGAAAGGGAAGTGTATTGATGTCCAATGCATTGCATGCAGCACCAAGATCATAAGACAGACCATACTGCAATTAAGATAGTTAAGTGATGCCTCACTTTTTCCATAGGGGAGGAATCTTAATTTCATCCCAAACATGGATTGCTTCTCTCACTGACTGGGATATAGTATGTGTCACTCATTGCRTGATGTGGCTGCCCCTTCCTCTGCTGGCCTCTCCAGGCTAAGTGCAGGCAGYACTGGCCCTGCCTCTCTCTCACTGAGAGTTCCTTCCCCGTGGGGTGTTTGAAAATGCCTCGTGTCTTTCTATCTGCTTAGGACTCCTGGTGCTTCACAGCACTGTCTTGAGACMTTGGAGAGGGCTTTGCGTGACTGCGTACTTCTCAGTGCATTGTAATGTAGAGGCACGGACTGGCTTCGTGCAAAACCCAGGCAGAAGAGAGGGGCTTTGCTGAAGGCAGCTGATGCGGGCTGGCCTCCTTCACTACRTGGTCATGCAAGTAGAGCTGGGTAGGGCGAGCTGGACTTGGCTGTGCTCCGCATCAGTGGGCTTGGGGGGGAGATAGCGTTCCTCCTGTACTGGACCGGTGGGCTCGCCGAGGTGCCCGGCCCAGGTAAGCTACCGCGGCACCCCGGGATGCCGGTGCCCKGCACTCACTGGCATCTGTCCCGGGTCCTGAACGCCTCACAGCCCTTCACCCGCAGTGGGAACCTTTTCAGTGGTTGGTGCCAAATTTATTTTCAAAGCCATATAGCTGTTCTGCCCTTTGTGCCATCCCAGTGCAGTCTGCGGTGCCAAACTTGGCACTGATTCCAGTGGCTTAGCCTATGGGACAGGGCCTGTGTAGGACATAACTGCGGGCCATTCGCCAAACCAGTTTTTCTCCAGAACTCATCACTGGATTCTCAGACCTTCCCAGTGCCCAGTTACTGGGAGGAGTCACAGGTAGCAGTGGTGAACCCCCTGCAGGAAGTCGTCCCAGCTCGCTGCCACGGTCACAGAGCTGGCATCAGTACCTGGCAGTGCCTCTCCGTGCAGCAAGGAGGGCCACCAGGCTGATCATTGTCACAGAAGGATGCTCTGTCCTTCCTCCTGCTGCAGCCCTCCAGCTGCAACTTGGACAAGCCTTGTAGGATGCTCTGGCCTGTGTTGGGACCAAGTCCATATGGCAGAGGAGGAGGAGAGCTCTGGAGGAGCTTTGTGTAACATGTGACCATGTGCTGTACTGTGGTGCTGGCCGAAAAAGACTTGCGAAAGGAAAAGCAGGCTTTGAACAAAAGGTTTATTGATGCATATGCAATGCCCATGAAGGCTACAGAGCAGCCCAGCTGCCTGGCAGCCAGACACTGCTGCCCACTCTAGCCAGGGGCTCAAAAGGTGCTTCAGAGCTGGGATCAGGCTCAGCTTCTCCCTCTCCTCCAGAAACCTGAGGGAAAAGGGGCAGTGAGCTGCCTGGGGAGCTGCTCCGAGGCTTTCAGCCAGGGACAGCGGCAGCTTTCATGGTTCCCCAGCCCCCTGCCCGGCCTCCCACTGCCACCCTGCACTGTGGGGAGCTGCTGGCTCTAACCAAGACCTACGGGCTTTATAGTGGTTGCATCCCAGTCCTGTTTGAGCACCGATCCTTTCCATCCTTGTCCCAAAGCAGCCAGAGAAGTGCCTCCGCCTGTAAGAGGAGAGGAGGCTCCTCCACAGACTCTGCGCCTCTGCTGGCTGGGGAGGGCTAGGGTCCAACAGCGGGGCAGCCTGCGAGCTGCTCTCTGGTCCCAGCAGGTCCCACTCAGCACCGCCATCCTCAGTCCTGGCCACTGGCTCATCTTCCATGCCTGGGAGTCCATCTTCCTCACCCTGGAACTGCCCCAGCACCTCGAGGAGGTCCTGGAGAGGGAAGGAGAGGAGAGACAGGCTGCCACAGGGAGACAAGGAGCCCTGCTCCTGCCCCTTTGTCCCCAGTGGGCTGGGTGTGGGTGGCCCAGCCCAGGAGCCCCAGCCCCAGTACCTGCAGGGATTGCAGCTCCACGCTGTGCTTGCGGCCAGCTGCTTGTGCCCTTGCCTGCGGCAGGACGAGCAGCAGCAGTGAGACCCGGCAGCACAGAGCTGGGAGATGCATCCTATCCTATCCTGTCCTGTCCTGTGCAGCTCCACATAGCTGCTCTGCCCACGGACACCTCCTCTTATATCCCCACTCTCCACCCCAGGGGAACTGGGCTGCCTCCTGCCAGATTCCTCCAGGAGCCGGAGCACCAGAGCACCAGAACACTGCACTCTGGCCCCTGGCTCCGATAAGGGAACTGGTTACAACTGGCCGCACAGGTAATGCTCTGGGAGAGGGGGGATCTGCTAAACACAACAGCTTCTCCAAGGGAGAGAACTGCCTGGAGTGATCTCCTCCTCACCTGGCAGCACTCATTACCTCCAACCCCGCCCCCCCCCGACTCTCCATCACTATTAGGATAGGAGCTGACTCAGTGAAAGGATCTCACACTTTCTACCTGTTTGCTCTCCCACAGTCTGCAGGCGCATGGGAGCTGTGGGCTGGTTTCCTCTCCAAGGGTATGAGGGATAGATCGTTTCTCCTCCATGGGACAGAGAAAGAGGAAGTTGGGAGAGGTGGAAGTTCTACTCTGTCCATAGCAGGTCCCACAGCTTTTTCTTCTTTATGTACATTTTGGTGCTGTGTGAATAGACCAAGTCCTGAGACTGGGTTTTAGGAGACTTTCCTTCCTTGCAAATTCATGTAATGATGGTTCTTACCTTCTTCTGGCGTTGTCTGCAAACCCTTTCTTTAAAGGGCACTAACCCTTCAGTGACCTAAGTCTGCTTTGAGCAAATCGCTAGCTGACAGTTTTGCTATAAAAGTTACTTGCTCTGCAGCCATGCCTTGGCTACAGGAGGGAGTGAATGTTCTGYGGTCACCACCATCTCCCCATGTTGCTCCATCTTACCCATAAACAATGGTGCATTCTGTCCCTCATAGCATGAGTTGGAGTGAGAAATTCCTATGGAAAAACTTTTCTTCCCAGAAAACCCAGGGGTCTTGCTCAAAGGAAGATATTTTATGGATCTTTGGATTTAGGCTTACCAAACAAAAGTGTTTGAATTACCAATTTGCTTACCGTAACAGGCAGCTTCTTTGTATGAAACTTTCTCCTATTTTGCCTCAGAGCTTTACAGTTGTTTCTTATCAAGTTCAGCCAAATTTTGGCTTCTTTCCTCTGTGAATGACCAATTTCAAGTATAAATAAGTACAATTTCCACTGGTCCTGGGGTGCAAATCAGGATAGCCCTGTTAGAGCCTTACAGAATGAAAGGTAGAGCAACAGACCAGGTTCCTTCAATCACTGGCTGGGTGACATTAGAGCAATTACACCATCTCTGTCTTCCTAGTTTGCTTAGGCAATACACTCATAAATCCCTCTAGTTTCAGTAGATATGCACTGATTTCTGCTGTCTATCTCAGAGCATGACCTTTGGGTCAAGAAAGTCTTTCCTATGAGTTCAGAGAGTTTTGAAATGAGCTGTTGCAGGCTTACTACTATTAGGTGCTATATTAACAAGAAGTAACATACATCATGCTTTTATATCTGCTGCCCCCATATTGTTGTCTTTGTTTTCCACATATCTCCCTCCAGCCAACATAATTTATCTTAAATTGGAAGCAAATTAGCAATATCAGCTGCTGTGGGCCAGTTATCTCTGCACCCAGCAGTCAACAACTGGCAAGTTGTTTTGTTTAAAGCATCATAGCAAAGAAGAATTCAAGGAATAATCCATAGAGAAAAATGAGACATGTTTTGAAAGTCCAGTGCATGAAAGGAGGAAGCAAACCTCAGATGGGAGCTGTTTCCTTGATACAGAATGCGAGCAGGTGGCTAATGTGCGGATGTGCCTCATCCTTGATTTTGTGAGTGCTGAAGACAGGTGGGAGTGGAAAGGGAGGAAGCAGTGAGAGCATATATGACCTCAGCAATGGCTAAGGGAAAATTCAGTCTTCTTGTAATAAACAACGTAGCCTGGCGTCTTAGATGAGGCCACAACTTGATTGCTGCCGAACGTCACTTATGAACAGGTACCCCAAAAGCAGGCATATTTGAGAAAAATATCAGTATTTTTGTTTTCCTCCTCTGTAGAAGTCATTTTACTGTAGGCTTGTCTCCTTAGCTGTAATTCATGCACTGTTGCTTAGTGGAGATGGAAATGACACAGCTAGAGATGAGCTTCCCTCGACCTGGGTAGCATACTAACTTCAAAGGTTGTCTTTGATTGTTTAAATGCTAATAGAACTAAGCAAATTACCTAAAGTACAAACACACTTGGCATCAGTCTTAGGGATCTAATTATGGAGCCTTTGATGTGAAATAAACCTTTCTTACTTTTTGAAAAGTGGCTTTTTTAAATGTTTGCACAAAATGCCAAGTGAGAGGATGCCATGTTACCAGCTCAGCCTCTGTGGAATTGCAGCTCTTATCTGTTTCTTGTTTGTCTCCTGTAGGACTTTGTACAAAACTGGGCAGCTCACAGTCTTCAGCCCAATGTTTTCACTGACTCTCACTTTATGTTAGTGTAGCTAACATTGGAGATGGGCTGATGATGTTCAGGAAGTAAACTCTTGCAGCGCTTAATCTTCAGATTTACTACCATGCTATTTTATGTGTATTCAGCGCTGAAATTCTAACATTAGAAAGCTTTCATGCCTGTGAAAAATGTGTGTGCTCTAGGATTACTGAGAGCTGGAAGCAGGTTATCACACCCGGGATTATTAGGAAGGACAGAAGGGGGTTGTAACCTTCAGTTTGGCATCAGCTGCCACATGCCAGCTCTTCATCATTTGACACTGTAATGTCTGTGGGCTGTATGGTTTTGCCTTCCCACCACATAAGCTGCAACTGGGTCAACCCCAGGGCTAGCATAGCTAAAGAAAAAATCTATTTAAGAAAGCTGAATGTTTCCCTCCAGGTTCCAACAAGTAAGCACATCTGTTTCTTCTTTGTGTAAGTTGCTGTGTATTGGGGGAAAACAAATGCAATTCTCTTCCTAACTGCGTGTATGTGTGCTAAGTTAGAATAATCAGTCAGAAATTCATCTTCTCATGTCTGTGCAGGATGGAGGCCTTTGCACAATGAAAGCTATAAAAGGAGCAAGTGGTGTAAGTACTGCCCAACATGAATCTAGACCTGCAGGAGGAGGAGGCAAGAAGCACCATGCGGTTCATAGGGCTCCATATCCCAAAGCTTTTCATGCTTTGATCAGACTGCAGCACGAGTATCAAGATGTGCATAGCCCTTCTATTGAAATATGGATCATGCTGACAAACTGATTTATTCTTTCATTTCTCCCCCCTCCTTCCGCCCCATTTTGATCATTCATCTAAAAGGTGAAATCTTCATTTTCATGATATTTTGCTGAAGAAAGGCTGCAAAAAGTATAACAAATTCAATACCTGGGCTATTCCATTACTCAAGAGCATGTGCTCAGATGTGCCTATGTAAGTGATGAGACCATCCTTTACCAGCAAGTGGCTGTTTAGGGTATATTTTCACGGTTGCTGCTGATTTATTATCAAAGTTAACTTTAACTGAGTAAGTAGTAAATAGAGTAAGACTAATAAAGGCTGGTAACTAGAAAGATTTTCAAGCTACATTGCTGGATTTTCTGATTAGGAGCTGTGGCACTATCGCTTTGTTGGTAGCCTCATAACTACTGGACTGAGACGATCAGAATTCTGAAAGCTGAGGTAGCTATAGGCAGGTGGAATTAATGGTAGTTTCTAAATGTGCAAGGGATATTGAAAGGATAAATGACTGCAGGAAAATATGGACAGCAGCTATTGGTAGCTCAGGCAAACCATCATGTACTTTCTGGTCTCTGATAGTCAAATCTGTGTTGAAATCATATGTCTATAAGCCTGTAGTAGTTATGTCTTTCGTAGATCGAATCCGTGGCTTCAGGGTGTATTGAAAACAGCATGACAGAAGATCCAAACTCTCTAGTCTGGCTATGAGTAGCTCTCTAACAGGTCCTGGATTGTCTTCATTCCACGACAGTTGTGGCTAGGAGCAGAACCAAAGCAAGGGATAGATGGTTGAGGCAGATGCAGAAACTAGAGCTCTAGCTGTTCGGTGTAAACAGGCTTTCTTAATGAGAGCTGAACTGTCAAAACTCCAGAACAGCCAGAGGTGCTGATCTTGCTTTGTATAAATGCTCGTGCTACACCCAGCAGTGCTGTTAGGAACAGGCTTATTACCAGAATATTTTCTCCCAGGAGCATGTCTTCTGTGGGCATGCTCATGGAAGGTAACTTCAAGTGAAGCACGAGAGTTTACCTGAGAGAGGCAGCTGTGGAAATGACACTCTGGAAAATGGGGCAGAAAACTGTGGAGCCCATCTGTCCACTCCAAGCAAAAGGGTAGAAGTGAACAACTGTGCCTCCATTTGTGGCCATCAGTATAGACGTTTGTGTGAGCAGCTTTATTGATTTTCGTGTTACTACTAGCAGAGTTGAAGCTCTCACCCACATCAGGATAGCACAGTCAGGATATTGGCAAATCAGCCTACATACACAATTGCTTTTTATCAGGATATTAGCCAAGTAGCTGTTCTCCAATTTTTCCATAGTTAGATTCACTGCATCTTGCTTTGCTTAAAAAAAAAGAAAGAAAGAAAAAGAAAGAAAAAAAAGAAAGAACTGATCAGATACATTTTAGGTATAATCTTGGATTTATTTTTTTTTTTTTTTTTTTTTTTTTTGGTTAGAAAGATAGTTTGCAATATCTTGATTTTCTCAGTGGAAGAATAGAGTGCCCTTGAGCTTTACTCAAACAAGGGTAGTATTTTTTGGACAAGATAGGGCATGCTAATAAGGAATGCTTATGTTTACATTTTTGCATTTTTGTTCTCATACCTCCATCAATGACAAATCCAAATGCAGAGTAACAGCTGTCTACAGCTGTCAGCTAATAGAGCTACCCCTTTAGTTCAAATTATAGTGGTGAAAGAACTGGGGATTTGTGTCCTGGATTTGGATCCTAATGATTCTCTCTTCTGAAGAGAGTCTTATCCCTGTCCTACTTAAGTTCTACTTGTGTATCTACTAAGCCCTCAAACAAAGAGGGGGCGGGTGTTTCTTTTCTTTTAGGCAAAAGCTAGAAAGTTCCTTTTCACCAGAAAGCAGCTCTCTAAAATAATTTAAATTCTAGAGGATTGTGCCTGACTGTAAATGKGGGCACTGTCTTATTTTCACTAGTGATATGTGAAAGAATCACAGCAAAGGCTTGAAGCAAATTCACCAAATTATGAAAAACAGTTTATTGTCCATGACAATGAGAACTGTTCGTTTATACACTTAAAACACAAACAGTGCAATTTCTTCATTATTACATTTCAGGCAGATGCTCACAAATTATTACTTTGATACAAATAGACAATACAGCAATTGTGTATTCTGTTGGCCAAGTAATTCTGGAGAGGAATAGGGGAAAATTTGTTCTGTGCATCACCTATAGATAGATTCCTGGAGCCAATGTGGGTAAGGGCTGAACTTCTCACTGAAAGGCAACAGGTYCTTTGAGCACTCAAAGTCAGTCCTGTCAAGAAAGCAGAATAGTAAGTGAAAGCAAGAGAAGTTGACAGAATTTCATTCATGGAAATTAACTGATTTCTTACTGTTCTAGAACCAGGTTCTGCTCCACTGTTCTGCTCAGAGCAGTTTCTTTGGATTGACACAAGCAACCCTGGGGTACAAACCTCTTTGATCAGGTTTCTGTGACAAGACGAAATGTTCACAACCAACTTGGTGAAAGCAGGCAAGAGCAAGTAAAGCAGAGACGTAACATTCGTGGATTTTAAGCACACATCTAGTGCCAGTGGTTTCTGAGGAGGGTAAAACTAGGTAACTGTGTTTGGGTTGGAAGTTTTTTTAACTTATTTTAACCATTTCCTTAAAGCTGAATTAAATCAATTCTTCTACATATTTGCAGAAGTTATACATGAATACACAGACTAGCTGCCTCTGATTTTCTCTTACCATAGTAAGCAGCTAGCATCCCAGTCCACTAAGTGACCCAATTCTGTCCAGCTTGACACCAAAACAGCCCCTGGATAGGCGCTTTTTGCTTCTACCTCGATACCTCCGAGGTAAACCCACGAGGTCACTGAAGAACCTCTGGAGAGCATTGTCACTAGTGGACATGCCCTCYGGCTGGTCCCTGGTGTTTCGGGTCCACTGGAACTCAGACTCTTGTTGATCAAAGGCACCTGTTGGAATCATGTCATCTTGCTCATAATCCATCTCTTCTGAGATCAGTGGATGCTCCAGATCCTCATCAAATAATTTGGACAGACTCTGAAAGAAAGAAAAGGTAGATGATGAGGAGGGAAGAGAGGGGAAAATGAGAGAGTTTCTGAGAAGTCATTATTGTTGTATAAATTATGGTCAGTGCTAAGTTTGGATAAACTTATTTTGATCTTGTATCAAAAGATGAAGGTACTGAAGTAATTTCTGAAGCCAGCAATGGTCACCTTTAGCTTCTGGCCAACAAAGCTCCTCTGAATTTACAGTGGATACTCAAAATGCTGTAAGACTGTATGGTGTTACTGTACTCTGTAGTTCTATACAGACAAATTGCTGGGTAAGTCTCCTGGAGCTAGGAGTCTGGGGTATCGGATAAAAATTAATACCTTGGAATAATAGGAGCAGTTATGCAATGGCAGAAAACATGCCGAAGTTGGTACTACAAAGATTAGATGATTCTTTACAGATTGGGAGGTTATATAATGTATAAGAGTACAGATCACTGGTTGGGTAGTTGAAATGTTTTTTCTTAATGACTTGGAATTCCTAAACACACACACACACACGCACGCGCACGCACACACACGCACACACTCTTTCTTTCTCATGCTCTGCCTCTGGGTCTCCCAAGCAGGGACTGCATTCCCTAATGCACCACTGAGCTGGGAGGAGATTCCCCTTACGTTCAGACAGGTACAACCCATTAATTCCGTTTGCAGGATCAAAGGGAGGCTCAAGGGAGGAGCACGGAGGTGATCAATGCAGGGCTGTAGGTAGCAGTCCTTCTGGGCAAATTCCTTTTACTCCAAAAGTTGATTGCTTCGCTTGGTCACAGAGTAACCCTAAACCTGCAGCCCCCAGCTGACCCCACAGAAAAACCCCATCTTCCTTTCAACTACCTAATGTGATCAGAGGTTTAAATCCAGCAACTGGTTACTTCAGTTTCCCTGCATTTGATAACCCTGTGTCTGCCCACTTCAGGTTCCCTGCTGTCATGGTCTCTCGAGTGTCTCC
The DNA here is from genome assembly GCF_003343005.1 of Rhea americana. Classification (NCBI taxonomy): domain Eukaryota; kingdom Metazoa; phylum Chordata; class Aves; order Rheiformes; family Rheidae; genus Rhea; species Rhea americana. The sequence goes on along the minus strand of NW_028186416.1, from coordinate 341,326 downwards.
TACTATACCAGCTGGGGTTGGAAGAAATATAACAAATGTGAAGAATCTAAGTCCTAAAAAAGCATCAGCTTCTTTCAGTTCTATTGAGCAGCTGGTCACTTACCTGTAAGCTGGAAATCGGCCTGGCCCTTGCCTGGTTCTGACTGATAGCAAACAGCAGGAGGAATCCAGGGCAGAAAAGAAGTTTCAGGTACATCTTTGTGTTGTGGTGTCTCTGATTCCTCCTCCTTTTGAGTCTCTCCAGTCCAGTGTTGTTCTGTGTCTCCAGCTACCAGCCTTTATATCTTCCTCCAACCCCTCCCAAATCTACCTTTTGAGTTCCTGCCAAAGCAAGGATTGGTTTGAGGTTCTGATCTGTTTTCATTCTCCCAAGARGAGGAGGAGGGAGAAAACAGTTTTCTTTTCTGACTGGGAGTAAAAGGAGCATTTTACACTAAGGCAATGCAGCATYATTTTGTTGCTGCGAATTCAAAGGTCTCAGCAGTCTGCTGTCTTGGTGCTACCTATGCATGTCGATTACCTTAGCTCACTGTTCCTTGGGTTGATCACTAAACCTTTCCTTTACCTCTGGAGAAAAATAATTGCGAGAGAAGTACAGAGTGAGATAGGAAGTAAATTGTGTCCACTATGCATTCATCTGGCTTCTTTATCATGGTGAAATACAAAATCAGAGGGGCAGGGGTCTCATGAAAACATCCTGTGTAAGAACTAAGCGTTATTACTTAAGGTGATAAAAAAAATTAGTAACCTATGAGAGGGAAGAGTGTGATTTGAGGAAGAAGAAGGGAAATCCACATCATAAAATTATGACAATTAATTTGCATTAGTTAAAATGTAAAATCTTACTGGCCTGTGTGACAGAGAGTATGGCTGAAACCAGGCTTACCTATGACTTAAGAAATTCCTCCTCTTCCCTGAATCCAGCTTTTCCATTTCTTCTATGTATCTTTGCTCAGTTTACTTTACACAGTTTTCAGTGCAACTGAAATGAATCTGAACGGAAGCATAGCCCTAATCTCTTTCCTACTACATGTACAATTGCAGAGACAAAAAAAAGCTACAGATCAGAATGTGCACGTGGTGTATAAACACCTGCTAGATGTATGGGTGCTCTGATGAAGATKGTAATATAGATAAGTGATCCTCCAATGCTCCACTTCTTATGAGCACTTCATTAAGTTCTATACCAAGAAAAGGCCTGTTTTTCCATTTTGGAGGCAGAGGAAAAGAGCAGCAATAAAATCTAGAAGTTATGTGTTTGGGGCAGAAGGAGGCCTTGAAATCCTGAAAGCAGGAATCTTCCTGAATGCAAAATAATGCATCTTGATCTTTCAATGAGTTTTTTCCCTCACGTGTGGTGCAGAAAGTTAAAGGCCATTAAGCTGTATCTGTAYGGAGGAAATGGCAATGAAGGACCATCTGGCACTCTTCATCATAATTTCTTTGAAGTTAGTATTCTTGTTGTTACTGAAAGCTTGGAAAAAATCATTCTGTGATATGGCAATGCAATTAACATTTTCAGACATTTTTCACTTGAAGATCACTTTAAGGCACAATAGTTATTCTAAGGAGAAATGGTTGTTCTAAGGAGACAGCTTATAAACATCCCTTTTTGGCAGATGAATAGGTCCAATGTTTTATATCGCTGGAATTTTTGTTGTTGTTGATTAAAACCACATTTGTCTGAAACTTACTAAGAGAGGAAATTTCACAGCACGGCTCTATCAGTGGTACATGAGTATTCACTCTTCTAGAGAAAGTCAGGAGTCACTTCTCCTTTCTGAGGTTTGAGGTGTGTCCTTTGCAGTGTAGCAAGATGGTAACAGATTGTCAAGGTGTTTCAGACTCATCTTTTATCCTCTAAACAAGTGTACTGTTGTTTTGTGATTTTGATGACTTGTCACATGTCTGCATGGATGTGAACACACTTGACAATAATGACTTTTGGCCTCAAATTTTTTGAGCTTTTGTTTTTTCTTGTTTGAGCCCAGAACTTGTAACCATTTCGTAGGGCTTTTTAATTGTCTCTCTGGTAACTGTTAGAAATATATACACTAGCACAGTGAAGTCCCTATCCATGACTCTGTAGATAAAATCACAGAATAATTTAGATTGGAAAGGACTTCTGGAAATCCTTGGTCCAACCTTGTGCTAAAAGCAGAGCCAAGCAGAGCCGGGACCTTGTCAAACACAGTTTTGAAAATCTGCAAGAAAGAAGATTCAGCAGCCTCTCTGGGCCTTGTTTCAGTGTTTGACAATCCACTTGAAAAAATGACTTCCGACTATCTAACAGGAATTTCCCTGGTTGCAAATTGTGCCATTTTCTCTCACCCTAATGCTGTGCAGCTAGATGCTGTCCCTAAGCAGAACAAAAGGGTGTTGCATCTCCCAAAACGATGATCCTCCATGTGAGTGCATTTTATATAGCTCAGAATCTAGGCGAGGACTGCTTAGCGCCGTCTAGTCAACAGCTTAGTCCAAACCATATCTAGTACACTGGACAGAAATAGTTAGAAACAGCAAGCTATTCAGCAAAAATCTTGACCTGCCTTTCCAAATCTCCTCTGGACTCTGACTGGCATTGGAAGTCAGTGTCCAAATAGTCACAATTTTAAAAACATGCTGTTGGGATGATTCAGTTAAAAAGCAGAGCTTTCAACAAAAAAACTTTCATCCTTAAGAAAGGAGGAACTCCTGAGGAAAGTAGAAAATTCTGGGGGCACAGGAAATGATTTTGTGCTTATTTCTGATTTGAACGTTCATTTGTATGGCAAATGTTCCATAGAGGGGTGGCAGGAAGTACGAAGAGTAAGGCAGGTTGGCATATGTTGCTGATCTCCATCAGTGAATTGCTTCCTAGCTTACTGAGATCTCTCTCCTGTACCAGTAGAGATCTTGTTTCTTACGAAAAAACAGATAGAGCATACTTTTCCTCTGGAGATACTTTTGCTCCATCTCTACAGGCTGCTGTGAGGAAGCCAAGCTCTAAAGTTGATAGTATGTGGCACACTCAGCTACCATTTGAGCACTGCTGCAGTTGCTCATTATCCTCGTCTTTGCTAGCTCAGTGACCCCTTTCAGCCTCCCCTTCCTCCTCAATTTCCCAGGCCAGCACTTCCTGGCTCACCACAGCTGGTTGAAAGGGCAGTGACGTGTTTGTAGCACTTTCTTCAAAGTGGGATCACCAAGTCCTTGATGGAAGCTGGCAGCGGGGGGGCCTCATTATGAAACATTAACATTTAGCTGTGCTATCCAAGCATTTGCTTGGTTGTCTCCCTCCCTTGCCCTCTCCTGAGTCATCTAGTGGCTGAGTTGTGCCAGGGTTCAGTGCACAGCATCATGAGCCCAGCCTTGGCTGGTAATTACCCAGCTGCAGGTGCTCGGCTTGCTCCTCTGGCACTTTGTTGCCTTCACCTTTCATTACATGCTGATAGCAAGGCCCTGTTGTGGGAGTGGGGGGAGATCTGCAGCATCAATTCTTGCTACAGAAAATAGAGCAGGCACAGAGACTATGGAGCTCACTTACCCTGGTGTAAAGCTCAACGTATCCATTGGATTTGTRTCAGCAGAATTCAGAGAAGAATTAGGCCCCTATCTCAAGGATTCCTGTGACTGCATGGTGGGAAGAACTCCCTACATCTGTAATAGCCCATCAGTGAGGAATAAACCAAAGTTTCGCTAATGGGTGACTCAAGAATTTTCCTTGTGGGCAGGTCATCCCAGAGTGGCCCACTGCAGATGTTTCCTCTCCCTACTGATGGCCTGATGGGACAACTTGGCAGAGTTAGGGCTTTACTAGCTGGGCTCTGGATCTTATCTAGCCTAGCCTATTGTTTTCCCCGTTCATTTGCTGATCCAATCAATGCTGATACTACAGACTTAATGGTTCTTCTAAGGACCACTCACGTGAGGGATGTCCACCTAGGCAGGTCAGAACTCCTCAGCCTGCTCTGGAAGCTTGCCCTCATTCTGAGCTCACCAAACCTACAGTGAGGCTAATATATTAGAAATGGGTAGAGCAGACTCATGCCTGACCTGACTGGAAAATAGACAAGGAATTTTCTGCTACCAAGTTGACACTACTACAGAATGCCAGGCTGTGCTGCCTGCAGTCTCACACATGTAGAGCAATAGTAGCCAAAAGTGACTACCCTTTATTTCAACATGAAAAGATGAGTGGAAGTGGGGAGAATGTTGATTCGTCATGGAGAATATAGATGACAATATCTAAATGTTCTTGTTGAAGAACTTTTCTGCATTACAATATTGCCTTCTTTTCCCTCAGTACCTTCTGTGGTACTGAAAGGGGCAATAAGAGGGATTCAGTGCTATTGCCACTCTTTTCTGGGGTCTGAAGACTGCACTTTGCCTTTGCCTGATCTGACCTGCTCTTTTTAATGCTCACTGATCTCTTTGACAGAACATTTTCTTCCAGAACCTTTCTGTGACCCCCTGGGACAAGAAAAGGGGCCTGAGCTACCTGAGCATAAAGGAGGGCAGTAGGCTCTCATTTAGTAGCAGGTCGTAGGTGGTTCTGGAGCATTGGGTTTCAATGGCAAAATTTTAATATTAGATTTGTCAGGCACATTTATCACATTCTACTGGCGCTAATGAAGCCCAGCAGCGAAACAGCAGTGAGGCGAGGGGATGAAATAGCTTGAGACTGTTCAGTGCTAGTCAGATAGCTGTCTCTGTACGCTTCTGTGTCTCACTRCTGTTTGCTAGGAGAGTATTTGGGCCCCAGCCCGATCTCTACCACAGCAGGGGTGGAAACAGAAGCTGCATTGGAACTCTCAGCCAAGCTCAGAGTCTGACTTCTCTCATTACTCCTCAGTGTGGGCACTTGGATGACATTAGGAAAAGAAGTGCAATATACACTGATTCATAGCTGGGTTTTCCTGGCCACCTTTCAATGATTCATCTTCTCAAGGAGTTTTTTCTTTATGCATGAGAGCATTTTTAGGTCCAGTGGTTATGCTGTGTAGTTTGATGCTAAAGATCCCCAATTCTGCTCTGTGTTAGTTTTGCTGATGTTTATAGCATTTTTTGGTAAATTCTTTCAACATCTAGAGGCAAGCTATTTTTCCCAAAGTACTTCAAGCACACAGTCCCACTTCCCATGCTTCAGCACTCTTCAGCAAATTATATTCTCGTTTCTCAAAAGAAAAAGTGGAGAGGGAATGGATCAAGTTATAAGTGTAAAAAACAGCAGTAGAGCAGGGTAAAGCAGATGAAATGTGAAAACTGCCGGACAGCTGGTATGAAAAACACAGACACCTGTTACAGGCTATAGTACTGGAGAAAATTCTCAGGGTGGAAACAGGAAGTTTGTATTAGACAAGTGAGAAAAGCAAGAGAGGAGTGAAAGCTAGGCAAACATTGTGGGATCAGCTAGAAAAAAAAAAGCTTCCAGGGTTTTGGAGAGACCAGTAAAGGGGGTACTTAAACAAACAGGAAACAAGCTTAGGGGTTTAGAGCAATGGCACAATGCTGCTGGTCAGCTTATGGTGAGAGGCAGAAGCCCAAAGAAGCACCCAAGTTTCATAAATCCATGTCTGAAGCTAAATTTTTGGCTACGCTTCATCTCTAGCAAGGAGATGAAAAGCATCTTGCTGCCATGTTGTTCTGGCAACATGGGAACATTCAAGCAGGCAAGTTGTAAGTAATCGCACTGCAAGTGAAGAGACCTTTGGCATTTAAATTCAGGCCTACTTGATCTGTATATTAATACCTTACAATAGAAAGATCACATCTTCAGTGGGAGCTCAGTTTGTAAAATTCTGCTTACAGCAAAGCATACAACCGATTAGCAGCTAAAAGAAGAATGCCCACAGATCCTAACCTCTGACAGGAGGAAGAAAAAAACCTGTTCTAGAGAGCATAGGGATTACATATCCTCAGTTGTAATTGAAGGAGAGATTTCCCTAGCAAAGCCAGAAGATCCTTCCTGTGAGATCTCACCTAACCTCTTCACTTGGATTAATTGCCTCTGTCCTTAATGAAGTGTGTGGTGACCTCTTCTGGTGAGAAGGGAATATGACTCAAAGTTTAGTTAGAATGAATCCTGGTGAAAAAGAAAACAGGTCAGATACTGTGAGAGGTTTTGATAAAATGACCGCTTTAATCTTGGATCTAAGAACGTGGTACATAAAGTACCAGAAGGCCGAGTGCCTCTTTCATAGACATTAGCCTCTAGTAGCTATGTAAGAATGTGTGAGTGGTTGTGTGTTGTCTTGGGAAGGCACATGGTATGCGTGTGATACATGAATGAGTGTACAGGAGCCACAGAAGTTTGTGTGTACAGCGAGGTGTCAGATGTTCTGGTGGGTGTTTAAATTTAGATTCACCACTGGATATGTTGGTCTGGGCTCTTATGATGGATTTTGCAGTATTTAAGTTCCCATTAGACAAGATCTGAGTGGAGAGGATATTTCTTATACCTTTTGGCTGGCGTAATATTTGACCAATTTTTCTTTGCAACCTCGTGCATCCTGGAATAGCTCTGAGCAGTGTCAATGATGCCCATTAATCTAGAAGGTTTGCTAGCAAACAAGCCAAATACAGGGGCAAGAGTTCACGCCATCCCGTTGTGCTATTTATCACTGCATGCCGTTTGTCAGTATTGAGCATGCAAAAAGAGAAGCCATTTCTAGAAATGGCTAAGCAGCTACAGGAATGAAATGGCACCTGTCCTAGAAGTTGATGTGGTTGTTTACTTCACCTCTCCCTCCCCTGACTGACTGATGATGAACCCAAGAATAACTTGACTAACTAAAAATGTAGTCTGTTACATAAAGCTTGTCTTCCACTAATGCTATGTAGACTTTGTTCAGTGCGTGAGAGAGTGGCGCTGTGTATAACCTCAGTTTTGTATTCCCAAAGCAGTGTCACAATTGTCCTTTAATTTTGGTACATCTTAGACCTGTGGCCTGTCCTTGACTGGAGACAGGTAAAGGGGCAGAGCTGTGTAGGTAGGCAGGTGCCTGCTCTTTCAGAACAGGGAGGGCTATTTAGGGAAACTAGCCAAATTTCTGTTTAACAGAAAAATACTACTTCCCGCTTAATTTACGGTCCCCTTCACTGATGCTTCTCATCAGTTCAAGCACATTTGTGTATTTGCATGTGCCCAAGCTTGCTCRTTGGAGCTGGAAGATAAGTCCTTCGTGTCACAGTGTGGCAGCAATTGGTTGTGCCAGGAGGACTGTCCTGCAGGTCTGCAGTGGGCCTACACTAGGCTACGTGTGAGGGGTGAAGAAAGCTCCTTGCTGCCTTGAGTGGGGGCAGTGAGTGAGGAATGCATCCTCAGCCAGAGCAAAGTTACTCTTTCTTAGTAACTCACTGTAGCCATGGTGATTGTTATCACCCAGCGTTCTTGATCTCACAACCCTCCTTTGTTTTCCCAGAAAATACTCACTGCGTTTGCCAAGTCTCTAGAAATAGCCACATCCTTATGTGGTGGAGGGTGCTATGGCCCTGGGCCAGAGGGGCAGGATATTTTAGCTGTTGCTTGTCAGCAAGAAGGGTGAGTAGCGTTTCAAAAACTAACACTTCTAAAGCCATGATAAAGTGCTCAGGCTACAGAGCTGGAGCCTGTGTTCATGCTTGAGATAAACACCACTGTCAGTGCCACATTCACACCTCTCCTGTCACTTCAGGCACCCCATGGTCCTGCCTTTCCCACTAGTCACTTGCTACAAAGCCTCAGCACATGGGTGTCAGGCCCTGTGCCTTAGCCTACAGAGTCCCCGGGGGGCTACATTGCTCTCTCTGCCCTTGCGGTGACATTCAGGTGGCCAGAAGAAGTAAAGTCAGTTGGATTTGTAACCTCCTCATTTCCTTTTTCTAATCTTAAATTTCTTTGGACCTAGCTGTTTCCTATGGGTTGCTCTCTCTAGCCATTGCTCTCCTGTGAAAAGAGAAATGGGTGAACTAGCAACGCACCAAGGCCTGACACTTTTGTGGTGTGAGCTAGGGGATGTACAGTAGCGGGACTGCACCCTCATGTGACGGGAGACACATGCACCCCTGAAATGACAGAGATGGAGGGGAAGGCAACCGCTTCTGTAATCTCACTGTTAAATCTGCCCATGGTTGCTGAGGAAAGTAATGTTTTCACTTGGAGTGAGTTACAGTCCCTTTCTCTCTCTGTAAGAGTTGATTTTAAGTCTGGTGTTCAGTGGCTATGGGCTAGATAGAGTTATTCTGGAATTACAGAATAATATATAATATAAGTAAATCACTTACAGAAATGAATTACACTTATGTAATGCAAATGAATGCTGTTAGAAAGCTGAAATACATAGGACTGTGCTAGTGGATGAAAAAACTGTTCTTCTAAGCAAAACTGTTAAATCAATGCAAAACCAGAGTTTACACCTAGCTTCAYGATGAGGACAATATGGAGTTCAAAGGTTTCTTCCTTTATGTATGGTGTCAGCTTCAGCTCTCAGAAGTGTTYCTTGTAAAGACGAGTAGTATCACACGTATATACGGATGGGGACATGGATGAGATTTTGTCACAAAGCTGTAGGGGTATAACCTAGGTCTCTGTTTGCTAAGTGATTGGAGAGTTAAGGTTTCTCCTTACGTTTATATCACAGTCAGCCAGGTTAAGAATCCATGAGACTGATTACTATTGACCCTCCAGACAGGTACAGTATCAGTTCTCTCTAGCTGTTTCAATCCAGACCTCGAGTGATTTTCAACCTATATGAGGCTAAATTCTTTACTGGCATAAATGATAGAGCTCCCTTGACATGAGGGGAATTTTGGCCATTTGCACAAACAAAAACTTTGGTTCACAGCTCCATGTGCTGTGGACACAGACAGCTGTGGWTGTGCAAGTCTGGAAACGGCATTTTTTCACAGTTTGCTTGCACTCGATGGAGCTGTTAGGCTCGAGTACTAGCTGCATATAGAGGGATTGTGCAGTATATCAGTACATGCCTGATAGTAGTAGAAGGCTACAGGAAATGTTGGGGACATATTCATGACAGTGATTTGGCTCCATGATCTRTTAAAATGGGGCCCTAGATGCCACCTTTAAATCTGAAATTAAACACCCTGGTCAAATTGCTGCGCCCCATAGCAGTGAGTAGGGGGTCCAAGAATGAGTTTAATCACTGTACATCTGAACTTCCTGGCCTGGGGAAATTTTTTTCTGTACAGCCATTGGTTTACTCTCTCCCTGGAATAGTGAATAGGATAATGAACAGGTAGGGTAAGAATGCAACCACAGGATCTGTTTGAATTGGGCACATTACTATTAGCCCTTGTTACAGGAATTAGGGCTTCAATACCTTCTGAAAGGTAGGAGAACCCTCCAAAGGGTCCCCAGATGAGCGCTCAAAAGCCATCTTTGATAACTCTTCTCTAAACTAAACTCTACTGCTGTCATTCACCTGTGTCCTATTAAGAGTCTTCTCCCTAACACAGATAGCAGACTATTATAAACATTTAATTATATTTAGATTGTGGAAACCTATGAACAAATGTCTATGCTATAAACCTTTAACAGTGTTTAGTTAAAACCAACACAATAGTATGGCTTCTCTTTGCACAGCTGATAGATGACACAAATCCAGAAAGCTTCAGGGACAGMGAATGATTCTAGCTTCTCTTGCTCACTGGAGATTCCTGACATACCTTCTACATTGTTTGACCAAGAGGATTTGTTTCACCATGTCACCTCCCTGAGGATAACAGCACATTTTTTGCCTGGTGTTGAAGTGTGAAGACCATTGTGAGCCATGACATCATATCTCAGGCCAGAGCAGACCAGAAAATGACCAGAAGGGCCTGAAATATCGGCCATGGGAAGAATGAATGGAGGAGAGAAGGGGTATGATACAGCAACATTATTTAACCTAGATAGGTCAGGTGCACATGACAAGTGTAATGCAATCAGGAGATCTTTGACACTTTAGCACATGATGATATTTTAGTGCAGAGGGATGGCTTTGAGAGGTGGAGGTGAATTAGGGTGCAAATCCACTAACTGACAAACTAATAAATCATAGCTGCCCTTAGACAATAAGAAGTAAAGGAGATATGATCCTTAACAGCTAAACTCCTCTGAATCTGACCTTTCTTTAACTCTAGGAGGTTTAAAGTGAATTCTGAGGCCTGATCTCTAACCAGAGCTAGAGAACTAATTCCCTGTGAACACATCAAAACTACCAGTGAGTAAAGATGTACATGTGTATTAATGACAATGGCTATCTGGGGGAGGAAGGAATGGGAGAAAAACAATGATCTGTATTTTCTGTAAAATATGTTGGTTTGGGGGGAAAAATCATTATAAGTATTAGATCAGAAAGTGAATAGCTTCAACTATTTTTGAACTGATGTGAATCAGAAAAGGATTAGCCAGTAGAAAAAAATAGGTTTGTAAAGTGAATTATCTCTGAGGTCTTGCTCACTGCTTTAGAAAGCCCAGGGCTTGTTTGAACACAAAGTTCCAACAGCCTTGGGGCTTATTCCTGAAGTCAGAGCCAGGCCAAACCTTCAGGCTGGATCACATCAGTCTCATTTTGCCCAAAGCACAGGAGTCCTTCCTTAAAGCCCTGACAGATCTAATTCACACACAGATCTCCTGCTAAYTTGCTTCTAGTATGCTTTATAAATAAATCTACTCTCCAAATTGCTACAGCACATTTGTTGGTCTCTCTCCTTTGTTCCTTCTGCCAGGCCTTGAGAGTATATCCTAGGACTTGGCTGCTTTGGGGACTGTTACTCTGCAACTGGATGAGACACAGGTTTATTTCATAGGGAATTTCATAGAATGGTAAGGTTGGAAGGGACCTCTGGAGATCATCTAGTCCAACCCTCAGCATAGCCCATACGGGAATTGAACCCACGACCTTGGCATTAGCAGCACCACRCTCGTTTAGCCAGTGATTAAAGCATTGCTTTGAAAACTGGAAACATACGTCATTTCTGTGATCGCTGTCTGTCATCTAATCAACTTTATGTCTCTGTTGCCCCCACATGATGTGTGTATGATGCTTCCCTATCTCATGTGGGTGAGACTGGGTTATTGCCTGTGCAGCTTTGAGATTGTGGAGCCAAGTGATGTGAGCTTTCACAGATGTTCAGTAATAGCCTGATGACCAGAAAGCTTCTACTGGACGTGAGAGACCATGTTTAAAGCTTCTGTACCTCTTAACTGTGACACTGCATGGCTTTCCAGAGCTATTTTTTGCACAGACCTTAACCATGAGAACTTTATTCTACTGTACTTTAAATCTCAAAACAGATCCCTACTTAAACAAGTCTGAGAGCTTAATTTGGTACCCCTTTACTTAGCCTCCAAGCGAGTACCTTCATTGAGACAACAAAATGTCCCATCCCTCCTGGTTGACATTCTAGGCCCAGTGCCCACTGATTTGTTTCCTAATGATCCTGCCAGCTGCAGGCTGCTAAACACAAGTGTTTGTGAGGTGTTTCTGGAAGGCAGAAAGTCCTGAAGTCAGGAATTCCTGGAGCAGCTAGAGGAGGGGGTTATGACAGGAAGAAGGGAGTGAGATTTCACTGAAGAGCCCATCACAAATAGTGCAAGAATAACAGTTCTCTGTTATGGCTACAGATTCCCTTATCTGGGAGCGCTAAGCGGTGGAGCCTGTCGACACTTCTGCCTCGCGCCCTGCTCTGCGCTCAGCCGCCTGCAGATACAGAGTGGCTTGAACAAGTTCCAGTGCTCTCTCCTGGAGCTTCCCAAGACCCCTCATGGCTGCACAGCTCCGCTGGGCAGCCGGGTGGGTGACATCATTGCCGACAGACAGCCGTGTAGGCGCTTCCTGTGTCACATTCCTCGCTGAAGAGCCTCTTGCCAAATCTTTGTTGTTCTGTGCAGTCTTTTTAGGAACAAATGGTCTAATTTTAGCCTGACAGCCACAAACACCTTCCTGAAATAGAATCTGACTCTCTCTTGCCTTGTGCATGTTCTGTGGAGTTTAAAAACAGAATCCCTGGCCCTTGGGGTCCACAGTTAAGGCCTCAGTCAGCCTAAATTTGGGCAGTAAGAAATATTGAGCAGTGCATTGAGGAAGCTGCTGTCACTATTTGGACCATAAGCTAAGCAAGGACAGGAATGTTACAGAGAGAGACAAAAGCTCAGGTGATGGCATGTCACAAAGTTATATGGATCTGGTCCAGTCTGAATGAGTCATTCTGTATTTCAAGGACTTTGCATTAAAAAACTTCCTGTTTTCTGCACTAGTCCCAACAAAAAATGACATTTAGCAGTACAGTGAAGGGACTTAACCAGTGTCTTTTGTGATCTGTCTAGGGCAGTAGCTCTAATCTTTCTCTTTCTTTTCTGGGGCCAAAGTAGATGAGTGCTGGCCTGGGAGTCTACTAACCACGATTCTAATCTCTTAGCAAAGTCAGTTCGTATCTGTCTCTGCTGTCCTTGAAGGCCACATGCAGCATTGACCTGCTTTGAGAACAACAGATGAAAAGTGCTTATAGAAGATTTAGGAATTACTGTGAGATAAGGGCAAGGAGCACAAACTCCACAACATCACKGGATTTTATGTTCCTGTCCTTTATACTGTTTCCATGAGCCTGAATATGCAAGTGCTTACACTGAAGGAACAACTCTAGCCAAAGTTGCTGCTTTTAATTAGCAGAGAATAAAGAGTCATGTCTTTAAAGTGTCCTCTAAATAGGAACAGAACAAACGTTTTCAGGCAACTGTTGTCCTTATGTCATTCCCTCTCCTCTGCCCCCCTGTGTTCCTTCAGACCTGCTAATTAAGCAGCTCCTAATATCTGCAGGTCAGTTGATCAGCTAATGGACTCCCTGATGTCTCCAATGCAATATGTCCTAGAGCATAAATAAGAAAAGGTAAAACATCCTTGGAGAACCACCTGGGCCCTGGGCTGACTGTCTGTGGGGTCCTTTCTGAGTAGTACTGAAAGCAGGTATACGACACAGAAAGAACAACAGCCCTGGAGGTTGTTACCCTTGTGTTTGCCAGAATCCGTAGTATATGGCCTCAGCAGTGCAGGATCTGAGACTAATAGGCAGTGGAGCTTCCCAGGGTGCCTTCATTCAGCTGAGGCCTAAAAATACTGGTGGCTCACGTAAGGTGAGCGTGAGTGGCTGGCACTACTGAATACTCTAAAAGCGAAGCCCCTGGCACCTGGCTCCAGCTGCGCTTTAATGGACAAGAGCAGGAGTGGCAGTAGGGCTTTGTGTGCTGAACATCCCGCAGGGATCTGGGAGCTTGGCCAAGGCATTAATGGAARGACAGAAGGGACTTGGAGGACAGGACTTCTGCATTCCAGATGAGCACCTGAATTACCCCTGTTATAGTACAGTCTGGGATAGCTGTTGTTCTCCTTCTTTAGCGTTTTTATCTAGGATCTTTGAAATGTCTCTGGCAAGAACTTTGTCAAACTCACTAATTTTCATGAATTACTTTTGTTTCCAGTTTCCCAATCCCCTCTCATTTTGACATGCCTTTAATAAAAAACTTGTTGCTGCTTTGTAAAGCAGGGCAGGGCCCACAKGTTAAGTAACTTACTACAGGTCATTGAACAAGTTGTTAGCTGAGCTCARCCTAAGATTTTCTGGCATCCATTCCTACATTTGTGCCATAGAGACCATCCTCAATGTCCTGGAGCATGTGAAAGTACGGAGCCAGTTGCTGCATGGCTGGGATGGGAAACAGGACCTGCTGCTTTTCTAGAAGCTTGCAAATGCTCAGGATACTTATGCTCTTTTCTATTTCACCTGCTTCCCCCTTCACCTGCTTTCCAGTTTCAAGGTCATGTTCCTATTAAATGTCTTGTCTTTAAGGGCTTGTTTTGCCCTTCTAGCTTCTCTGTCCTTCTGCATCTCAGGAGGGAAATGCTAAGGTAACTCAGTGGCATTTCCTTCTCCTTTCACTGCTATCAGAAGCCTCCCTTGTGATAAAGTTCRTTGGGCTAGACTGGTCCGGTCTTCCCTGGAACCCCAAAAGGATGCTTAAAGGGGCTCCAACTGCAGCATGCATCAGCAGCCCTGTAGTGACATCTGGTGTGTGTTTGAGGAAAAGGCTGGTTGTTGTCACATCTTGAAAATTCAGATGTGAACAGGCTGGCTGAAGTGGGAAGCAGTGATTCCTGTTTCTAGATCTTCTGGGAGGACCAGGATGGCATCTTAGCCAGACCCTATAACCCATGTAACTCAGCAGTATGAGTGGTGCAGGATGGCTGAACTGATCTGTGTGATCTTTATGAAAATGAGATGCAACCTCTGAGCAACACTTGGAGAATGTTACGGATAAACATGTCAAACACAAAATTTAAGTTGTTTTCATTGCTATAGGATTTCAGTATAGTGAGGGCACATCTTAGTGCCTTTGGTGGGGTTGAAATCCACTACCCAGGCATAGAATAAACTAGAGATCTCATGTTAGACTGACCCAGATCCAGTCTTTTCAATCTACAAAAGGTTTCAACCCACCAAAAAGTCGATCTCAGMGGAAGATGAGCCAACATGGTGCTTTCCTAGCTTTCATCCGGTTCAAGCCTTGTTGTATGCCAAGCATAAACAACCCCAAATCTTTAGAAACCCAGCCACCATATCAAAGTATCAGCCATATGTATAGAAAGCAGCTTTTCATTTCCCTCTTCCTCTTTGGAGAGGGATTGTTCAGCGTTGAACCAAAGCATGTCACACTAAYAACACTAATTGCTCTCTGTTATCAAGCACATAAGGCCATTTTCTGCTGTTTTCTAAATTAAAAATCCATGCAGAAGCCTCTGAAGAGATGAAGATCAGAACAGGTTCAATTTTCYATGCAAATAATTAGCCTCTGATCTTGACCCAGAATTTTCATAACAATCACAGGCAGCGTGGGGCTCCTCTGGCTCTGAGCTGCCCTGTGGTACCCAGCTGTCCCTCTTCCTAGCCCCAGGGATATTCCTTTCATGCCTGCTTGTGAGGGCATGTGTGCACCTGAGGTGTTTTCCTTCACTGGCTTGCAAATGGTGACTCTTCAGCAACATTTATCTTTGTTCCCACTTCCCTGTTTTATCCACATTTGATACCYATTGCTGAGTGCTGGCAGAAGATGGATGAACGGATTCTAACCTTTCAGTATCCAGATCGGGCATCAACCTGGTTTTATCTGTGTGCTTCTGAATACATGCAGTTGTGTGTTTCTGTTTAAATCTGTGGGTGTGCACACCTATGCAGCTTCTACACATTCCTAATATTACCACCACCAAATATTTGAACGCCATACTTCAGCATCCCCTCAGATTCCAGACTAACTTCAGAAAGAATTATTTTTTGTGACATGGTTGATTTGTATTCTTCATCCTTTTTGTGATGCAATTTGTAATATGATTTATGTTGTTTCCATTGAGTATGAAAGTAGTGGAGCAACTCAGCAGCTACTTTAATGGGAAAATCTTTTCATGTGCTTGCAGATATCTTAACATCCATGAAATTGTGTTTGCACCAGTGTCAATGCTCCATGTAGACAAGTTCTCAGATCTGGGGTGGTGGAAAGGGATGTCATGTTTGAAAAGGACAAAATACCTTCTTAGTGCCTTGGAAGTTATACGAGACTGGGGTGACCATTGTGTTCACTGAAGCAAAATTCTGCATAAGCTGAACCACTGAATTTGCTTAAAATAATTCTTACCTAAAATGATGAAAATGTTTTAGAAAAACACCTGATCTTGATTTATAAGATATTAGTGATAGAATTATTTCTATGTTCATTCTCTTTCATGTAAAAGCATGCATCTTACATTTAGCCTGAATATTTCAGTCTCCAAGCTTCTTGACTTGCATCTGCCAGACTAAAAAGTTCCTTAGCTGGCTTTAGAGATCTACAGCCCCTGAGAGCAAGCTGACCTCATCACCTAAGCTAAGGTTGTCTTATGAAGAGCCACGCAGGCACTCCTGCCGTGACTGTCTCTGAGCTGCCTGAGGGAAGACCGCTTTGTCAGGTTTTACGATTCTTTGTATTAGCCAAGTGATTGACAGAGACCCCCAAACCAGCTTCCTTTGAAACTCATTAAACCATATTTATTTTAACAACAAAAATAAAAATGAAGAACCAGTTGCATCTTTTCAAGCTTTACTTCTTCYTAAATACACCTTTGCTTCTGTTGCCTTTTTGCAACCATTATGCACTGCCTTACCTCCCCTAAAATGAGCTGTGATCTGCTTAAATCTCTCGCTTAAGCAGTAGTGATGCCCTACATGAACCTGACAACTGARAAAGAAGCTAGAACAAACCCTTTTCTCCACACATCCCCTTTTTCCATCAGGATAATTCTTGTGCTTTGGAATTACCCAAAGAAGGTGGAGAGCAGGATAGGGTTGATGACCACAGATACCTGCAGCTCACCTTTAAATGAACTAACCTCTGTGTGGAGCTTAGTGATTGCCACAACCAGGCAGTAATTCAGTCTGCTTTGATTTCTCTAAGTCATGCATGGAAGAAGAATTTACTGCCCTCTGCTCATGACTACACAGACATTTTTTCCTACAATGAGGAAAAATAAGCAACTGAAATTTGATGGGAGCCATGGCTCCCCCGTCTAACATCTTCAGTACTGCAAGACTGCATCTTTATCTCACCATCAACTTTCTTGATGACTGGGCAGCTGGACAGGGGAAAGACATGTGCTTGGAGAGGAGATTYTACTGTAGTAGAGAAGAGCTGGAAAGATTGAAGGCTGCAGGGACTTAATAGAAGTAACTTAATATTGTTCCTGCTTCACGTGTATGTCTGAAACAATGGTCAGAAAGAGTTATTTACCTGTCCTCTTCTCTGTCAGGCTCACAACTCCCTGTCTTGCTATCTACAGTTAYACATGCCTTGTAGTCAGTAGCTTATGGGAGAGATGTACAGACTGGCATTAAATGAGCTGGCTCAGGTCCTGRAGGTAGCCTCGCTATGTCTGGACCGGGGTGGCTATATTCTGCATGGATATAAATCCAGTGAGAGGAGTCACCTTGCTGTAAATCTAGTATCTGTCCTTTCTGCTCCTGAGGGAGCCCCCCTGCACTTTCATAGCTCCTCCTTGTTTGGGGACTTCTTTCTACATTTCTGTTGCTGTTTTAGAGTCTCAGGTAGACAGGCTAGTTTTAAAAAAGTGTGAATTATGGCTAAGAACAAAAATAGAATGTTATTTAAAGAAATGCAGGTGCCTTGAGTAGTCCATTTACCCATCATAAATGCCTTCTTATCCTGTCACATCTCATCTACAAAGCCTGGGAGAAACTCATTTTTTGCCGTTGCTTCGTTATCAGGGTCTCTGAGCTGTGCCCTGTGTTCTAAACTGGTACTATTGCCCCCTTTTCCCAAAGAAGGAACGCTCAATGAACTGAGATTCTCCTGGAGGCTCTGGTGGGGGCTYTGAAGAAAGCCATTCCTCTGCTCTTGGCTCATGCTGTGGGTAGTACTCTCAGGGGTCCAGGCTGGTCTGGAGCTCCCTCGAGTGTGACTGTCAGCACCCAGCTCATTCCAGGACACTACAGGGCTCTGCTCGATCAGCGTTGCTCCCATGGTGCCTGTACTAAGCTGTCAGAGAGGAAGACACGTTAGAGCTTGCGTCTGTACATAGCAGAGCACTCTGCTTACAGGACAAAGATCCAAATTCTACATATCTCAGCCATTAATGAATGATTCATTATCTAGGAAGTCTCACCCTGCTTAGTTCACCTCCTTGTTGACTAGATCCCTGGCTACTTTCCATCTTCTTTTTCTTGGAGATAGTTGGATTCCAGTGACACACTAGGCTGTCATTTTGGACACTGTAGTTCTTKTTTCCAAGAAGCCAGTAGGTTTTCATTTTCCCTTTGCCCTGGGCAAGAATAAGGATAGAGCAGAAAAGGGCTATTTTCACAGGATGTGAAGCAGAGCAGAGAAATACCATGGTTAAGGCTACTGCTTATATTGCACTTATCTCTCCCTCTCTCATGGGAGGCAGGTTCTGCCTGGGGAAAGAATCATAATTTATATGCATCTTAGGTGATAATAATTCCTCCAATTTAGGAAAGGACTTGCAGGTCACTGGTAGTATTGCTCAGGGTTTAATATCAGCTTTACATCTATGTATCTTTATAACTGAAACTTAACATAACTGAATCCTAATGCTTTTTCTCCTRTTTATGTGATTCTGTGCAGGGGCAGATGTAGCAGCTGCAATTCGAAGTGTGTAGTAACACTTCTGGATTGATTAGGAGGAGTAAYGAATAGCCGCTTCCAATTGAATTAGCAGGGGAACCTTGCGGCCCCAGTTAAAAGCCACCTTATAATGCACAGAAAAGTGATGGCTAAATCCATAGGGAAGAGTCAAGTGCATTGGCCACTCACTCAAAAGCATTCTTTTCTGGAAGCTATATATTCTTCTGAGTGATATTCTATTCAGTGATTTCCAAGCTTTAGTCTTTAATAAATCCTCTAATTAAAGATTAAAAGATCACCCTACTTGAGGTGACAGAACTGGTAGAAGGGAAGGCTCACAGTTTCATGTTTCCTATCTCATCCTTTACTGTTGCAAAGTTACAAAAAAACAGTTACCTTGACTTCAATTTCTCCTCTCAGTTCAATTTTGTAAGCATCATCTGTTAGAAGGGCATCATATGTAGCAGAACTGATGTGGATCTTCTGTGCTAGGATTCAGAAGAGAGGATTAGAACTGAATAACTCTCCCATTCCCAGAGAGCACATATAAAATATGTATTATATATTATATATAAATTATATATATATAAAAATATATATATTATATATTAAGATTGGACCAATAAAAATGTGCACTGTCCTYTTCTGTATAGCCACGGCATTTTTACCTGGTGCCTTTGTGTTTAAGGCCTTAAAATCAAGCTCAGCTTGCCTAGTGCTATTTAGCTCATGTCACTCTCTTTCTTTTCTTATCTCTAGTCACTTTCCAGAAATATCACAGTAGATATGACTTTATTTGCTCCATGTGAATAGATGAGTTACTCTTGCTTATTTGAGTGTATGTACAGGGACAGTGGTGACTGCAGGTCGTGCATGTGCTGGTTCTTTAGATCAGTGATAGGATAGCCTGGGAGGTGCCACAGAAAATGTTCCTTCTCCTGTACAAACCCGATTTCACCCTTGGCCATGCCAATTTGAGGAAATATTCGCTGTTTTCTTTTCACTGTAATATCTAGGAGACATAGAGTGCAGGTGTGAGACTGACTGGCACATAAGGAACAGACACAGCTTGTGCTGAGTCACTTACGCAAACTGGTAGACTCCATGCGGGAGGCTGTGTTCACAGTGTCCCCGAAAAGACAATACCGAGGCCTTTTGTACCCAACAACTCCAGCTACACAGGGTCCTGAAAGAACGCAAGACACAGAGACCCTAAAAAGTAAACAAGTGGCAGAAATGCTGGGAGATGCCTTCTGGATCCTGAGAGAGCAGTTGGAATTGGGAATACTCAGTGCATTTAGTAGTTGGTTGCACAGTGTGATTTACAACTTGTTTAGCTGTGGTTACCTGTTGCTGTTATCGAGGAAGATGCACTTTGCCAATAATGAATTATTTCACAGCTCTTTCCATGCTGATGAAAGCAAAAGTCATTTCTCCTCCACTTTTACTGCTAGAACCCAGAGCAATGCTCATTTCAGAGTTCTGCAGGGTACAGTAAAGCAGAGGTCTTTTCTCCTCACACATCTAGACCGTGTCATATTTTTTCTCATGCCTCTGCCTACATACCTGTGTGTATCCCAGCCCTCAGCTGCAGTCTGCCCACTGGCATATGAGGTATCACAACCTGCCGAACTGCTGCCACCAGATCTAAAGACATTTTGGCAATCTCATCAGCGTGTTTTGTGCCATTCTTCTCTGGTAGGCCACTCACTACCATGTATGCGTCGCCAATGGTCTCCACCTGATGGGAATGGACATGTATCACTGAGTGGTAGGCATGAAGCTTTTCATTCCAAAGGAGATCAGAATAAAACATCTCATTTGTCTRCCACTTGTCGACCTGCAAAGTAGTCCCTTAGCGATGGAGGTCTAGGATTTCATCATTTCTGGCCAGCAACCAGTATTTAATAATCACCAGGGAACAAAGTAAGATTCCAGCTATTTCCAGATTCCTTGCCTGAAGATTTTTACTCACCTTATACACATCATAAGACTCGATCCTGCTGTCAAAGCAGACATAGAGGTTGTTGAGCATCTCAACAACTTGCATGGGGGTACAGGAGGCAGCAATGCTTGTGAACCCCACGATGTCTGAGAAAAAGATAGTCACTTGTCAAAGGCAAAAGGAAGGTGTAAAGCTAAGGTCTTTAAACAACACTGGCAGAGCCTTTGAAGAGTTTGGGGATTTGTAAAACTCTGACCAGAACAGCACAAGGCACAGGCTCCATGTAGAACCGGTTTTGCAGAACTGAACAGATACCTTCCTAAATTAGCAAGGTGTGTCTTTGAGTTGTTCTCTGTTACTCTGATGGATAAAATATTATTTATTTCCATATTTTAGCAATATTTTAGATATTTCCATAGTTTAGCATCTGCATCTCTGAATACCTTGCATTAGATGGGAGATTGAAAGTCAAATAYTCCGAACCTTGAGAGCTATAATCACCAGGCTTCTTACAGAACTAGGGCCTGAATTTTCTTTTTCAAGCTGTGGTGGAGATTAAACGTAGGTTTCTAAACAGACTGAGAAATAAAAGTTCAATTGTTGGTTCTTTTCATGTTGAATTAGGAAATACTAACTGGAAAGGGTTTCTCTACTTATGATGTTCTTCTTTCTTATGATCAAGTAATTTACATATTTTAAAATCAAGTGCATAAAACAAAGAATAGTAGAAACAAGAATAACTAAATTGAGGAAGGAAAATGTGTGTTACAACTGTTGGCAAAAATATGTGTGATATGTGTTTCTCCTGAACTGTGTCAGCTGCTTAAACTAAAATTGTTGCTTTATTCTTTATTGGTAATATCAATTAATCCAGAAAAGCCATCTTTTCTCTATTTTGGCTTAGCTACTTTCCACGGCATGACTATTGTTAATTAGAATTAATTGTGCAATTACAGTGTGCTATTTTGATAATGACACCTACAAATTAAATGCAAATATTTATCATTGTGTTTCACAGCTGAAAGTAGTGGAGTATCCAGGGGAAAGAATGAAGAGAACTGCAATTACTGTAACATGAGGATTTTTTTAGCAGAGTTTACTGCACATAAAACATATGTGCTATTTGCTAGCTTTGCCCAAGAACCTTGGGCTGAAGGAGGTGGAAGAAACCGTCACAGAACTACTTTTCACAAAATGGAGGAAGCTCAAAGAAAAGTAGCAAAAACTGGGGAAGAAACTAATCTAGGGAGACTGAATGAAGTTGTTATGTGGGTATAGCATAGCTAAGAAATTATTACAGCTCATGGACATGGCCCTGGGAATTCATTATGTTATTCATACTGTTTGTGCAGCTACTAAATTGAGCGTTTGCAGCAGCATGCATGCTAAAAGGCAGAGCTGCACGTAAGTGGATGCCTGACCAGACCCTGGCCCTGGCCTTATTTTTATGGATTTTACAAACATTTCCTTTTTTTTTTTTTTTTTTTAAGGCTTTGTTACTTTAATGTTTTTAAGGCTATTAGATCGTTTCCCCCTCTCATCCTTGAAAAGACGCATGCTCCTTTCTCTATTATGTTTATGGAATTATTCTGATGAGTAGAGACAGGATTTGGGCTACTTCGCCTCGTGATTCTTCCTATTTCACAAAGAGGAAACTCAGTTCTTGCTCCCATATACTTAGTAAACAGTGATGCTGGCTGGTTCTCATGAGTAGGCTGTTAAATGCAGGTAACACAACCTGCCAGTTTAGGATCTTTGATATTTAAAGCTAGTCCTCTGGAAATCTCAGCTCTTCTTCCCTKCTGATCAGCCTAATTATCTAAGTGCTTCCTGGCACATTACACAGCTGTTTTCAAAACATGTTATGAATATTAGAATTTCCATCCAGAATCAGCTGTGGGTGCAAAACCAGATTCCTCAAACTGGAGATAAGAAAGATGTTCTTTTAAAGGAATTCTTTTCTATCCTTAGTGACAGTGTGTTTTCCATTTGCTCACCTATAGTCTCTAGATTTACCTGATCRTAGTTTTCTGCCTCAACTTTTTGGCATTTCCTTAGCTGCTTGGCCACAGATTTTGGCAACATCTGGTGTAAGAGGTCCTCAGCTAGCTGCCTCTCCCTTTTCAAGTCTTCCGTCCTTTCCTTGAGGTTTCTGGTATAATTAAGTATCCAGTCTGTCATTTGCTTGAAGGACATTAGGATTATAGGGTAAATGAGGCAGGCTATCACTAACAGACTGATCTTAAGGCTCACTGTGGACAGGATTTCTTTAGCTTTCTTGCTGAACTTTTCCTGTCCATTCTGCAGTAGGCAGCTCTGTACATAATAAAGTTCCTTTACCAAGGCTTTAATGGAGACTAATTCAGCTGGGCCCAAGAATGGGATGAGAAAAGAGATTCCTTCATATTGAGTAAAATCAAGTGACGAATTGACATTTTCCATCCAGCATTTCTGTACATTCTCTGACGAGAGGATCGCATAGTTCAGAATGCTGAAAAGTGGATGCAAGGCTGCTTGAAAACTTGTAGACGCTGGCATTAAACRAGCTCTAAGCATGGCTTCTCTTATTCGAAGAATGAGTTTAAAAGCTACTATGTCTGCCCAGTCAGGATTGTGTCTCATAGCTTTCAGGTCTTCATGGAGACTGGTAAAAAGCTCCAGCAGTTCAGAGATCACTCTGGATAGCACCTGGCTGGCCTCCGTATCCCACATGCTATTTATTCTTCGTTTCATGTCAATGATATAAAATCTACAGATGGAAATGTTCTCCTTCTTGCACTGGCAGTTCTCACAGTACAGTTCTGCTTCACTTTCATTGCAGAGGGAATATAAATTCTCCAAAAGCTGAGCATGAAATGATCGATTCCTCTTATCTGCTGCTGGGATTAGCCATCTTTGTCTTTCTTCCTGCAGYAGATAGATGAGGCGAACAGCCCAAATGTTTTCACAGGAGCCAAGTTCCTGGAGGGCCTTTCCTGTGTTTCTCCATATTTCCAAGCTGTTGCTTAAATCAAAAGAAAAGGCCCMAAGGAGACTACAGAGGGAGACCATACATGCTGTCAAAATCCTTTGGACTATTTTGCTACCACCAGCATTGGAGAGGGGAGAACGTCTGAAACAGAAAAAAAAGGGTCTGATCACTGAGACATTTCTTGCAGGTCCTGAAAATTTAACTGGAGCTAGTATTGATATTTAACAATTTGTCTGCATTTTAAAACAAAGCACAGTGATCATACATTATTTGAATACTATTGAAAGATGTCTTTTATTGTATTTTGATCCACTGAGATTTTTATTTTAAAAGAAAAGATGACATGGAGATTGTTTCCATGACACACTCAGAGCTGCAAAAACACTCAAATGAAAATGTACTGTTTTCCTGTGAGTACTAAGACAGATAAAATCGTTTGTTGCAGGTTTTATTCTTTCTGGTACTTGTATCCAAATCTCAAGGAAGCCCATGAAAAGATGATTACTGATTTCAATGATCAGGAACTGAAATGACTGAACTTATTAATCAAAGCAACTACCAAAAATTTTAAAATTTGTTCTTAATAGAAATTTGCAGATGATGAATAATTTGTGCTGATATGTTCAAATAAGCTTGGACATTTCCACAGTACTGTCTAAATATTTCAGAAGGAAAATGAATCAAATTTCAGTTTTGTTACAGTTGTTACAGAAGCATGTATGTATCCAGTTTTTATGGTTTGAGCTGCATGGTTACATTTCCTGTCCTTCTCTTTCATGCTGCTCATAGTTGGCATCTGTGCACTATATAGCAGAATAACCTCTAATAATTTTGCCTTTCAGAACTATTAATCATCATTTGCAATCTTACTGTAATGATGCTCACAAAAATAACTCAGGAAGTTATGCTGAAACAGAGCAATCCTGGGTAAATCTGTTCTCCATAAGCAATCTTTATTTCTACTGATAAAGAACCTATATTTTGGATAGATGAAATTGGATTTATAAGAAGAGAAATAAAAAACAAAAGAATCTGCTATTTCTCAGCAGAGGCTGATATTAGGCAAAACAAATTCCTGCTGTGCTCTTTGCAGCAGAAGGGCATTCAGCAGTTGAAAAGTAAAAGAAAAGAAATAAAAGTAGAGTCTCTGAAGACAGTAAGTACCCATGTACATACTTATATAATTTATGTAATGTATTTACCAGCTTAATCCAAAGGGAACAAAGACAAAATATCTGAATCAAAAAAACTGCAAACCTAGAAAAAATCATCCCCAAACCCACATGGGTTTTTGTTCTCAGAATGACTTCCAATATTTTTCTTCCTCCATCTACTGTTTACCTTTGCATCACTTGTTCTCCTTTTTTAATCAATTATTTTAGTTTTGAATCTGTCTAAATATGTGTCAAGAGGTAGAACAAAAACACAACAAAAGTCCACCTTGATTTTACACTGCCTGTTTTATATCACAATGAAATAAATAGAGGCTTTTATTTAGTGCTAGGCTAAACAGTGGTGATTCTGCTTGTTCTTTTTAAAAAAATTGGCATGTGCATCTGTGTGTTGGGTGACAGCAACAATTCAGAGGTCTTTGCCTGGGATCTGAATTACTTAAAAATGAGCAAAGTGAGTATAAAGCAGGTAGGTCTGCAGCAATGCAACGGGAGCCCCTCACTGCCAGGGCAGCTGCCAGCAGTCACTGCTTGGTTTTACTCTCCCGGTTTCTAACCCCCAAGGTCACAGCATTAACAACCTCTCTGTAGAAGTGGGCATTTTGCAGCGCTTCTGCACTCACCTGCGCTCACCTGCTGGGGCCCGCGCCGTCTTTCTGCCAGGCATCGCTGCTGCGTGCCCCGGTGGGGACCGCTCGCCAGCCGTGAGGTCCTGCTCACCGGCCCATGGCTCCTGACCGCCGCCCGCCCCCCTCTTTCGCCAGCCCCATCACTGCCTCATTTTCTCAGCTCCCCCCCGCCAAAATTGTTGCCGCAGCTCTCCGACTCTTCCTCCACTGCACATCCTCTTCACAGCAGGGCTCACATCTTCCCCCAGGTGAGAGTATCAAGCTCCAGCCCAACACAGGGAAAGGTTATAAAAGGACTCCAGCATCATCACTAAATCAGGGCTCCGATTTTGACAATGCACAAGAAAAATTGGCAGGGACACACATTTTTCTTTCGTTTTGCCAAAAACAGTGTTTACTGCAGTATGATTAAATACAATATTGTTGTTGGTAAATGCATAATTTCCCAGTTCTTTGTGATTAAAGGTGTCCTGATTATGACTTATTCAGGCTGCTTTCCTTCTTGGCACTGTTCTCATCTATCATCCAGTTCTCTTTGCATTAATTGCTGCCTATAACCTACAAAAATGTACAATAAGACACAAATCAGATCAGAAGACCCAAGAATTTGTGAATAGCATATGTTATATCCAAGAAGCAGCATTTAAATAACTGAAACAAGAGCTTTGCTTCTCAGTCACTCCTTAGGGTTAGGATTRTATTATATTAGCAAATAATTGATGCTACCGACTTGAGCAACACGCATTGCCTTCGAGGACACAATTGTATAAACAATGAAGGCAATGCGTGCTGCTCAAGTCGGTAGCATCAATTATTTGCTAATATGACTTCCAAAGTGATTATTCAAGTCATACCAACAAAATGTTTAATGCCTTTAAATATAACTTTACTATAAAGGCAGGATTTGTTCTTAAAGATTCAGATGGAAATAATTAGGTTAACTATTTAAGAAGAAGATATTTTTTGCTATAGGGACTGCTTTTGTGCTGCATACAGAGAGGTTACTTGAAGTGATATAACCAAAGATAACTGTGGAATAGTTTTTTAGGCACTTTTCCTCAAATAGACAAACCTTTAAACGTCTTTACCACCCCTCCTCCCCCGCCACAGTTTCTGATAATGACCTTAGAAAAAGCTATGTGTCTGTATTGTCTGAATAGCAATAACTAGAACCTTACCTGCTCTATCCAGCTATTGAAATCAGAGACCCGAGTGAAGACAGAAGGCTTGTGATAAAAATTGCAGCCCAGAGCAGAGCCAAAGCTTACGATGCCGTGCACTTCCCACCTGCCATCATCACCTTGGCAATTCAGTGGGCCACCCGAGTCCCCCTGGGAGGAAGTGGGAACACAGTTAGTGGCAATCATAGTGTCAATAATGCTTCCTCATTTTTTTAGGCTTCCTTCTAATCAAGCCTGTTTGTGCCTGAAACCAGACCCTACAAGCAGTGTTCTCCAGACTCACATTGCAACTGGAGGTGATGCCATCCCCACCAGCACAAACCATGTTGGTTTTCACCGTGCTCCCCCACCAGCCAAACTTGGAACAAGTTGCATAATCCACCACCAGCAAAAGGCCTTGCTGCAGGACGTCTGGAAGAGCTCCATTTGCTGCAAGGGAATAGAAACAAAGGAGTCATGGTACTAGCCGGCACTGAAGAAAGAACAAAACTGCATTATTAAGCCTCTCCGAGGATTTGGGTACTATTCCTCCAGGTAGGAGTCTCCATAGAGGCTGTATTAAAGGAGAGGCTGCATAATCCATTCCTTTTCTGCATTCTTACGTCAAAGAAGGCCTTAACTTACTAATAATTCTCATTCYATTTAAAAATCTCTCTTTGTTAGAGAAATAAATGGCTGCTCTTTGTTCAGAACTTTGCGATTTACTTWGCACTCTAGGAATTGCCTCTTGAGCAGAGTTGACACTGCTAAACTCTCTGAGATTTTCTTCACTTTGCATCTATTTCCTTTAGTCTTTTCAGTTCTTCAGCAGGATGTGCTAGCATTAGCAAACTCAGCCTGCACACCCTTAACGTTTTTGTTACAATAGCTTCTAAAAGCCTAATAGAGGGCCCTCTAGTGCATTACTAGCCCCACTACAAGCAAAACATACTCCAAGGAAAGGGAGGGAAAAAACATAMTGTGCGAGTGAAATGAGGGTCTGATCAACTACCTCACTACATTGGGGTTGAAGGAACCTTGACCACCAACAACAGCTTTTTTCTAATAACAGCAGAAGCCAGTACTGAAATATTTTGTTTTACAGTTCTGTAGCTGCCAAATACTTACTCTTCAGCCTTCCCCATCCTGTCACATAGCAGGGAGTGTTGGATGCTAGGATGCTTTGTGGAGCAGGGAGACAGGCCAACTCAATTTGGTGGCTTAAGGCGACATGTTCAGCAAGTTTGATCAAAGCAATGTCATACCTGTGGTCATATGCACACATATGAGAGTGGGGAAGGGAAATGAAGAGAGAGAGAGGAAGGCAAAAAAAAAAAAAAAAAAAAAAAAAGATTAAGACATACAAGCATGAAAATTTAGCAGTTGCACAGCACTTGGCCTATTCAGAAGAGATGCAAGGGAGCAAGGAGACCAGTGCATGGGTAGCAAAGATTCTTGCACCCTCAAAGCAGTAGGGGGGGTCTGTGCACTGGTATCTTTAACTCCATTGTGAAGCACTGCAGCTTCACGAAGTATAGGCACGGGCTATAATTGCATAGCAGCTTCTGGAGCTACAGGTTTCTGCACTGACAACTATTCTGGKAAAAGGAAGTTTCTTCATTATTACTCAGCTCTTTCCTACAGAGCTGTTCACTTTTCTGCTGGCAGCATTCTGGAAATGACCTTTCACAGATTCTGTTCACCAGAAATAAGCCAGTGTGAGGACACTGGCTCCAGGCAGCTGGAAACTGAGATGATTTCTTTGCTAATGTGCTCAGCCTGCAGCAGGGCATAGCAATCCTTCAGCAACAAAGATAATACCAATTATCAATAATACTTTACATTCAYGCCATTCTTATGAGGGCTTCAAAGAACATTATATCAATTGTTTGATCAATTCATCCATTTCCACTGTACAAGAGAGAGTATTGCATAGGACAACAACTTCGCAACATGCAAAACTAGAGCTGAAAATGCAATTAATGAAAYAATTAGTACTGAAATTTCCCTGTCCTCCCTTGAGGGAGAAAGGTGCAGACTGCAGACTCAACTCTCATCTGTTTCATTTAGAAGTACCACCATAAGCCTAAGCTATAACAAGAGGCTCCAAACGTTTAACTGCCGCCATTCGAGGGCTGCATTCAGGCAGTTTGATTTTGGCCCTGCATCTATTATATGAAAAAAATACTTGCCACCAACTTACCCTTTTGCAACATTATTTGGATTCCACTTCTCATGAACAATGATTTTTTCTGGCTCCACTGCAATTGATCCTTCTTCTTCAACTTCTAGGTTATACTTTCCAAGAAATACTCGATATGTTCTAGAAGAGCTGGGAAAGAAAAGGACTAAGGATTACCACTCAGTTATGCAGCTACTAGCTTACTGCAAAGCCATCTGTATCTTTACCACCTGAGGTATTCAGCAAGAACACCCTTAAGACTGTAGTCTGAAGTCACACATGTGATCTGTCCAGAGCTTTGCCAATGTCTGAGGACAAAGCATTGTGTATTGGATTTCAGAACCTTTCATCTCCAAGCAATCCTGTCCATTCCCGCTTAAGGGCTCACTACCAAACTGAGGATGCCTCCAATCTTTAAAGCATATAACTGTTATTCTTTAAGCAAATAAACAATTTGAAGTACCTTTTTTACAACACATTAGTATTTGCTCCCAAGCATCTTCATTGATAAATAACTGTGWGATAAATGTAATATCCAGCATTTATAATAGTAACATGCAGCCAGTTCTTGTTATTTCATGTGATAATCTTTTCTACAACCTAGTGATGCCAAGAACTGTATGAACATATCCAAGGACATATGCGACTAAACTGAAAAGAGGTTCCTGCTATGGAAACATTTTTAATGATGAAGGGGTGTAGCTGTACCTGATCATTTCCTTATTATACTTTCCCACAGTATAAGAATATGAAAGGGTTACTGAAAAGGACTGGTAAAGTCAAAACACTTGTGATGATTATTTCTTCAGGGAATGGACTGAGTAGTTGTCTTTGGATCTCACTCTCAAATGTACTACAGAGACAGGCAACACAGCTGAATTTTAATAGCAACTTGAAAATGTAATGATTTTGTAGTTATTTAAAGAAAATTAGGTATATGTAATTCAGGACATTGAGCTTTACCTTTACCTCTACCTTTAAGAAAAGGGAAAGACATATCCTCTTTCTTGTGACCTCAAAGTTGGAATCAAAAGATATAGGATGTGAGCCTTGGTGCTCTTATTTGGGAAAGGAAAAACTGGCATTAATACATTTTTTCTTCATGTATCTTTGGTCATGCACTTCTTTCTGATACTTTAACTCAATGATTTACCTAATGCAATGTGCAGCTGTCATCACCCAGTTGCTTGCAATGAGGGTTCCTCCACAGGTATGGTACCATTTGCCACTYGAGCTGTATTGGAGGGAGGCCTAGGATCAACACAGCACATAAGGCTCAGATTTTTGTTTTTTGATTTTTCATTGTTGCACTTTTCTCCCTGCACCCAGAACACAACTTGCCTTTGGACAATAGTGGGAAATTTTTAAGCAACAAGAGTTTTCAATTCCTACCCTCCAAAAAGGCTTCCCTCTTTCCCTGTCATCCAAAAGTTTAGTTTTAGTGTTTTTTTTTCCCAAAGCTTTCACTAACCCCATCCCAAATAAGGCATTTTATTTGCTACAAAAATGTATTTGTTAACTTTGTGTAGAARCATGCTCCAGTAGGCATCATTTTCTCCATTGAGATTCAGTCTTCTTGTTTGAATATGGGTTAGGAAACTTGGAAGCTCTGATTCTTGTTGATAAGTGGTGCCTAAGTCAACTACAAGAACAAGAAAGCCTCGTAATTAGCAATAGGTGGGACATTCAGAGCTATCTTTTAAAAAAATGAAATGTTGGGATTGATCAGAATGTAATATTCAAAACCCAAGACATTACAGACAAGATGACTCAAATGAAATAAAAGGGCTAGTTTTGTTCAGCCGTGCTGTTTGAGGGAGCATGATGCTAATTGTTCCAGGGAAAGCAGAAACCACTAACCTGCCAGGGCCAGCTGTATGGTCTTGCATTTTCCCCTCCAACCACTCTAGATACACTAGGCGCGTAGAAAGGAACTCCACAGCCAAGGGCTAGAAAACATGCAAAATAGGATGTATTTTAAAAGTAGGAACTCTAAAAAGATTTTTTCAACAGTTTATTATTTTTTTAATGTAGACTCTATCTGCACAGAACATTACAAAGTAGCGACCTAGCCTATGATTTGATATAGTGATGAAATCATGTTGGCTTAACCAAATTCTCATGTGTCAGCTGAGGTGCAGGTCCCAGCAGATGCAAAGCAATTTGATGTGGATTAACTGTATTTTTCGATGTGTTCAAGTTAAGTAAAATAACTTTGAATTTGCCTGGAGCTGAGGGCATTCGTGCTAGTCAAGCCCCTCTAGTATGAACAAAATAATCTTAACACCTAGTTGCTGTTTTGAGAGAACTTTTTAATTAATCCCCTTTGCCATATCTCATTCTATCTTGTTGCAGAATGTGTCAAATTTCCCCAGTAAAGTTGCAGTTGCATTTAAATTCTTTTTTTTTTCTTTAGAACTAATGCTAAAATTGGGTACATACCTGTAGTTGCCAGAGCCAGCACAGCAAAGAGGATTCCAAGCATGATGCCAATTAGCTAGATGCTGCTTGACTCTGTCTTGCAAGCTGCTTTATATGTTGATATCATTTTATCACTGGGAGATATGACTTAAAATGTAATGCTGCTCTGATACCCATGGAAAATYTGTGTAACTGTGGGATAATTTTTTATATGCACAAATGCTTTTAGAAAACGAACAGCCTAGATGGACCTTGAATGCAGGTTCTATCTGCAAATTTCGTAAAAATTTCCAGCTAAAGTGCATATTGTCTGTAGCAGCTGTTTGCTTTCCCATTGCCTTGAATGTTTGTCATGACCATGTTATCAGAAGAAAAATGTTATAGGAATTATTTTAACATTTGATGGCATGTCAGCAGTAGCAATGTCTGATATATTCAGAATTACATCAGCAAGACTAAAAGAACTCTGGCTGTCCCTTCCAACCTTGAATTGTATATCRTATTTTATAATTCTATGAGTCTGTAATTATTTGAAATATTATTTTATTTTGTTTCATTGTATTTTGTCAGTGAATGGCAACCACCACTTTGTACTGACTGAAACACTGTATCTTCTTTTGTAGATCAAATTTCATGTGTTTTAGCGTGCCGTATTTCTTCAATAAAACCAATTGCAGTCACTTTGGAGAGGAAGATGTTTCAAGGAATACGAAGAACCAGCCRTTCATGATGATCGAGAAACACTGGTGTAGTGCGGTGAGCCCAATTTGATTTTACTTCTTCACCTTTAATTGTTAGATCAGTAGCACTTCCCTGAAAGAGAATGGGGTTCCTKTAGCAATGGAAATGAGCCTTTTGAATCCCAAGTCAGCATGCTGACCTTTGGAATAATGCAGTRTGTCCTGTTAATGAAAAAGTGTAAGCTACTTCATTTTTACCAATCGGACAAACAGGGCAAGAAGCAGGCATATAGACAACTACAGAGCAGCTGCCACAAAAAAAAAATTTTTGCTGTGCCCTAATTTGTTAGTGGATGTTTAGTGTCAATGGCAASGCTTACCTTTGTGTCCCCTCCTTCCTTCCTTCCACTACAGGAATCTTGATCCTCTCTCATTTTAGGCCATCCAGCCACCTCCCAAGTGAAATACTGCTACTGATTATTTAAAAAACAAAAATCTCTACCCCATAAGCCAGGTCATACATAAAGGACAAACTTAGAATGGAAAAAAAATATCACGATGTCCAGTTTTGTAGCCACAAGTGCAGCTTTCTGCTCTATCTACAGCCAAAACTGGAGGCTCCCCAAAAGCTGAAATAAATCTGTTGTTTAATGTCAGTATTAACAAGCAGCAAAATCTCTGTTTTTCCTGGCTTCCATGCAGCAGTAGATACTGATTTGGATGAAAGATGCCTGGAGCATACATGTGGAAGGCAGAAAGATATAATGCTTTGCTGTTTTGTCTGCTTCTTAAGAATGTATTATCTTACCCAAACAATAGTGCTTGAGCAAGCTGCATTCTGAATTTCAAATGGAATGCATATCAAAGAAATCTGATAGACAAAAAAGGTGCCAAGATTAGGGATAGGACAAATTAAATTCTGTCCCAGCTTTTCAGCAGAACTGAAAGTGCCATTACTTGCTCGATGGCCATTAAATCTGCTGCTTCATTGTTCCTTGGATCCATTGCTGCATGTTCTTAAAACATAAGCTTTGCCTGTGTGGCTTAAGCTACAAGGTTACCAAGAGACAGGGAAGTAAAGACCTACTGCCATCCTGTGTTTCTACCTTTCATTTTGCCCTTTACCTTCTGCCTTCAAATTCTTTGGATTTTTCCTTTCTGTAGTCTGCACTTCCTGAGAAAGCACTATCTGAAGCCCTGTGGCTAAGTCTGTATTTATATAGCTGTGTAACACAGAGGGAAAACTGAGCAAGGTTGGGCTCTAGAAGCAGTCTAGGCTGGGTTAATGAAGGCAAGCTGTTTTTGCTTAGTAATTTAGAACTAAAGCAACAATGTAGCCTGGTTCAAAACAGAAAATTTCCTTGTGCTTGGTCACATGTAGCAAAGTTATGTGAGACTGAAACTAAGGTATTTTAATAATAACTTCAGCATGCTCTGTCTACATCTGCTGTCTTCTTAAGAGGCAGGAAGGGAAACTTAGTTACTGCGTCTCTTCTCACTGCTGCAAGCACCTTAGAGAGGTATTTGTCCAGAAATACACTCACACACACAAACTCTTGCTAAACTATTGCAGAAGGCAAGCCACCTCCCTTGGAATGGGCCTCGCACTCTTTCTGCTGCCTAATCTCCATTTAAGACAGCATTGAGAAAGGGTGATCACAACTAAGACTGGTCTTCTGGTGACTTGTTTTTATTTCACTGCTTCTGAAGTAGTTATAGCTTTCCTCAAAATAAGTCAGAAATCCTCTCAAGCT
This sequence comes from Rhea americana, assembly GCF_003343005.1. Lineage (NCBI taxonomy): Eukaryota > Metazoa > Chordata > Aves > Rheiformes > Rheidae > Rhea > Rhea americana. The sequence goes on along the minus strand of NW_028186416.1, from coordinate 308,270 downwards.
CTAGTTTTCATGTGTATAAAGAAGTATACTCTAAACAAAGTTTACTGTTAAACAAATATTAGAGATTCATACTGCAAAAGCACAGTGCTACATGTTCACCTGGAATACACTGAGATAATAGTGTCTTTTCCTATCTTAGACTCTTTTACATACTATTTTCCACATGGTATTTCCTTTCAGTCCAGGCACTTTTGTAGTTGATATTGGCCACAGATGTAACATAAGGCTCTGCTTGTTTTAACTGAGGGAAAGCAAAGACAGGGGTGGGGGAAGATGAGAGACAAAAAAAAAAAAAAAAAAAAAAAAAAAAAAAAAAAAAAAACACACACTTCAGTAGTCAGACTAGACTGAAAGGTGTTTATTTAGAAACAACAGCTTTGGTATTTTAAAACCAAATACTCTTTAAATCACTAGAAAGAAGGATGTCTTCCCCAATAGCCAAAACAAATCAATGCACAAAGTATCAATATGCTCAGAATAGGAAACTCACAGATTGGCATTTCCAAGTGTAAATCCAGAAACAATTTAATTAAATTGATTTTGCATTGTACAATGATAAAGGCTAAAGAACCTGTTACCATCACTTAAGATATCTACAGCTCAATTGACAGACTTGTTAATGAAGTGGAGGCAAAATTATTAACATCCTTTCCCTCCCCCCACTCCCCAAGCAATAAATTATTTTAAAAAAAAGGTATACCAGAGAGGAAGTTACACTAAGTTTTCTAGTTAAGTTAGCTCTCTGAAGGGAATCATCATTCTTTATTTTCCTGCGAAATTAGAAAAGAATCAGAATCAAAATATCAGAGGACTGTATATTTTCAAGTATTTTTCACCACATGGATTACTCTTAGGGAACTGAACAGCTTATCAGGAAAAAGAAAMATGTCCGTTACACAAGCTCCTGGGATAAACTCTTGAATAACCACATGTTCCAAGTCACAGATTCCTCTCTTAACAAGGCACAAAAGGATTGTTGCTTTCCAAAGGCCCTTGTTTTCAGCTGCAGAATTGTCAGACATCTTGTGCAAATAGAGGCTGAAAGCAGGACTGTTAAGTTCACTCAGACACTGGGATATTCCCATTCAATTAATAAAACAAGGTGTTACTTTGACACCCTTAATTTTGCTTACTGCTACAGCAATTTTGAGCTTCAACAGGCTTCCACTTCATCCCTGTTTCTTGAATCAAGTTCTGCACCATCTTCATTTTAAGTGGGTCCAGTAAAGACCAAGAAACAATACTGCAAGACCTTTTGCAGTGTCAAGAATGAAGAGGTGCTAATCTGTAGCTGTGAAGCTTCTCAGCAATTCAGTGAATAGTGTCAGGGACAGCTACTTGTAATAATGGGTAACAAGTGATTTTGTAAAAGGCAGGAGGCAAGTCTCAGATGACAAAGGCAACTAAATAGACAGCAGTGGGAAAAAAAAAAAAAAAAAAAAAGATGCAACAGATTTAGACTTTCAGGACACAGCTGTACACACAATAATTCAAATTACTTCCTGACCACTTCCTCCTTTTGCATTAATGCTTTGGTCATGATCATAGGTTTATTTATTTGCAGATTTCTTTGATATGCATTATCTATCCTATCTCTTCCTAGGTTTGTCTGTCTAGCCACAAGCACCTTCAACTCTCATTCTTTCAAAGGATGAGAAGTATTCAGACCAGCTTGGGATCAGGCCTGAACTCCAGTGATCAACTTTACAAAGCCAGTGAGCTGACAGAACCTTTGCCAGCTCATCTTTGATTCCCCATACATACTGAGTATCAAATTTAGTCCAATACCTTTTGTCCAGCCTTAGCTAGTCAAAATTTAATTTGCTATTACAATTTGGGAAAACAGGACAATCTAAATGAAGAGCTTTTCTTCTGACACCTCCATTTAACTGCTTCCTAATTTTTGTTTAAAAAAAAGGAAAAAAGGCAAGCCACATTTAACTCTACTGAGTTTAACAAGAACTGCCTCTGAACAATACAGCTAGCTCACACAGCAAATTCAGTCTAATTTTTCATTTCCACTCCATATCATCAATATGCAACCAGAATGTACCAGTACTAGGAGCAGAATTCACTGTCTAATACCTACTCTGTACTAGCCTTTTACCATTATTCTTCCTTCTGCCATATCCTCTCCCATCCCCAGACATTAATTCTAAGGCAATTCAAACAAGAATTTCAACTCCCTTATACAGAAGTAAGATGCAGTACAGCTTAAAATCTGAACCTCAACTCACAGGAAAAAAAAACACTCACTCAGCCTTTTTCTTAGAGCAGCTACGTATTTCGTATTTATTTTAGGAACACTAGCTCAGCAGTTTTTCAAGATGATGCCAGTAAATGTGGTAGGATGGAGGACTGAACAGTGTCCTGGTACCTACGAAAATTTGCCCCAGACCCAATAAGTCAGTGCCTTGACTTGCCTAAGAACACTGGCTTGCATTTGTGTGTTCCTGTATGACACATCACATTCAAACAAGGCAGACAAGTGTGCACATCTCCCACACGGTAGTCAAGATAAGCAGAGAAACCCTGTCACAAGCATTCCCTTACAACATAACAAGAAATGGCATCTAGTATCAGGGCTGCAGCTGTTCTCTTAAATACAAGCAAAGTTCTACACCAGTGAATGAAAAAAAAAAAAGGACAGAAAAGCTGCATCTGTCCTAAACTGCAGCCTTCTGAATGTTTAAGGACTGACAATGGATTTATCTTCTGTAATGTTTGTATGAGGCCTACCACTCCAACCCCTGCCCTAATCCTACTTTTTGCAAGAAGAGGACATGGACCACTCATTGCAATAGAGACTGAAAATCTTCACAGTCAGAGAGAGAACCTCCCTAGGCACAGTTGACAGAAAATTAGATTGATGACAGTGGAGAGCAGCCAAAAGCAGCAGCCTTATACCTTACTCCTGAAGAGTGGCTTGGCTCCTGGCCCACAATATTCATTGTAGATGAGTTTGAACAGAAATAGGTGAAACAGCGTGATTAAGGAGGCCACGCTGAACCAGAACAGGAAGGGTAAGCCTGGGTATTGCTTGGCCATGTGTTCCTCATGAGCCAGAATAGCTTTTAGATGGAGTGTGTGTCTCAGGTCCTGCAAGTGTATCAAATCTGTCGATATATAAAGCAGCGGTGTGATGGGTTGTGTCACCATGACAGGGAAGGTATGGCCTCGTGCCTCAGAGGTCAGCTCCACAGGCTCATTCATACAGCCTGCCTCGCACGCGTACAGTCTAACTGGCTTGTCTTGGAATTTCACGGACACATGCAAGAAGGGTTTTCCTTCTGCATCCAGCAGAACAGCCAGGTTAATCAAGTCCTTATTGTAATGGATCCCACGTAAGGAATAGCTGTTATGAAGTACATCAGGGTCGGCCTGAAACTGGAGATGGTTTTCCGTGAACTGCAGACCCCCGAAGCTAAGCACCATTCCCTGCATGAGTCCATGGACCCCAGCTGCCACGAGACCCTTACATCCCCGTTTCTGGAGAGTCAACTTCCACAAGTCTGAGAGCTGCAAGATCTGGGGGACACTGGTCAGCTTTGCTGGCCACAGGTTCTCCGCGTGCATGGTTGCATGGCCACTGAAGCAGTGGTCCGCATAGTTCAAGCTGGCTTCCATTTTTTCTCTGTCCTCGCCACTAATGAGTGGATCTAGCAGAGGAGCTGGCATGCTCGACAGCACGTAGTAAAGGGTCATGTTAACAGTCTCGCTGGATGGTGTATGCAAATCTGTGATCTTCCTCATTTCAATACCTGTAATAAATGAAAACAACAAAAGCAGTCAGAGAACAACACACGAATATCACGTTAACTCAGAGAAAATAAGTTCGGATTTGTGTGCACTACATGATTTTGTTCAATACTTAGATGTCCTTGGTAACAGCTAAAAAAATCTTCATCTATGAAACACTGAAATAAAATGTCAAGAGCTCCGCTATTTTTATTTTCTTAGTTGCATCCTCTATTACTTAAGAGTTTGAAAGCCAAACTCCCACTACAGCAAAGTTATTTCATATACAGATACCTTAGGGGACTGCCACTGTCACTCATTTCATAAAGTTTTACAAAGTACTCTAGGTTCCAAAGCAGGAATGCTGTTTTGTTATCCCATAACATCCCTTCTTGCTACTGAGACATATGAGGAAGAGGGAGCCTCTGGAGAGTTCACAGGAACCAGGTTGCTGAGCGCTGCTCTCCCCCAGCAAAGCAACTGTATGAAGCTGGGCATCACCTTCCTTACCTGAAATGAACAAATCCGACCAGGTCTGTTGGTGCTCCTGGAAAAGATCTTCCACCCCCATCTGCATCACTTCCAGCATCTCCTTCTTTGCTGACTCCCTCAGTTTGCTGAAGGTCTCCTCCAGCCTGGAGACCTCGATGGGCTCCGAAGTGTACACCACGGAGAGCATGGTTTCGTCAAAGTGCGATTTGGGCGCCACCTGCACGCGGCTCACCAGCTTCTTGGCGGCCACCACCATGAGCACCGCCTTGGGGCTGCCGGGGAGAAGCAGGCGGCCGGAGGAGAGCAGGAACTGCCGCTCCTCCACCTTCTCCAGGCTGGTGGCGAAGCGGCCCCCCAGCGAGGGCGCCGAGGCCTCGAAGGCAGCCACCCGCTCGGTGGGGTTGGCGATGCGGATGCGCTGCAGGTAGAGGTGCGGCCGGCTCCGGTGGGCCACCACCTCCTCCCGCACCGTCACGCACTCGCCGCCGCCGCCGCCGCCCGCCGCCGGCCCGGTCTGCACGCAGCGCACCGGCCCCACCGCGGCCCCCCGGGCCGCCCCGAGTCCCCCCCGGCCCCACCGCGGCCCCACCGCGGCCGATGGCGGCGGATCCGCCGCCGCCCGCCGCCGACACCCACCATGGCGGCGGCAGAGGAAGGAGCGCGCGCGGCGCGGGGCCTTATGGGAAAGCGACGCGGCGCCGGCTTCCGCTCCGCGGCCGGAAGCGGCCCCCGCTGGGCCGCTCTGCGCCGCGCCTCTCCGTGACCCCGGAGGACGCCCCCGCCCAATGAAAACGAGGCAGGACCATAAAGACGTAGGTGGAGGACAGAGAGTACGCGCCGCGGAGGACTCGCGTGGGTAACGGCGTTAGCGGCGTCGCGCGGCAAACGCTGGTGC
>NW_028186416.1:229130-302829 GCF_003343005.1 Rhea americana | reverse complement strand
CCGCGCGCCGCCGCCGCGACGCTTTGCGACGGCGCCGCCTCCCTCCCCCCCCCAACTGCGTGAGGCGGCGCCGCCGCCCGGGTCTCGCCCCGCCCGGGGCCTCCTGGACCTTGTGACAGGCCCTGAGGGGACGTTTGCCCCCCCCCGTGCCGAAACGCTGTGCCTGGGGGGTGCGGGGTGAAGCGCCCCGGTGGCCGGGGCCCGCCAACCGCGCGGGAAAGGGGGCCAAAGATGGAGGCAGCCCGCGACGGCTGTGCGCAGCGAGCTGCGCGCGTCCGGCCTCCTTACGGCCGCCTCTGAGGGAGCTGCTTGGTTTTCCTTAGGGGGGGAGGCGCGCTGGGGTCTGCGCGAGAAAACGGGTGAAATCTGGTGCCTTGCACCCTTCGCTAAAGCCGGTGTTTTCCCCCAGGTGTTGGCGTGCCATGAGGCTGCTCTGAAAACCAAGCTTCGCCCGTCTGGAGCGTTCGGGAAGCGGCCGCCCGGCTCGGAGCACGTGTTGCACGTACTCGCAGGAACATCTGCACTGGCAGCTGCTGCGAGAGGCGGCCAGCTCCAGGCAGCGCGCGCAAAGCCGTGCAAACGTGGGAAGAGAATACGCTGGCTGGGTTGGCAAAGCTACAGAATGCAAACGGCCGCCAAATAGGGACAGTCTGAGGGAAGCAGTATAAACAACGATGCATTCATGAGTTTAAGTGCGCAAAAAAAGCTTTCATTTTAGATCAGAGAGGTGCAACTCTCTTAAAATGAGAAACTTGCAATTTGTAAAACTCCAGATTGAATCTCAGCCTGAGTTTTGAAGGCGAGAGGCTGAGCTGGTTTGTTGTGGCTCCCCRCTTAAATCACAGAGGCTGCTAAAGAGTTGTCAGCAGCTTGTCCTGGTCTAGGAAGTACTGAAGAAATCTGAAATGAAATAATCTTTTTTTTTTAATTATTTTTTCATTTCTTTTTATTTAGTGAAACTGGCATCTTTGAAAAAAGGAAGTTTCCTGAAATCATCATCTTAGAGAGAGCTAGTGTTCCCTGAGATTGTTGCCTGCAGGTACAGCATTTGAGCGTGAGGCTATTCTGATTGCTTGATAATTATAAGGGAATACGTGTCTTGGGCAGAGGGAATGGAAACAAAAGTGCTTTGTATGCACTTGAGCTTATTCTCATTGAACAAACATATAAAAAAGTGTAGTTCTTTGAGAGGATGTTAATATGAAGTATGGAAAATACTACACATAGTTACGTGTGACCCTTCTTTCTCCTCACATGTGCTTAACGTTTTGAGGTCCTACCTTCTTTTTTTCCTGAAAAATGAAATATAATTTCTGTGATTTCTGCTGCATTCAAGAGGTAGTTTGCTGGCAGAAAATAGTAGACTTCAGCCTCAGCTTACACAGCCGAGCTTTTTATTCAAACTGAATTCTGCAATGAGGGTARACTATCCAGATGTTCATACAATGACACTTCCTGTATGTTTCCAGCTSTGTATTCCATACCTCCAGTTCATTAAGTGGTCTATTTAAGTAGAAATAATATTTTGCTTTAGGCCTCAAATAAGGCACATATCCAAAGCAGCTCCCCATCTGGTGTTCTGCAGGCTCTAAAGTGTTTCCCTGCATCTACTTCATACCTTTACTGCAATATAAAAATGGCCATAAACCCCMAATTTTTTAAAAGTAGTGCAATTTTGTAAGATAGCTTTATTTTGCTTATTTACTAAAGTTAGGCAAAAAGAAAAAAGTACAAAATGTGCACATGTAAGTCACCCAGGGTAGAGCAAGCAAACCCAGTCCAACGAGGAGAAACGGATGGTTGTGATAGATACAGAGTATATGTAGCTGAAGAAAAGCACTCAGTATAGGAAACAAAACTGCAGCAGATTTTGTGTTCCACGGGGAAGCACATAATGTGCAATGACGGGTGGAAAGCAGTATTTAGTAGGGGCCTCCGTTGTGCGGGGCTGTGGGTGATGCGTTTCTCTCTGCTCTCCGCGCTTCGGGACCGCCCCGGCCGGCTGCAGCCCGGCGCCGCGAAGGCCGCCCGGAGCCGCTGCTGAAGGCGGCTCCGTGCCCGGGGCCCCCGGGCCGGGGCTGCAGCCCGCACAGCCGCCGGCAGCGAGGCCCCGCGCCGCAGGTGAGGGCCGAGCCACGGGCTGCGCCCACGGGCGACGCTGCCCCGCGCGGGGCCCAGGCCGGGGCCGGGAGGAGGAGGAGGAGGAGGAGGAGGAGGAGCGGCCGCCGCCCGCCCCCGCCGGGCGGGGCTGGTGCGTGGCAGAGGCGCCGGCAGCCCCGCAGCCTCCTGCGGCCGTGGGGTCCGTGCGGAGCGGCGCCGCGCCCGGTGCGAATCGGCTCCCGCGGCGGCTCCCGGCGGGGAAGCGGCGGCCTCCATGGTGCCGCCGGCGCTGCTGCTGCTGCTGCCGCTGCCCTGCGCGGTGCTGGCGCTGCTCGGGGCCGAGGGCGGCGGCGGCGGCGGGCAGGAAGGTAACGGGGGTCCGCGGCGGGGACTCGCGGCTGCGGGGGGCGGCGGGAGCCTCGGGCACCACTTCATCCCGACGCAGGGCTGGCGGCCGCTCGGGCTACGACCCGCCTGGGTCTGCCCTTGCCACTTTTGAGCTTAACCCGCTCAAGAGTTTAACTGCTCAAGGGTGCATCAGAGCGCATTGGATCCCAAAGCTGGCACGCTGCTCCCAGAGAGCCACGGCGCTCCCAAGATAACATTATTTTATCCTCACACGTATGGCTGGCCTRTGCTCTCAAGAGTAATTTAGTTGGTAGAACAGCAGAGGAATAGGGAAGCTGMCAAAGATCAACTAGATTGACAAAAGGGTTTGCACGCTGTCATTCTGCTTAGATGTTTAGGTAATTATTTCTGCCTTCATGAGAGAAGCAGCAATTAAGAGGGGGTTTCGTTTTGTTACTTATAGTATTTTCTTAACTAGTTTGATGCTTTTATAATCACCTTTAATATAAGTTAAAATGTGTCTGTTGAAGAGTAGGAAGGGGAATTCTTTAGGCATAACTAAGCAGTAGTATTTCTGCATGTAAGAGAACTGTTAGACAAACACGAGTAAGAAATGCACCTCTGTGTGCCATCCTGCCTTTCTTATGCACCTCATATCTTTCATGCTTTTAACAAACTTTTGGGGCCCACTTTGGGAAAAGACAGTGAGGTGTGTTGCTTAGGAAAAGGAATTTGGAATCAATTATTTTCCAGTTCAGTTGCTCACTTCCAGTAAGAAAAAATAAGATACTTTTTCTGTGTTTCAGCTTTCTGATATGTAATATGAGAAAATGATACCTATCTTTCTTAAAAGTTCTTTCAGATTGCTGCAAAAGCTCTAAACATAATTATTTATACTTCTAATTAAATTATTACAAAAAAACTCAAAACTTTGGTAAATGTAAGCTTAATGAAGAGATTATATTATCCACTACTAAACTGTGCACTGATTTTTTAGTATTAATGTTATTTTCTTATATGTTATTTACCAGGAAGCCGCACAATAATATTTCCCAAGGCACAGCGTAGGGATAAATTCATCCCTTGTTCAGAAATGCAGCTGCAAGTGAGCTTTCCCTGTGGAGTCAGGGCGGAAGTAAATAACTAATATTTGTTACTGGACTCATCACTACTTCTTACCAATTTCTTAAAAAAACCCTCATGCTCAATCATTTCATTGTGATGCTAATATCAGTTAAGTCTCTATACTAATACGTTGTCTGTACAGAATCATCTGTGAGCTAGCAAGGTTGACTTCCACCAGCAGAGCAGAGCTAGCAATAGAGTCGAGCTCCCTAGTACAGTACTTGCTTTGCTGAACCACGCTGTGTTCGTATTTTGCAGTCATACCATTATTAAATATATTTCTTACATTTCTAATTGTCAGCAGGACCCAAGGAGTCAGCATGTCTAGGGGGGGCAGCTTAACAAAATGAACTACCATTTCCACATATGAAAAGTAACGTGGTGTGGGTGATTAGGAAGCATAAACTTGCTTTTGAAGATTTAAAAATGCCTTCATGTGCTACTGGTTGTCTTGCCCTGATCAGAAAGATCCTTTTGTGGTGGAGGTTGTATGTCAGGTGTTCAACTGGTGTAAACTGGTAGAGTTCCACTGCCTCCAAGCTGCCAATCTGTTTTGTATGATTTGTGTCTGAAGAAAGATGCCTACATGCACATTGATAGTGTGGCRAAAGAAGACAATAGTTAAAAAAATAGATGAAAAGGTTCATTTACTATGGAAGCCAAAAAATAGATATTAGAAAAGTTTACTGCTCTGTCTCTGGAAATGCCTATAAGCTGCGCCAGTCTTCAGCAAGAACTTTGAGAAAGAGAAAAAAGGGTTAAGAAAAAAGGGGAAGGAGCTGAGGCAGCACAGCTCAGCACAGCACTTCCAGTACTGGACTGAAGGAGTGTCTCTTGGGATGGAAAACTCTCGCTACTGCAGAGACTTCTCAGAACAGAAACTGAGCTCCCWGCAAATCAGTAATGCGAAGGGAGTCTTTAAGGAGGAATTCTGCCTGGGGGAGATTGTTGTCTCCGTGCTGGCTTTGCCATGCTCCTGAGAGTTCACATGCTGCACAGTGAAACCTTTTCAGTCTTAGAAATACGACACCACTTCCTGTTCATCCATTGGAGCCTTTCGCTCTCATCTGGTCCAGCAAACTTCTGGCAGTCATATTAAACACCATATAAACAGTTCATTGCTTTCTTGAGGTGCTGGCATGAAAATTAATTCCTGATTTATTTAACATCATTCCTTAGAATCCTCAGAATTCAGGCTGAACTAATTGTGTAGCAGCCAGACTATCATCATTCTGTTCTTTTATTATCCTTATCATAGGCTTTCTCCTCCCTTTTCAGGTAGTAGTAGTTGATACTTGTCTTTTCTCTCTGGTAAGCCCACGTTTGCCCCCTCTTCCCTGGCAGTATGATTTCCACCTTCTCAGAAACTGTAAGCTTAGAGACACCTGGTCAGGCTTCCATGGTTTTCTGCATGCCATCATATGGCTAGAAACTTTAATGGCTTTTACATATTCCCTGAGGACATTCATATTTTGTTGATTTGTTTGCACCCTGTGACTAGACAGGACACAAGTAACTGGAGTGTGCTGAAGGAGCTGGATTAGGAATGCACTTCATGAAGCTAAAAATCTGCCTTCAGAAATTAAACTTAACACAGGATTCAGATTCTTTTGTTTGTCAGTCCTTTGTCTGTCTGCATGAATGTCTAACAAAATACAGTTATCTCTGACCTTTTACAAGCTTCTCTCAATCTCTCCTTCTTTATCCTGTTTATTCTGATGCAGAAAAGGATTTGTCTTTGGGAACATCTTATTTCCTAACTTCTAGTCTTACTCTTTTTGTTTTACTTTTGATACCCTTGTCAGGTCTATCTAGGATTCCAGCTCCTAGATCCTGCCTATCTGGACTCTACATGCCCAGAGTATCAGTTTGGGTACACTAGGAAGATACATCTGGTACATCCATTGAAAAATTCATTGTTCCAAGTGGAGCCTACTCAGGCCAAGAAAATGTCCTTTCAGTTATTCCTGGTATTTTCCAGTGTCACAACTGGATGGCAGGATTTGTATTTAAACACAGTGTTGCCAGAGCCTATACAAATTCCTACTGAAATAAAGGTATTAAGATGAAGTAGAGCATTTAATCATTGCAAAAGAGAAATCAGGGCCTCCACGTAAAATTCATATTCCAGTGGTACCCTGGAGAAACTTCTGAAAGAGAACTTCAAGATTTAACTGTATCATTTTTTAGGGACAAGATTGGGGGGAGGGAATCTTAATGAAAGCGATGGCAGAAGTAAATTCACATTGTGTATGTATGGAAAAATCTGGAAAACACCTGTGGAACACAGTAGAAAATTGGAGCAGCCGTGGAGGGCTACATGAATAGAGAGGGCTACATGAGAATAACATTCAGCCTAATTTTGGTGGTCTTCACACCTGGTCAGTGTTGAGTGCAACTCTATGGGGACAGAAAGCCAACTGCAYTAAATACGTGGCTTCCAAATGGGCATTTTATAGTAGTTCTATTTTTTATCTTCAAGTTTAATTTTCTTCAAACTTAAGTATTGTAGCTTGTACTAGCAGGGTAAGAAAAACATTCAATAAATTGTGTTTTATTTTTCCAGCTCATACCTCAATTAAATTTCATATTTTCCCCATTTTTTACCAAGGACCAGGTTCTAATCTCTGCTGCACAAGTACGAGGCAAAGGAACAGCCTTAGTTGCACTGCAGTTAGTTTGGGGCTCTTCAGTCAAACACTGAAAGTTCTGGGTGTCTTTATGATGTTCTGTCCCGTATGGTACTTAGTTACTCCAGTAAAACACTGTCTGCTTCCATACTATCTTTTTTTTTTTTTTCCTGTAGGTGTTGCCAGTAATCTAGGTAGCAAATAACTGGAATTTGAAGCTGATTTTCTTCCTGAGCTGAAGCTTTGTGGGCAGTGAGAGCACCTATACTGCTTAAGATTGTACAGTCTAGAGAAGGTGTTTGCTTCTTAGCAGAATGTGGTTGCTCYATGGCTTGACTTCCTCCTTTACCTGATTTAAAATGAACATGGACAGCTGTCAATGTTACACAAAGCAGACATAACCTCTGTCCATGAACAGCAGTGGCTTTTCAAGTGAAAATTGGGACTCCTGGGTTCTATTCCTGATTTCATGACTAACTTGAAGTGTGATATGGGGAAAGTCACTTCTCAAGGGATGAGTTTTTCTCCTAATGACCTCTCTTTGTCAAATCTGTCAAGTACCTTTAAGAATAACAGTTCCTACTTTGGCTCAGTGTCTGATAATAAAGCCTCTTTGTTAAATACGGAACAGTGGGCTGTGAAAACAAGCAAGCTCATCATATCTCTCTTTTGCTTTCTCCTGCAAGCAGAAAACCTGCTCGTTCTTACTGTTGCCACCAAGCAAAATGAGGGATTCAGACGCTTCAGAAGATCAGCCCAGTTCTTCAACTACAAAGTCAAGGTGATGGCCAACAGCCTCAGTAGCGGTTGGTGAAAGGGAATTTTGGAATGGGCACTCCCATGAGTGTGGAATGGATAAGACTTGGATAAAACCACACAGTAATGAAACAAAAACCCAGGAGAGGATGTGCCCTTTCAGCTGTCTGAGAGATACAGTGGCAGCTGGCATTTCTGCAGCAGTCTTTTTTTATGCCATCCCCAATAGTGGCTTGAGATCAGATCCATGGCTCCTGCTCAAGGGAGCCCCAAGACAAATTTGCACTGCARTGCTGAGACATAATGGTACGAAGTGGGAAGTTCTTGTCACTCTTGCTGAGAGTGCTTTTTTACTTTGCTGTATGTTACTCTGACTCTCCATCTCAGAGGAGAGTTCAAAGACTGGCATATATGGCTAGTGCCTCCATCCTGAGATTTTTTGTTGTTGTTATGATTTGCACTGGAAGTAATCAGGACTATGAGTTCTGATCCCTTTCTGTAAATCTCACTGGGAAAATGACCTGTTCAGCAGACCTTTTGCCTGTCTCCTTTAGGTGCTGGGGCTGGATGAGGAGTGGCAGGGTGGAGATGATAAGAAGCCAGCAGGAGGTGGGCAGAAGGTCCGTCTCTTGAAATCAGCTTTAAAGGATTATGCAGATAAGGAAGATTTGATCATCCTTTTCATAGAAAGGTAAGGGATTTGAAAGAATTTGCCATGAACTGAATTATAGGGCTGTTTGGACAGGTTCTTACKAAGAAGAAAATAACTGTGAAGTAATTGCTTGTGAAAGTTGGGTCCAGATCTCCTGCATTTTTTCCCTCTGAATTCTCAGTAGTCTCCTAAGYGTTGGGGTGAGCTGCATCCGTGGCAGCTGGGAGGGTTTGACGACAATGGGCTGATTCCARCTCTTGTATAAAGTTGATAGCATTATACCTGTTTCTGCCAGGGTGGAATTTGGCTGCCTCTTTCTCCAGAGAACAGACAGACAAGTTCTGTGGATCTAGGCAGGTTTTTTTCAGTGGAATTATTTGTGAGGCAGACTGCAATACAATTAGTTGGCCAGAGAAATGTGAAGAGGGAAAATGATGAGTTAGAGTCTCAATGCCTTTTAGTGTGCTCAGAAACAAGCAAGGCTAGGATATAAGTGTGTATCTCTAGCTGCCATGACAGGGAGATCATCTTTTGCAGCTCTCTGTCTACGTGTATTTAAAAAGGTAGGGAATGATYCATCTCTAGAATGAGCAACTTTTTCACTTACCACAAGTTAGTTTGAAGTATGCAAATGTCTTGCAAAGAATGCAGATTTCATTTTGGGAGCACTGGGAATTAGTCAGTTCTGCTCAGTACTGAGGAGACAATGACTGGAGTCCAGTATCCAGGGACTGGTTTCCAGCCTAGGTCCCTACCTCTGAAGAACTGCAGAGAGCTCTSTGGAGAGTGGCAAGATGCCAAAAGATGTAAAAAGCATTACCTGTGGGGTTTTTTTTAGTCTAGAAAGAAGGAGTATGGATACAAAAGAGTGCCAAAATAAATCTTTCTTCTGACAAGTGAAAGGTAGTCACAAAGAGTGAGGATATCRGTGATTCACAGTTTCAAAGGGTGGAAAAACAAGGTGAGATCAGTCTGTTTTTCAGCTTGGAAGACTTGGTTTCATTATTGGTGAAAATTTTCTAAAAGTAAGAACATCTAAGCGTAGGAATAGGCTGCCTCAAGACACTGTGGAATCTCCAGCAGTGGAAATGCTTAAAAATATTTAAAGTGACTTCACTTGGGGCAGTGTAAACCTGTTTGATCCAGCTTTTAGACAATCAAAGGGCTGTCTGGATTCTTGAGATCCATCTGTGTTTCCTGTTAATTTCTAAGTAACATYTTTCACTCTATGAATAAGAGTGCACTTTAGTTGTAATTATGACAAAAATAGAATATTTTGAAGCAGAATGAAAAGGAGGGGAATCTAAATTACTCCATTTCTAGTTGCTTTTCTCACTGACCTGTTTTCCTAATTCTACTCATTTCTGTCCTTCTTTGTCTGTTTTTTACTCCAGCTATGATGTGCTCTTTGCATCAGGCCCCACAGAGCTGCTGAAGAAGTTCAAACAAGCCAAGAGCAAAGTTGTCTTCTCAGCAGAGAACTACATCTATCCTGACAGAAAGTTGGAAGCCAAGTACCCTCAGGTGCGAGATGGAAAGCGCTTTCTGGGCTCTGGAGGTAAGAGAGAAAGAGAGAGAGAGAGAGAGAGAGAGAGAGAGAGACCAACTGTGCTCATTTTACCTGCAGGAAGGGTCACAACTGTGAATCGCATCTAGAGGAAAGGAACCTGCTAACTATTTGCAGTGAAACTGATTTTTCAGGGGATGGATATCTGAGCTTTTCTGACGCTGAAGATTAACAGTTCTATCCCAGTGTCATTCCATGCTGGGAAGGGAGATTTATACATGCTTTCACTGAAAGCTGATGTGTCTCTGCTGCACCACAGGGTAGAATAAGATTTTGTGTGAAAGAAGTGAGTGTGTATATATGTGAGTACTTTCCTTTTGGAGTTGTCTATATCGAAATATTGTGTTTCTCTTTATCCTTATACCTRCAGGCTTCATAGGCTATGCTCCAAACCTGAACAAGCTTGTGGAGGACTGGAAGGGAAAAGACGATGACAGTGACCAGCTCTTTTATACCACTGTATTCTTGGATCCAGAAAAAAGAGTAAGTGTACCTGAATTTTGGTGTTAGGAGGAATTGTTTGAGAAGCGTTGCGGCTGAGATGTTTCCATGCAGCATCCCTCCTGACAGTAAAAGAAGTTAACTGTGTATGTTGCCCTGTAATGACTGCTCTGGCGGTCTTACATGGAAGAGGCCACTAGTATTCCCATTATCTATTTCTCTTGGGCAAATTTGCATTCTAGCAACCACACCTTTTGYTCTGTTACTAGCAGTTTTTACCTGTAGGCTTAAAATTTGACTAGGAACACAAGTATCTTAAAATAAGTGTCATTGTAAACTCATGCTAATATATATATGTTTTGATGTTTAAAGCTGTCCATTTAATGGAACCAATCAGTCTCCTCCCGGGGATGTGAAATCCARACTTCCCTGCAGACTGCAGCACTAACTTAAGAGATACACCACTTAGCACTAAAGTACGTTATAGGTATAGGGGCAGATGAGGCCTGAGCAGATTTGAGGTGATGCAAGGGACAGAGGTTCACAGCTTTGTAATTACTGATGTATCACAGGACAGGGATCATAGGTATCACATTAGGTAGCCCTGCTGCAACAAAGAGGCTGCCACTGCCTTCAACAAACACCCCCAGACTTGACCCTCAAAATTGCATTAGCCTGTGTAGCATACCACATAACGTCATACTGAAGACTGGAGTGGGCCCTGGAAGCATCATATGTTCCAACACCATGTGTCATACTGTGGTATGCATTAATCCATCCCACRGGGTGATTCCACTTCCGTTATCCCTGCCCGGCTGCATGTAACACAGTGCGGGCTGTTCGTGAGGGATGCAACAAATGCATGAGAACTAAGAAGTGAAATTGTAACAGTAAACTCAGGGGGAATCATTAAAAATAGGGAAATGTCTTCAGACTGGTTAGAGAAGTTTTTTAGTTTAAAAAAAAAGTTWAAAAAGTTTGCAATTTTTTACCTCCTCAAGGCTGAGTGTGGCTTGTGATATTTTAACATCAACAGCTCCTTTAATATTCTCATCTGCAGTTCTGGCCCTGTGCCACACAGAGGCTGAGTAATTCCACTGACTTGGCATTCAGACACCGGATGTTAGCACCCTGCTGTCCTTTCCAGTAATCAATCTTAATAGACGCCTGGAGGGACACTGAGCTCTGTTAAGTCAGAGCTTGTTTTTTTGTGTGACAAAAATCTAGTTAGAATGTGACTTGCAGCAGGGGATAAAAACAGAGATTGCACAAGATCTTGTTTCCAGCAASTTTGGCTTTCCCAAAGAGATACGGATAGCAAACACTGATTATCATTTCATAGAATCGTAGAATCAGTAAGGTTGGAAGGGACCTCTGGAGATCATCTAGTCCAACCCCCTTGCTCAGCAGGGAGATAAGTTACCCATACGGGAGGTGGCCTTACACTCTTGCTGTGTTCTGGTTTGACACTGGCACCTGGGGCAATATTTGGAGTAACTCTAGCCCTGTGGATAGATGGCAARAAACTGCCTTCAAAGCAGTTATTTTTGCTGTCTTGGCATTCCTGCATATTATACACAGGTTTTATATGACTGTGGTGCAAGAGTGCTTCATTAATATGCTACATATTTCTGCATTGTTGGCACTCCCAGAGCAGCTTTGAAATGTTTATTTATATAGTTTTGTCTAATATAACATGTTTAAACTGTTTTAGAAATAGTGAATTGTTTGAAATTCAAATGAAAATGAGGATTAACTAGGAGTTCTTTAGGCTTCAGGGCATGGAGAGTATGAAAATGATTACAAGAATGTGATGTATCTTTAATTAGCATAGAGTCTGTCACATGTAAAGAGTGGGTGTCTGCTTGTGTTGTAATTAATGTTATTTATCTCACTCTTCTAAAGGAAAGTATCAACATCAGCCTAGACCAAAGAAGCCGTATCTTCCAGAACCTGAATGGAGCATTAGGTGAGATGGAAGAAGAGGCCCATTTCTCCTTGGAATGCAACTGAAACCTGACACCAGAAATAAAGCTGTGATGTGGTTGAAGGGATTAAATATCAGAAATTCCTGTCCCTGAAAAACAAGCCCCAGTAAAAAGTCTCTGCCAGCATCCTGAGATTTATTTACTATTCCACTGCAACCAACTAGGTTCTGACTGTAATTCTGTCTTCATTTGGGAGAATGTAGGTCAGGTTTTCCATCTTACACCTTGCCACTCCAAGCATGTCAAATTGTATTAGCCTTGGGGTTTGAAACTGGGAGGGACTTCACTGCAAGTAATAACACACAACGCTGCCTAGGGCCTGCCTCTCTTTCCACATCAGAACGATGTCTGGAATGACATAGAGGTTGAGATGCAACCAGACACGGCAGTGAGTACTCACTGACCCAGACCAGGCTTCTGAACAGCTGATTACTCTAGGTCTGGCTAATATGATCCACCTTTTCTACATTTACTGTCTTGCTTCAACTCTTATTTATTTCAATCAGGTAAAAAATGATAAGGCAATGTAGTTTTTGGCTCCTGTGCTTATTATAAGAATGAAAGACTGGAGCTTAAACCTGAATAAGTTTACTATTCTGAACATTTTCTCTCTTTTCTGGATATAGTCTGTAGTCCTCAAACTACTTCTGTATGGCTGTCTGGGTCCATGCTTTCATCTTCTAGCCATTGTTTTGTAGGAACAAGGCATTGTGTTGCTAATTATTAATAAAAGCCTTCTGATAATGTCATGGCAATGTGATTTCCAGATGAGGTTGTTCTGAAATTTGAAAATGCACAAGTGAGAGCAAGAAACTTGTTGTACGACACTCTGCCTGTGGTGATTCATGGAAATGGACCCACCAAGGTAAGCAGGAGCCCTGAGAGAAAGGTTTGGTATGAGTTTGTTGCAAAGTGCCCTTTTGTGCTTGAGTGTATCAGGCTACTGTCCTCCCACATACTGACTTTTGCTGCATCCATGGTCCAAGGCCATAGCAGCAAGATGGGTCTTGTTACAAGATCAGCTTSTTCTTAGACTGTCAGGCTGCTGTGCTTTTCAGATTTTTTAGTCCAGTAAGAAAGTAAATGAAGTTCTGATGGAATCTGATCTCACACCAGGGGTGGAGGCAAAAAAACTCCCCTGCCCTGTAGGTGGAGCATGGCAAATTTCCTTTTGCAGCTGCAGCTGAACTACCTGGGAAACTACATTCCTCAAATATGGACATTTGAGACTGGCTGCACTGTGTGTGATGAAGGCCTGCGAAGCCTCACAGGGTTTAAGGTAAAGCTTTTGTCTATCCCAAGCACTCAAGGCAGGTTTTAAAATGGTACCCTGTGTTTCTAGTGTTGTACATGAGCCACCACCTCTCTCTGCTTCTCATTGAATGTAGGATGATGCATTGCCTCTGATTCTGATTGGCATTTTCATCGAGCAACCCACTCCATTCCTCTCACAGTTCTTCTTACGGCTTCGTAACCTCCATTATCCAAAACAACGTATCCAGCTCTTCATTCACAACAGTGTAAGTAAAGTTGGCCTGTCATGGTCTTAGCAAATGCTAAGAAAATACTTACCTCCTACTGTACCCTAATCACCYTTGTAATCTTTGACTGGATTGCCAGGCTCTGTAACTGCAGTACTATCTGCAAAGGCACCTATAAAATAGGTCCATCCATCAGTAAAGAGGTAGAGATGGAAAGAGCTGCTGCTCACCTGGTTTGGCGTTCTCAAGAACAGGAGGCTGAGCAGCCTGGGATGRGCTCCTGTCACCCATTTTTCCTTATTTTTCTTTTGGCATAGGAACAACATCACCTGGAACAGGTGGATTCATTTGTTGAGAAGCATGGCAAAGAATATCTTGCCGTTAAAGTGATTGGGCCAGACGATGAGGTGGAGAATGCTGAGGCACGTAACTTGGGCATGTAAGTGAAGAGGCCAAACTTGCCGGCTACCAGAGTCAGCTTGTGTCCAGGCAAGCTAAGGCAGTCTTTTTTTTTAATCATCATGGTTAAGCAGATATTTATCCTCTTTCAGTCAGGTGGTAGCAGAGTATCTTGCTGTGATCAAGAGCAATAAGTTTGAGCTCCAGTCTGGATTTGGGCTGACTGTAAATGGGTACCCGCTGGTACCCATTTGTGCTGGGAAAACAAAGTTGGCTTAATGTGGTGTTGGCTAAATCTTTGTGTGTGCTATTGGCTACTGAAGCTGATGAGCTTTTACTGTGATAGCCCTCTGGGTTGTTAGGTTTAACTGAATTTTGACTTCTCTGAATGCCTAAAAGAAGATCCTTAGGCCAGGCAGTGAGGAAATCTTGTTGTTCTGTCCTTTTTTTTTCACTCTGTCCTGGGAGAAATTTCACCTGACTATTTTTGCTCTCTGGCCATAGGGATTTGTGCAGAAAGGATCCTGACTGTGACTATTACTTTAGTTTGGATGCTGACATTGTTCTGAAGAACACAGAGACTCTAAGGATCCTGATTGAACAGAACAAGTGAGTTCTTTGGTCTGTGTAATCCTTACTGAGCATGTTTCACGTTGAGAATATGGTGAGATCTTTTATCACTGTGAGATGTGTAACGCACTAGGTGAACTCTGGGGATGGAATGTTCGGCAAACGCCACTTACTTGGTCCTTTTTTTATAGTAGTGGCCAATCCCTCAATTTTAGGCAACGGATGCAAATCATCCCTAGCTTTGCCTTTATATAGTAACTAGAACAAATCAGATTCTAGGAGACCTGCTGCTGGATGCAGTTATGTATATAAGATTGTGATATTATTTGCCCTTGCTTAAGAAGACTTTTATTCCACCAGGGTTAGTAGAAGTAGCAGCTGTGTAAGTGAGGGAGAATCTGACTCTTACAGTTCTGTGGTTTGTAAATTTTTTTTTTTTAATTCCTATAGTAATATCCAGTCTTGCAATTTCCTTTTCTTCTGTGCTCACAGGCTGGTGATTGCCCCACTGGTAAGTCGGCATGAGAAGTTGTGGTCAAATTTCTGGGGAGCACTGAGCCCTGATGGGTACTATGCCCGCTCAGAAGATTATGTGGATATTGTTCAAAGGCGGAGGGTGTGAGTATACAAAGATTGTTTCTTACTGATAGAAYCCCTTAAATATAAAGCTTGCTGCTGCACATGATCATCAAACACAACTATGCTTGTGTATAAAAAGGGAGAAGTCTGTTCCCCTTGGAACCTTCTATGTGTTCTCCTCTATACAGAGACCGTATGTACTTCAGGCAGACTTCCCTATGACCAAAGTAAGGGGTTGAGAGCTCTGACAGCTGAAATTGCTAAAATTTTATTCATGTTATGTTTTCCCACCTGTAGATTATAGTTAGTGTGATTCTTAAAGTCCTATAAAAGCTTTCTTTATCAGATRGTCTTCATAAAACAGTAGGTGATCCTTGGATGAAAGATTCACAAAAGATTAATGTTGTTTCATTTATATTCTTGAGTAGCCTTTTTTTTAGGTCACTGTATGCACAATAAATGCTGGAAATTAGCTTATACACTTCTGGCTTGTTCAATTATTTTAAATCAYTGGAAAAGCATTATGTTGATCCCTCTGGGAAGAGGCTCAAGCCATTATTTATGTCCCTAACAGAAACACACAGTAGCAATTAATTGCTTTCACAGCAGACTAGGATCTGTGCTGTTTAAAAACTCTGGCAATATAACTTTTTTTTTCCTGGAATGACAATTCCTGTTGGTATAGTTTCTCCCTACTGATCTGAGTTAGCTCATTTTGACTAGTCTGGCTGATACTGCAGTGCTGCCTGCCATGCCATTGAATACTGCTTTTTTTTCTTACTGTTATTGCATGTCTTAGTCTCCTACTTCTGTATTTCAGTGGACTTTGGAACGTTCCCTATATCAGTGGTGCTTACATGGTTAAAGCCAATGCTCTGCGATCAGAGCTTGACCAGGGAGATCTCTTCCACAGCGGAAAGTTGGATGCTGACATGGCTTTCTGCCACAATGTTCGGAATCAGGTCAGTTGGGAAGAAAGCAGCTGGCAGTGGAGGACTACATGCCACGGTGGAGGTGACAAGATAAAGTGGTTTCAAGGCATTCATCTCTGCCAGGCCATGGGACGGGATACACTGGCACTATTTGGKTCTATACAGTCTTGGAACAGTGGGGATTTCTGTCTTGCTGTGAAACCACACAGAGCCAAGGACCATTAAATGCAGATCACATTTTTGTCCTTGGATCTTTCCAAAACTGTTTTAAATGGGGACAGCAGGAGAAAAAAGGAAGAATCTCATCTTAGGGCACCTGCTTCCATTTCTGGCTGATGACAGGCACAGGATTGCWAGCTCTGGCTGTAACCTTTCCAGAGTGGAAATTAAAGTGAAGGCCCATGGGAGAAAGAATGGGTAGATAGACAGCTTAGAGCTATCATCACTGGAGAACTGTCCAGTGCTTATATTTCATAATGGCTCACAGGAATGTGAGTCTTGAGAACAACAGCTTGATTGTTTCCCTTTGTCCTGCAGGGAGTCTTCATGTACTTGACAAATCGGCATCAGTTTGGACACATACTCTCTCTGGAGAATTATCAGACAACTCATCTCCACAATGATCTCTGGCAAATATTCAGCAATCCTGAGGTGAGATAATCGGCATGCTCAGTAGGCCTAGCAGTATGGTATCTGAAGATCTGATGATCAGATTCACTGATAAGAAAGGTCCCAGCTTTGTTGTATGATGTCTCTCAGGTGGAATGAGGAGCACAGTCACAAAATTTGAAAGGAGAGTGTTTATTTGACTCACAATGACATCTAACTCTCCAAAGCCTGTGAAATACTGCTGCTGCAGTGCCTGGCCTTTCATTGCATCTGTAGCCAGGCTGTAMAAAGGTCACTAGTTTGCTTATCTTTTAACTGCAGGACTGGAGAGAAAAGTACATCCATGAAAACTACACAGCAGCTCTGAAAGGGAAATTGGTGGAAGTGGTAAGAAAACATTGCTCTTATCCATCAGAATGGGAGATTAGCATCAGGATGCTTGTATTATCACCATTCTCATTCTCGGAATTAAGCAGCTCAGCACTACCTCAAAATCTTCCAGATTGAGAGGAAACAAGACATTGAAAGTATTTTTAGGGCCAAATCATTCTTTTAGAATACCAGTTCATCTGTCTCTAAGTAGAAGTTGGCACATGAATTGGAAGGTAAATTTCTATCTTCAATATTTTAGTTACTTAATCTGACCCTATCTACTATCTATCTAGCTTAATTCCCTTTTTCTCAAGCACCTGCCTTTTTTTCTGCCATTCTCACCTGTCCACTTTTTTCCAGCCCTGCCCAGATGTTTACTGGTTCCCCATATTCACTGAGGCTGCATGTGATGAGCTGGTGGAAGAAATGGAACATTATGGCCAGTGGTCCACAGGTGACAATACGGTAAGAAGAAGCAGGAGCTTCTTGATTTCTAGGTCGTACAGTTTTCCAAGAGTATTTGTGGCAATAGTGTTTCCTCTAGGATGACATTTGATCCAGTGGTTAAACCATGAAACTRGAGGCAGTAGTCCTAATTTTTCTCCTGATTAGTTGTGTGATTTTGCACATGTTCTCGTACATGAATTGTTTTTTCTGAGTCCTCTGTAGCATCCTCTGGAGCTCCAATGTTCAGCCCTTCTGATGGTAATATTGTCTACCTTGTGAGTTTAATTAATGTTTGGAATTCCTGATGAATAAACATTATCTTATTTGTAATTACCAGAAATAAGTGCTTTTTGTACTTGAAGTCAAAGGTGCCCATCCTTATGGATATTGTGATGATTCAATTTCAGGACAGCAGAATACAAGGGGGATATGAGAATGTCCCAACTATTGACATCCACATGAACCAAATTGGCTTTGAAAGAGAGTGGTATAAGTTTCTTCTGGACTATATTGCACCCATCACAGAGAAACTGTACCCAGGATACTATACYAAGGTAGGTATACCTTGGCACCTCCTACTATTGCGACTGCGTAAAGGAAAGGCCCCTAGGTTCCTCTACCTCTACGCATACTGTTTCCCATTATGGARGAACTGACCCTGCAGTATGCATCAGGAAATACACGGTTTTGCGAGGACATTCTCGTGACTTACTGTGTCTCYCCTCTTTTAGCAGTGAAATAACTTTAAATGTAACACCATGCCTGGAGCTCAGTAGCTATGAAATACAGTAGCCCTGTAACATGTGCGTATTTTGTTCTTCTCCCCTGCAGACTCAGTTTGAGCTAGCCTTTGTAGTTCGCTACAAACCTGATGAGCAGCCTTCTCTAATGCCTCATCATGATGCTTCCACCTTTACCATTAACATTGCTCTGAACCGAGTTGGAATAGACTACGAGGTAAGTGTTTGTGGGTGTGTCAAGACCATGCGATACCAGCCTTCTGGTAGACCCTTTCCTTATCTGTATCTGGGGTCTTCACACCAAGGAATGCAATTAATGACCGTGGCAAGAGATTCCCTGATCACCTTTCCACACTTTCAGAAAGGCCTCTAGGAGATGGAAGAGATCCTTTCCCTGACATGCTTTTACCAAGCCAATGCCTCGCTTGTTTTGTTCCTCTCAGGGAGGAGGCTGCCGGTTCCTGCGCTACAATTGCTCCATTCGAGCTCCACGGAAAGGCTGGACCCTAATGCATCCAGGACGCCTGACGCACTATCATGAAGGCCTTCCAACCACCAAAGGGACCCGTTATATCGCAGTGTCCTTTCTTGACCCCTAGAGCCATGCTTCACAAGAAGGATCTTTCCCTGGCCCCGCTCACTGCTGATTTTGAGTGGAAGCAGGGAATGCTACTGAGAGTCTCCAAGGCATTGATCAAAGCTATTTGGATATTGATTTTTAATGATATTTTAAGACTCCACTACTGGAAGATCTCCCTCTCTGATACTGCAGGTAATATCTAGGAACGTTGCTGTAGAATTTGGAAGGAGATTTTGTGCCTTCATTTCTGATTCTTCTCCTCATCCACTGTTTCTTGGAAATGTGATTTACTTGAAACTTCACTTCTCGGTTGGCTTTACAGAAATGCTTTCTTGGACTGGAAATCCAGCTCTCCAAGTAGCTGGAAGCCCATTTCCATCCACTGCATATACAGGAATGGACATTAGAGAATCATTTCTGGACACTATTCCAAATATAAAATCAGTCAGGGAGTTGGCTCCAGGAGTCATAACAGTTAAATATAATACCAGATGAAATTCAGTAGCAAGAACCTGAAATTCATCTGATTCCTTACCTCTTTGTATTCATTGGAAAAATAACATAAAGTTCAAAGCAGCAGCAGTGGCCACCTAGGTGCTTTCGGTTAGCTAAAGGAAGGTATGCTTATTATACTTTACCTCTGAGATTAGGCTGAAGAGATAAAAAAAAAAAAAAAAAAAAAAAAAAAAAAGAAGATAGCCTCCCTATCTTCTATTATTGCAGCTAGAAGACAAATTCAGACCAGGTCAGTATGTGTAGATAAAATGTAAGAAAGGGAAGGCTGAGAACTAGATCTGCCAGGAGGGCTTTATTGCTGAATCAGCTCAGCTCTATCCCATTATCAAGTTTGTCAAAAGTTCTGATTCATCTGATAACAATCCAGAGGCCGCAGTGGTTTTGATGACCTCATTCCTGTTTTAGAGATCTTTTTGATAATTTTCTTTGCATCTAACTTGAATGAGCCATCACTGTAAAACAACTGTTCTCTGGTAGTTAGAGATAAATTTTCAGCATTTCCATTATTTGAAATTCTCAGAGAAAATACTCCACTGTAGACACTTCTGCAGTGGGGTTGAGGCTGATAAAAGTGTGTGATTAGAAAGTGTCGTGAGATTATGGTGAACTGGTGGGTATAAAAATCCGTCTAGGATAGAATCATGGTTTATGCATATCAGAGGGAGAACGAGGAGAAACCTTTTCTGTCATTGTCTATGTGATCTGCTTACTAGAAACTTCTATTTTCTGGGTCTGCCAGACTAGCACATTTCACAAGGAGTGAATCAATTTCAGAAATTGTTCTTAGAAAAAAAGCTTTCCTCATCTAACTTCTCTCTGCTTCCAAACTCTACCATCTAATTTAATTGTCAGTTATAGACACTTCGTCTAGTACTGGGCACATTAACACTGGCAGAATTGCTCACAGCTTTAGGCATGTATGGTTGGACAGAGAATCTTAGTTTGAACGGACTGGAAAGTGACACAGACCCTTTTCTGCTGCTTTCCATGTGCTTTTTAGGTCTGTTTGAATGCTACACACTCATGCACACCAAAGGGAGAAAAATCCAAGCARAGACAATCAGACTGAAAAGTAAAAAATTGTCTAACTAACAATTTTTGTTACTGCCATCCCGATCAAATTACTCACATGCTGTTACCAAAGGAAGAGACTTCGGAGGCCAATAACTGAGAAGATGTTGAAAAGGTGTATGTATTTATTCAGCATATTTTTCAGCTCATTTCGTTGTGTTTTTTTTCTCTGCTCCGTGCGGTGACTGGAGTTAGTTCGGGGTCTCCTGCGCTCTGGTATTTCACACGAGATGTACAGTTTCAACCAGGGGAGTTTGCATTAAACCATTACCAAACGGTGGCGTCCGCAGGCGTTGTCGTTCCTTAACCTGCGCGCGTGAAGGGCTGCGCGTGGCTGCCTCGCCCGCGCGGTTCCCCGCCCGCGGCGCGGGGCTGCGCGGCGCGGGGCAGGGGCGGTGCCTCTCTCCCCCCGCCGCCTACAGCTCCCGTGAGCCTCCGCGCCGGGGGCGGCGCCCTCAGAGTGCGCCTCCCATGATGCCCTGGGAAAGTGCCCGCCTGTCGCTGGGTGATGACGTAAAGCGCCTCAGGTGTCTCTAGTGACGATGCCGTGGGGGTAAGATGGCGGCGTAGCGGGAGGGACGGTGAAGGTGAGTGGGCGGGGTGCAGCCTGGCTGGAGGGGAGGGGAAGGGAGCGGCTGAGGGGGGCAGCGGCGGCTGGTGCTGCTCGGGGCCGCGCCGGGGCTCTGGGCGGCGCGGCGCGGCGGACGAGATTGGCCGAGGGCTGGCGGCCCCGCGGGCGGCGGCCGTGGCGGGAAGGGTGCTGCCTGTCCTCAGGCGTGCGCGGCGGGGAGGGAGGAAGGAGCGCGCGCTTCCCGCCCTCGCGTGAGGGGAGGGGGGGTGGCCGCCCCCTGCACGCGCTTCCCGCCCTCGCGTGAGGGGAGGGGGGGGGCCGCGCGCTGCACGCGCTTCCCGCCCTCGCGTGAGGGGAGGGTGGGGGCCGCGCGCTGCACGCGCTTCCCGCCCTCGCGTGAGGGGAGGGGGGGGCCGCGCGCTGCACGCGCTTCCCGCCCTCGCGTGAGGGGAGGGGGGGGGGGCGCCCCCTGCACGCGCTTCCCGCCCTCCCGTGAGGGGAGAGGGCACGCATCGCCTGCCTTGTGAGGTCTTGAGGAGACGGTGATGGCCGGAGGGGGGTTTGAGCAGCCCCAGTACTTTATTCCGTGGCCCTTCTGCTGTAGGGACAGGCTGGAGTCGGCGCCGCGGGAGGAGCTGCGGGACAGGGTCTGTCCGGGGAGAGGAAGGCAGCAGGAGCAGGTTGTTCACCCGCAAGGCAGACTCGCGCGGGCCATGCCTGACTTGTGAAAACGTAACTCCCACCCTCGAAGTAAGTGCGCAGCAGGAGGACATGATTGCTGAGGTGGGCTGTGGGCCCRTCAGTTGGAAGAGAGAAGGAAAGATGAGTTGTTTCTTTTCTAGTGTTTGAATAGTTTGTAGTTGCAGAAAGTAGGATCACTTATTTGTGAAAAACAGATTGCTTTCTTAAAAATACATATTTGCCTGGTTCTTGGTAGATGTCTGCACTCATTTCTTTTTTAAATGATAGAGGCTTAGTTAAACAGTAGTTGACACTTACAGAGTTTCCTTTATTTACTGTTGTTTTTCCCTATAGCGCAATGTCCCTGTTGTTTACTCGTTCCAAGTCAATTGTGTCAGTGAAGAAGGATAAAAGACACATGGCTGAGGTAAATGCTTCTCCACTTAAACATTTTGTCACTGCAAAGAAGAAAATCAATGGTATCTTTGAACAGTTGGCTGCATACATCAATGAGAGTTCCTCATTTCTGGAAGGTAAGCTTGTATTCTTGAATAACAGATCTGTAAGAGTGCTTTGCCTATTTCAATAATTCCGTGCGCACAGACACAAAAATTCATTCATTTAAATGGCACCTGTTCTTACTTTTACTTATATGTATGTGTGTCTTTATATACAAATATTTATATGAAGGAGAGAAAATCATTCTACTGAGTGAAGCTCAGGCTTTACATTTTAGAGCTAACTTGAGTTTATGCTTGTCATAGAACTACATATAAAGATGTTAGCTATGTTTTCTTTATATTGTTTTGGATTTGGAAAATTCCAAGTCCTTTAGGTTTTGTGTTTTATAATCCTTTCAGTGTCACTGCTAGTGGCATGTAATGCATTCCAATAATTGGCTTTAACAGCTTAAGACCCAGACAGCAGATTATTTAAGGATGCTGGAGTGTTTGAAATGTTAGCTCCCTTCTGTTTAAGGCAGTCTTAAGGRTGAGAATCCTTACTAGCAATACAAAAGATTCCAGCTGATAAACACTGATACAAATTGCCTCAGGGCATAATTGCGTGTTTCAAGGCTGCCTGTGAAGGCATTTCCTTTCACGTATTAAATCATACAGAGGTGTTTCACCAAATACTAGAGGGTTTACTTCCGGAATTCTGAGGTCTGGTTTATTTTGATTTTTAGAAACACACAGGAATGTGGAGCTTGACCCTGTCACCACAGAAGAGCAGGTATTGGAAGTCAAAGGTTACCTCTCAAAAGTCAGTGGCATTAGTGAAGTGCTGGCAAGGAGACACATGAAAGTGGCTTTTTTCGGAAGGTGAGTCACATGTTTGTTTTGCCTGTGTTGCCCTACTCAGTAAAGCAACTGGCGTCTTTAGGATTGTAGCCAATGAAAATATTTATAGAACCACAAGTGGTCCAGCTTCTGAAATGCAACATGTAGCAGAAGTCCCTAGTACTAGTCCTGTTTTAAACTGAAAATAAATACTGTCAAATACAATGCTCCCATCTGGAGATCTTTTTTTAAGAAAATGGAACAGTCTTTTTGCTGGTTGCCTATGGCATCTAATTTGTTAATGCTTCTGGGATTGGTTAGGTTTTGAGAACTTCCTGTCTTTGATACCAAAATAGGTATAATGAATCTCAGAAGTTCAGCTGTACTGTTCTTTAATCTCCCTTCAGGACAAGCAATGGAAAGAGCACTGTGATAAATGCCATGCTATGGGACAAAGTCCTTCCTTCAGGGATTGGACACACCACCAATTGTTTCCTGCGTGTAGAAGGAACAGACGGGCATGAAGCGTTCCTGCTTACTGAAGGCTCGGAGGAAAAGAAGAGTGTTAAGGTACAACTCTCTTAAGCATGAGATAAAGGAAAAGAGCTCTTCCAATTCTTAGAAGTGGCAGAAAAGGAAAGGAACAATAAAATAACTATGAATAAATTTGGATTTTAAGTGTTAAAGAAGAGCTGAGGAACAGGTTTTTGATATAAGAAGGGATGAGTAGAGCAAGCTATAGGATGCAACTTGTTCATTTTATGGAAAGGATTATATGTTATAGATGTCAGTGATAACAGGGAGCTGAAGATGATCCAGAAGGTTCTTCCAAGCTTTGACTGACTGACAGAAGTTGCAGCCTTTTTCATGCTCAATAACATTCCTTGACAGGAAAATTTCTCACTCTCAGTAGGTGGCTGCCTTTCGAGTGGGAGACCCGAGCACGTTTTACGTGGAAAACCATTTTGAAATGATCTGAAGCTGAGCTTTGTTTTTTATTGTCTATGAATAGCTCCACTGGGGGGGGGGTTAATTGTTTTAACAGGTCTGAGCACACAGGAAATGTTAAAATTCTCCATCTCTTTCTTAAACAGACTGTAAACCAGCTGGCTCATGCCCTTCATCAAGATGAACTTCTGGATGCAGGCAGTTTAGTCAGTGTTATGTGGCCTAATTCCAAATGTCCTCTTTTAAAGGATGACCTAGTGCTAATGGACAGGTGAGAGAGATCTTTCTTTCCTTTCCTGCTTATCACAGAGTTGGTATATAAAAATCTTCAAATTTAACAAACATAAGGAAATCGACTCTATTCAGGTCTATGATAGTGACAAAATTGTTCTCTCTAATTAACAGAGTTTCTCTTTACTATTACTTCCTTTCTGGCTGCATTCTTTATTACCTCAGAACACAGCGTAGCTCACGTGTAGGAAATGAATACCTGTCTGGAACACTTATTTTACTTGCTTGTGGTTATATTGTTTCGCACGTTTCCGCACAATAGTAATGTTGTCTTTGCTTTTATTGCTAGCCCTGGCATTGATGTAACCACAGAGCTGGACAGTTGGATTGACAAGTTCTGTCTAGATGCTGATGTATTTGTCTTAGTGGCAAATTCTGAATCTACATTGATGCAAACTGTACGTTCAAGTCCCCTTGTTAATGTTCAGTGAATTTGGCTACAAGTTTAAACACGTTAATCTAAGAGGTTTTGTTCAATTTTGCTTAGGAGAAACAGTTCTTCCACAAGGTGAATGAACGYTTGTCTCGACCCAACATATTTATCTTAAATAATCGTTGGGATGCATCTGCTTCTGAACCAGAATACATGGAAGAGGTTTGTGGTGTGTTTAAATTCCTTCTCTTTGCATGAACATTATAGAGTCCATTTTGACTCTGCTCTTTGTGGGTAGAATTACAAGGTGTTAGATTTGATTGGTTTACAGTTTAGATGTTAACTATGGTAGTGTGGAGACTAGAGAGAGTGTAGTTAAGTGGTCATAAAAGGGACTCTTGACATTTTTGAGCTGGAAGCCAAGACTTTCACTGGGGTCTCTTGAGGTTACATCACTTGGATAGTCTTTGGAAGATTCTATAAAACAGCAAGGAAATTTTTCTTATTCTTTTCTGTCGGTTGGTTAGGCCAGTAGAGGGCATCTGATTGCCTGACCTAACTGTTATGACATGAAGTCTAAAGTGGATTTAACTGCATGTGAGATTTATCCCTCAGGTACGTCGGCAGCACATGGAGCGGTGTACCAGTTTCCTGGTAGATGAGCTGGGTGTGGTGGATCGAGCCCAGGCAGGCGATCGAATATTCTTTGTGTCAGCAAAAGAAGTGCTGAATGCCAGGATTCAGAGAGCTCAAGGGATGCCAGAAGGAGGTGAGGAAAGCTAACTATATATATATGTGTGTGTGTGTGTGTGTGTGTATGTATATACATATATATGTATGTATGTATATACATATTTTTTTTTTAAGGGAGGAAAACAGAATGTCTTGTCCTAGAAATGGATAAAACTGGAAGGGATCAGCATATTCAGGGATCAGCCAAAAACAAATGAGATTACTTAGCAGCAGCTCTACTGCATTGTTTTCAAAGTAAAGCAGGAGTGTTTTTTGGTATCCAAAATTTGATCATTTTCAGGAAACTTAAGTGGTTGTTTTGTACTTTCCTTCTCCTAGGTGGAGCATTGGCAGATGGATTTCAAGTGAGAATGTTTGAGTTTCAGAACTTTGAAAGAAGATTTGAGGTGAATATTGTGTGCTATATTTCTTCTTAAATTTTATTCCTGAAGGGCTGGGGGCTAGGGTAAATGTGGAGCGGACTACATCTTGAAAATAAATTATATGGGAAAGAAATTGGGTTAGTATACTTTTGACTGGTGTTAATCTTGGCTATCTCTTATATACAGGAATGTATCTCTCAGTCTGCAGTAAAAACAAAATTTGAGCAGCATACAGTGAGAGCAAAGCAGATTGCTGAAGATGTTCGTCTTATTATGGATTCTGTGCATGTCGCTGCCCAGGAACAGCGGTGAGGAGATGCAGATGCTTGGTGCTTGCATTCTGGGAACAATCCAAGGGAATGTGAACATCTCTGCATTTAAAATGCAAAGCAGAACACAGAGTGTTTGGGAATCAGGAGGGACCTGTACAAGTAGTTCAGCCTCTCTTAAACTGGGAGAGTATTAAGAGGGGGGAGCCTCCTTTTTGTCCTGTGTGCTATACATACGTAATGTGTTTTAGATGTTGCCACTTCTTGCCTTTGGGCTGGAAAATCTCTGTCATCTCTAGCATTCCAAAAATAGTCATAGGTCAGAGATGTGTTGACCTGGCTTCTTGATGACCGTTTTTTTTTTCATTAGAGTTTACTGTCTGGAAACGAGAGAGGAACGACAGGAACGTTTAGGTTTTATTGATAAACAGCTGGAGCTCCTTACTCAAGACTATAAACGAAAGATAAAACAGATCACAGAGGAAGTGGAGAGACAGGTATGGAAAAGTAGTTGCTTAAAAAAGAGAAAAGAGATTGTCTGAAACAGTCACCAGCATGGTAGGAGAAACACAAAATACCAACAATGATTTGAAGTTTTAGGGATGTAATGAAAGAATGCTTTCAGTTCTGTTTTTTGGGGGGTTTTTTGTTTTGTTTTTTCCCCTTTGAGGTAGTAAAGCATGAATAGAACATTTGGGAGAAATTTTGAGATACTCATATAAGGTGCTTTGAATAAACAGTGATTCACATGTAAAAGCATTATTACTGCTATTTTTCGGTCTTCTAAATGCTTCCTAAAATGCTAAAACCTTTCAGATAGTCTTTTTTATTTCAGACTAGAATACTGTAAGTGTTATCATCAATGATAACATGCTGTCTTTAAATGTATTACGATTATACAGAAATGGTTTGTTCTTCTTTCACGGGCTTTATTTTAATCTTTTTTTTTTTTTTTTTTTTTTTTTTGTTGTTCTGCAGAACATAGGTCTATATATTTCGGAGCCATGATCAGTGCAACATTCTTAGTTTGCACGTCACCAGTATTGCATTTTGTAGTTGACCCACAAAGGCCTGTGTGACTGTGCAAAACCATAGTGCYGACTGATTGTTAGTGCTTACTAAGAAATGCATGCTTCCAGTGGTGATTTTCTATCTCTACTTGGAACAGAATGTTTAGTAACTCCGTCTTGTGTGGCTGTTTCTCCAGGTATCAAATGCAATGGCTGAAGAAATTAGACGGCTTTCAGTGTTGGTAGATGAATACCAAGCGGATTTCCATCCATCTCAAGTAGTTCTTAAAGTTTACAAGAATGTAAGTGATACTTGCTTTTTACAGGTTGCATAAGCCATGCAAGCAGGCCTTTTTTGGTCTGAGTCAGTAATTATGCCAGCTCTTTGAAATATTTAACATTCTGCCAATTAAGGTATGAACCAAGACTTTCATGTTTATCTTGCATTGGCATAACTTTTGTAATAAGTGACTTTCCAAAAAAGGAAGGGAATGGATTCTCTTTCAGACTAACCTCAGTGATACACYGCAATACATTATGCGTGTATTAGTTTATAAATTCAACAGAAATTTTGCTAGGACATTTCCTAGAATATGGAGTTCGTATGAGATTTCTTGATCTGTTTTTTCTTCTCCATCACTGAAGAAAGGAGGGAAGAAAGTATGTTAGAGTTGTGAGCAGTTGAATGTGTATTCTTGTTTCTTTCCCCCGCCCTCCCACTTCTGGAACCTATGAGTTGTATCTTACCTATGTTTTTGTTTGTCAGGAGCTACATAAACACATTGAGGAAGGTCTGGGCCGTAACATGTCAGAGCGTTGCTCTAATGCTATCACAGCTTCCCTGCAGACAATGCAGCAAGAAATGATAGGTCAGTTCGGCAGACAATATTCTCTTTCCTTTACTGTAATGCGAAACGATAGGTGGATATTCTGTGTTTCTTTTTCCTCCAGCTGATATGCAGCTGGCAGCTGCTTAACTTAATTCTTTATTAGTAATGCTTTAGGCGACTAGTTATTCATGCTTTTTCTACTCCATGCCTAAACTTGTGCCTGATTTGCTAATAAATGTAGTTAATGAGCTTAATCCTTCACAAGGATGAGAGAGGAATTGTACATTTGGAAGCTTCAGGGATTCTCAAATCTAGATCGCAATGAAACATGGATGACTCATAACTACAAGTCTGTCTGCATGTAGCCTTTAATAGAGTATGGAGCCTAAATGCCTTTTAGTATTGTCCCTCAGATTCTGTTTTCCAAGCTATTGCTGAACTATAAACTTTGCCAGCTGCCTGAGGGATTTGGGAGGGTCTATAGAAAGATTTCCTTCTGAGTTGATGTAAAGACCTAAGCACTGATGAGATGTCTCTCACTTTGCAAGATGTTTGACTTTAGGAAATTTAAGATACTAACAACAACATCTGCAAAAGATAGGACAGTTAATAACCACCCTGAGTACAGAATGAAAGTCCAGTTACTTGTAGTGAAACCAATAGCCCTTTTTGAATTGTTTATTCTCTATTTATGCAGATGGTTTAAAACCCCTTCTCCCAGTCTCTTTGCGGGGCCAGATAGATATGTTGATTCCTCGACAGTGCTTCACGCTCAGCTATGATCTGAACTGTGACAAGCTTTGTGCTGACTTCCAAGAGGACATAGAATTCCATTTCTCTCTTGGGTGGACGATGCTGGTGAATAGATTTTTGGGACCAAAGAATGGTCGTCGAGCCTTGATGGGCTACAACGACCAGGTAAGATACCTCATTGCATGGTCAATGGTAGATCTAATACTTACTAATTCCAGTGCCTGCTGATGCCTTGTTGGTGGGAAGGGCTGTGGCTTGTGTTCTGTTTTTTTTTTCTGTACTTTTTTTTTTTTTTGTCTTGCTTTTCTAATTAGATTCAACGCCCTTTAACACCAGCAAATCCCAGTCTGCCTCCTTTGCCTCAGGGTTCTATGACCCAGGAAGAGCTCATGGTGTCTATGGTGACTGGACTGGCCTCATTAACTTCCCGAACCTCCATGGGGATCCTCGTGGTTGGTGGCGTGGTGGGTTGACAATATGAGAAGCATTTATATAAATAATGTTGGAGCACTGACTTGAAAATTACTTATCCTACTGAGTTCTGTAGGTATCTGTGGTTCACAGATAGCAAAATACTTCTTTTTTTGATCTTCCATTTGTGTATAAATATTGAGCTTATTTTACTTGGGGTTAGAGGTTGGAGACAAGGTTGTGAAGTTAAAAGGAAAACCTTCAAAGTGTGTTGCAAAAAAAAAAAAAAAAAAAAAAAAAAAAAACCCATAAAGTCATCTCTGATGCTTCTGTGAGAATAAAAGAAAAACAAGTATTTTTCTTCTCCCATTGACAGAGGAATCAACAGGTTGAAGCTAAAATATCTGCCAACAACCTGTGATTGTATGCGTCTTCATTTCTGGAAGGGGAAGTGTGCTTAATTTTGGATACTATGCATAAATTTTCTCAGAGAAGCTCAGAACTTCCTACTTTTCTGTCTTCTGGAGGGGGAAAAAGTTTTGAATCTCAAATCTCCCAGAACTAAAGAGCAGTAGATGCAACTTAAGTTACTTGGTAACTCTAGTGTCTGTTGCAAGAAGAATATAATCTCTCCAGTGCCAGTTCCATATCTACATAGTGTTCTAGCGGCAGAGTGTCTAGGGACAGATGATTTCTCAGTGCCTCTTACCTCAGAAACAGAGATTCTGTGAATGAGGAAAATGTGATTTGCACTTGTGGGTATAGTTTAAATATTCTGAAAAAATTAAGCCCCAGAACWTCCCAAGATTTATGTTATGTATTTTTATTTTGTAGACTAGAAATCACTTCCAAGTTGTTTGACCATGAAATCACTTGCAAGTCAGGTTTAACTTTTGTAGGTTTCTGACTCGTTGCAATGCTCTGAGCACCATTTTAAGTGGTTGTCTTGTTCCTGAATGAGGATTGCATCTTTGTTGTTTCTTGTTCTGGTTTTAGGTCTGGAAGGCTGTGGGTTGGAGACTGATTGCTCTTTCTTTGGGACTTTATGGGCTCCTTTATGTATATGAACGTCTCACTTGGACTACAAAAGCGAAGGAGAGAGCTTTCAAACGCCAGTTTGTAGAGTATGCTGGTGAGAAACTGCAGCTGATCGTCAGCTATACAGGTTCCAATTGCAGCCACCAAGTTCAACAGTGAGTTGCCTACATTCAGCTAAAATCTTCTCTAATTTCTGTTGAGTTTTTTTAGATAATATTCCTTGCAAAAACAAGACAGGTCTGTGTATTGAACTCCAAATTTAAAAATAGGTTGTGATAYATGTTTAAAAACAATATAATGTGTGGTGAATCACCAGATGTTTGATCACCAGTGTTTGGATGCTTTTTAGCATTAACATTGATCTGATACACTTGAGTCTTTCAAATCAAGTTTACTCTGATAGCTCCAAAACATTCTCACGTACAAATGGAAAGATATCTTCGTTGTGAGCTTTCCAGAGTCAGTATCATCATTGTGCATCCAAAGGATTTATTTCTTGAGCTTGGTGCTTGATCTTACCTTTCATCATCTGTATTCTTCCTGTTTTGTAGGGAGCTGGCTGGAACATTTGCTCATTTGTGTCAACAAGTGGATGTCACACGGGAGAATCTTGAGCAGGAAATTTCTGCAATGAATAAAAAAATTGAAGTTTTGGATTCACTGCAGAGCAAAGCAAAACTGCTCAGGTTAGGTTTTTCTTATCACATATATGCAAACATCTATGGATAATATTTTTTCATGTGATATAGAGATTGCCTCAAGTTGTTCAGATTATGGTGTGTCTTTGAGTGCAGTACTACTTCCACCATGGTTTTTGATGTGCAAACATCAAACCTCTTTCTCTGCCAGATAACATTCCCTTACWCTATTGCATGAAAAATAATTTGTTGACATCTATTACGATGCCTTGCTGAGATTCTATTAACAATATTCTGTAGTCCCTGTAATGGACAAAAAAGTCTCTTGGATGTTGGGAGAGAAAAGTGTTTTTTTTTTYMWTTTTTTTTAAGAGGTCGATGAGCAGTGGGCTTTTGTTGTTGTTGTTCTTCCTTGTGCTAGAAGAAGGAAAGATGCTAAGCCTCTGCACTGTCAAGCTTCACTTACCTCCTGACTCATAAAACGTCTTTTTCTTCTTGCTTTTGATCTGTTCAGAGTTACAGTTTTTCTCCACTCCCCAAAAAATCAAGTCTTCTACTCCTATAAGCTCCCTCAGGGTATCCAAAAATTATTTTAAAAGCCTCTGCCTCTCACTTGTACACAATTGAATGTGATATATTTCTTTACCCTAAGAAGGCTGAGTCAGGAACTTTTTTTTTTTTTTTCCCCAAGCATTCCTTACTTGCAGAAAGGGTAAGATCACTTTGAAGCTATAACCAAGATCTTAGCAATCCCTAACATTGAGGTTCAAACTAGCAGGCAAATATCCCTGACCTGAAGGAGAGCATCCTTTTGCCATAGACTTCTGTAGCACTCCTCTGTACCTTGATGTTGACTTGTTTTAGTCATGCTTCTTTCAGATTGGCTTGAGAAGAACTATTTTATTAATCTAATGGAGACTACTTTTGTCTTTGCAGGAATAAGGCAGGTTGGCTGGACAGTGAACTCAACATGTTCACACATCAGTACCTGCAGCAAAGCAGATAGTGTGGGAAGAAAAGAAAATCACTATTTTCCTTCAGTGCTCTCTTAATTACTGCAGAGAACATGGTGGGTGATGGAATCCCTAAAGGGATGAGCAAAAGCCAATTGCTACGTTTCCAGTCACTGTGTGAACAATAGGATTCTGCTTCCATGTTTCATGTCCCACCTCTAAACACTAGCTGTTTGTAACTTATTTTTCCTGCTTGAGAGGCTGGGCTACTTCAGAAGGAATTGTCTGCCTCATACATTTACAGGGGGCTTTTTAAAGCAAAATGAAATTCAGTAACAGTCGATTTAAAAAGCAAACAAAAGTATATCAGGTTAAGTCATCCTAACACATCTTTCGTTATGGATTCAGTCATTTTACTACATGCAGACAGAACTTTTGCATTCAAAGCCCCAAGTTCATGTATGTGTGATAAGTGTCTGTTTGTCTAAATGCAGGTTTCTCATGGCACATAGGTGTAAAAATGGTTTCACAATACTTTTACAGCCCRTGGCAGTATATCTCCTAGGTTAACCTTCAGTTACCACAAAATATGACAAAGACCAACTGCACCTTATCTCTTCATAAAAAAGTTTGTTGCTGTCAGCATGTTCAGACCTATGAAGAAAACCAGTTATCTCCCAGAGTGAGAGGGATTAAGATTTTGCTTTAGTAAACTTACTTTGGGGTTGTTTTCTTCTTCTTCAGAGTTCTCCAGTTCAAAAAAGTAGACTGGCCCATTTCACATCATAGATAAATAGCTTGCAAAGACAAAACTGGCTTCTGTAAGGGAGCTAGTATTGATTTTGATGTCTTGATAATTTGGCAGCATGTTGAGGAAGAAAAGCAGGACTGAAAAGGARGGCCAGTTGACAGAATGTAAATAAGTGCATTATGAGATAAGTTGATGAATGTGTCTTTTGGAAATGCACAGCTGTGTTTCTGGAAGCAGGACTTCAGAATTCCATTACCATCACTTGGCCACAAGGACGGCATGTGGATTACAAACTGTAAGAGATTTTGCTTTGTGTAGAGTTTCCATGGGATAGTACAGTCCATGCAGTAATATGATTCAATTTCCGCCCCCCCCCCTTCTTTTAACAAAGTACAAGAATGAGCTGACAAGTGCAGCTGTTCTAGTGCTGGAGAGACTTGTCCTTGCTATTTCATGCCCAGACAAGATTGAGTTAAGGCAACTTTTTTTAAAAAATACTCTCTATTGGCAAACAGATCAAATTGGTCTTTGAGGCTTTCCCGATGCAATTTTTAATTTTGAGTCTAAGATTTAGGAATTATAAGGACTTGAGTCTCCTCCTATTGCAATTAATGGAGAAGGAATTTCCGCCCATTTTAGTAGCACTAGAATCGGGTTCCTTTGCTGCAAAATTTATTTTCTACTTGGTAGACCGCTATTATACCACATATATTAAGCAGGACCTTGCTGTTCCCCCTCCCATCCCTCARTATCTCTAAGGAATCTGGAATCAGGCCCTACAGCTCTGTGGTTAATGCCAACCTAAATCTGTCCAGGATGAAACATATTAGAAAATACAGGTTGTCTGTGAGCAAGTCCCAGCTGTGAGTTCAGAACTACAGAAAGGAGTTGAGGGGGGGAAGGTGCTATTGATAAAGAAATTTCAAAATGGATGAACTGGCTTTAGGATTTCTCGTTCATGCTCAGATGCAAATATATGTGCCTGCTCCATATGAAGTTCTTAGAAGAAGAAGGTGCCTGATACTTGAGAGRGGAAAAAAATGAAGCGTCAGTAAATACTTGAAGCTATTTTAACCTTTGCAGTAATATTTGAAGAATCTTGGGTCAGTTAGRAGCTTGTAGGTTGAGATTCTTATGTCCCTGGAATAAAGGAAGCAAACAACTGAGTATGACCATAGAGGGGAGGAAGGAATTCCATAAATTTTGATGAGGTAGGCTTTCTTGCAGTAACATTGAAACATAACCTACTTAAAGGGGGAAAGAACCACTTGAATTTTTTTAAGAGACAAAACTGCTAACATGGGCGAAGGAAGTTTTTTTTTTTTTTTTTTTTTTTTTAGGTATGTACCTAACCCTTGTCACTAGAAGCCAGGTGATTGAGAATCAGAGTTTAACAGAATTGACTATGAGTTGGATTCCTCTTTAAGTAAAAAAAATAACACTGTACTTCTTTAATTCAGGTTGGTGGAGGAATGAACACTATCAGCAAGGGAGTTGTTATCTTCTACTTTCCATAAGGAATCATAAATAATCCTTAGAACAGGTAATTCCAAGAGCAAGCTCCCCCAAACTGTTATTAAAGAAGGCCAGCTAAATGCACTTTATCTTATTGCTGCTACTTATTTTTCTTGTTGTTGATGGAGCTCTTCAAAATACTCTTACCAGTGAGTTTTCTCTCTGCTGTATTTAAGGTGATAAATTTGCATGAATTATCCCTATATCAGTGCTGTAAACATTGGAAACCAAAATAAAAATGAATTGGGAAAACAATTTCTCCTGATCTGTTCTGCGTGTCTTCATATAAAGGCTTCAGTTGTAAGTATAATACAAGAAGACCTGATAGTGTGTTGTACTAAATTGCATGTTTGATAGTAGTAGTCTTAAAACTGCAGTCTTACTCTGACAGGCTCGACAAGGAGACCRGTGATACTGTGTTATCTGACGGAAAGTTTGCGAGGTTCGTCCTTAAGTTAGGTAGTTTTCCCTCGGAAGGGGCGGAGCAGCGGTTCCCAGGGCGGTGGCGCCTGCGCACGCCGGCGGAGGCGGGGCCGGGGAGGGGGCGGCTGCGGCGGGTGAGCGCGGGGCTGCCCTGGGAAGTCCCGGCGTCGCGGCCGCAGCGGCCCGGGGAGCCCCCCCAGCGCCGCCAGGTCGCCTGTGGTCTGGGCGGCTTCTGAAAGGAGGAGCGCAAAGGTGGGCCTGAAATGCGGAGGAAGGAGAGTGCGGAGGGGTTTTAGCCCCACGGTCCGCAAGCGATTTCTGTGATGTGGAGCCCTGCAGACTCCCCAGGCTGTACCCTGTCCGGCGGGGAGGGAGTGGGGAGATCTCTACCAGATCTCTGCGAGCTGGGAAACTCGCCTCTTAAAGAGGGAAGAATAATTTTATAAGGGATGTGCAGGGACTTCTGTTCCATACATTACTTAGGTGCTGGAAATCTTTCCTGCTTGTACTTAGTTCCTGAGGCAACTCCCCCCTGCTTTAACTGAGAGAATCCAAACTCCCTTTTGAAAAGGATTCTAAAGCAGTTTCATAAGCCTGATGTGGTAGGGAGTGCYTGGGGCAGAGGATGAAGAACTAGCAGCAGCTTGTAGATCATGCTGAGAGTGGCCCTCATCTGGTAAAACCCTTCTGAAAAGTCCCTTGACTAATAGAATTTTCAGAATATTTGCTTTCTGGTGAGCAGTGATGAGAGGATGCTGTTTGCTTTGTCCTGCAAATGCAGTGAGAACCTCTGTTTTGCTCGGTGAGTCTCAAAAAAAGTAGTGCTTCAAAACTGATTTTTTTTTATTATTATTATTTATGTCCAGTAGTGGACTTCTCACTACTTTAAAATGTTGTATTGTTTTGGTTGTTAGCACTGTTCTTCATTCTTCCCAGTACTTTTGTAGAGCATGTGGATTTGAGTCATCAAGTCCAGTTGCTAWGGTAGTAGATGCAAAAACAAATCAGGTGCCTTTTGGAGAAGGGTTTATGAACCAAAGTTCCTAGAGAAGTRTGTGTATAGTTTTACTAGAGAACATCATTGATCACTTCAGCTAAAGGTTATTTCTTATTTTTCTTCAGTAAAACACTTTCTGCAACCTTAGAGGAGCTTATTATKTTGTGTCTATTTTGAACAGTGTGACAGCTTTTCTTGTAAAACAAGCTTCTGTTTTTACTTTTTTAAGTTCCTCCCCAGTAAAAGGACATCAACGTTTAGTGGTTAATGTATGGGATTGGAATTGCCTGAACCCTCGCCCAGACTGAGTCATCAGTGGGCCTTTTCAAGTGTTCCTGCCTTTGAAATGTGGAGGATAGTGCTGGATATACTGAATTAATTAATATTCAGTATTCATATTTTGAATGTATAAACTTTTCAGTATTATCACAATATGAACTTTGATGCTTAAAAAGAACAGTAAAACAATTACATATGATTATTCTCTCTAAATATCAATCTCTGAATTGATTTTGGGCATGACCGTTTTTCACGTGCACTGCTTCCTCTGTAAAAGTTCGTAATCTTCTTTTGGTTAGCCACTAGATTCTGGGCCCCAAATATTTGACAGCACATCTGAGGGAAGAGAAATATGTGGTGATGCTACTTCTCAGCGAGCTTAAAGAGTTTTGAAATTGGCTAATTTCTCAGGAGCAGTGATAGCTCACAGCACTCCAACACATATAAATGATTCCTATGAAGAGTTTTCTGAAAGAGTAATTATGTGGCTTCTTCTGAGTCTGCTTCTTTGCTAATGTTCCTATTCATG
This sequence comes from Rhea americana, assembly GCF_003343005.1. Taxonomy (NCBI): domain Eukaryota; kingdom Metazoa; phylum Chordata; class Aves; order Rheiformes; family Rheidae; genus Rhea; species Rhea americana. The sequence goes on along the minus strand of NW_028186416.1, from coordinate 267,271 downwards.
CAGTTCACTATTTCTCTGGCCTTACAGGAAAAGGTGTCCATAGGATGGAGTTAGAGCACCTGAAGAAGCTGCGGCAGGCCAACCAGGACCTCCTAGAAAGGCTCAGAATAAAGCAGGAAGAGATCAGAAAAAGACTTTCCAGCAAGCCACTCTATCCGCTGTCTCTTCATAAAAAAATAACTACTGAAATATCTGTCCCTGTGCCCAAGAGAGGGGTATGTGTTATGTCTGTGCTGGGAGGCAAATGGGTTTAAAGTGGCAGGCAGCAGCTCTGCCTATGGAGTTTGTTGGTAAAGGAGATGTATACACATGGAACAACTGGCAGAATGTGGAATATGGAATCAGAAGCATAGCTAGAGTTTCTGTTAGTGGCTATCCTCAAATATATTCTCCTTGTAAAGGCTTCAGAGATCACTTCCTTCCTAAGAAGGTTCCTCTGTTTAAGTTAAGGTTTCTRTATCTGAGTTAGGAAGTCCATCCTGCAACGTAGCCTTTCTGCTGAGAAGCAATGAAAAGATTGAGAGTTTAGCAGTTTCTCCACTTAGGAAAGAAGCTGCGTATAGCTCTCAGGAGATCTCTTTTATATGTTCTTCAAACAACATTTAACAATTAAGTCTGGTAAAGAGTTAGTTCACCCTAGGAACTTACAGGGTGAGCAGACTAGAATGAGACATTGAGTTTCTCTTAAAGAAAAAAAAAAAAGTGTTTGTAATCTGAACATGTCTTGAGATATGAGARTCTCTGTCCTTACAGAAGGAAAATCAAGTTGGTGCTGTGAAGGCTGCAGCTGATCCTGCAATGTTGGTTTCTGTGGAACCCAGAGCTCATGCATCTGGGGCAGCCCTCTGCTCATCATTTGGACACGTGACGCTCAGCAGGAATGGCAAAGGTAAAAAGCAACCACAAGCAAAGATGCAGAAAGAAGTAGATCTGGATTCCAGCTTCCTTGGGAAGGAGCAAAATGTTTTGCCAGTGTCTGCAATCATTCCACATGGCAGAGAAACATACAGAGTGGATAGGGATGACCATGCCTCAGAAAGTCCAGAGAAAGAATCGTTCATTCTGGGGCACAGAGAGAACAGAAAACAGTCTATTCTCCTACACAGTCTCCAAGAGACAGACCAGCTTACAGCTCATCTGGACTCATCACTGAGCAAAATACAAAATGAAGAAACCAGCAAGCTTATACTCATTAAAGAGCCCACAACCCCTAAGTCAATCCTGCTGACATCTCAGTCCAAAGAGTTGAAGGTAAATGCTGAAACTAGTGCCTTATTCATTTCCATAAGTTAGTAGGGAGACAGGAGGAAAGGTCAGAAAACACTGCTTACCTYCTTCTACTTTGTAGATTGGAAGTCAGGGTAAGAACTGTCCCATTTTAACAACAAAAGGCTGTCAGCAGCTCATTCGCTCCTTACCTTCTTTAGCTGTTGAATCAAAGGCCAAAGAACTATACCATTTCCCTGCAAGACTTCTTACCTTTTGCATAYGCTCAGGGAGAACAGCCTGATGCACTACTGCTGCTACACAGCTTGCTTCCGTAAACCTAGAGGGTAGGTTATTGCCATGATTGGCTTCCCAGGCAGCCCAGGTGGCCTATCCTTTGGAGGTGTGTGATTCAGGGAACAGCTTTCTGTGGAAAGCCCTGACAGATTTTCTGCCTAACCTTTGGCAAGTCACTTGCTTCTTTCTGTTTGAGAAGGTCGAAGGGCTAGTGAGCAGATTAATGGTAGGGGCATAGATATAATCCAGTGTCAAACTACGCTACAGCTGTCCTATTTAATGAACTGCCAGCTACCTCCCAAGCTGTACTTTAGAGTGTCCTGCTACATGTATAGTAAGTCTTTATTAGTTGGATCTTTTTGCTTCTTTCACAGAAGGAAGCTGGTCATGTGACTTTTCAGTCTGAGCCTGAAGAATACACTATCCCTGTGAATAGCTGGTCTGCACATCCTTTCCTGGGCTATGACTGGATTGCAGGTGAGTCCTAAACCTGAAGCAAAGCTTTTAGCATGATGCAGTAATCTGAAGAGTTAAACACAGTTTACCCCCCCTTTAAGTCCAAATTTGACTGGTGTTAAATATTTTGGGACTGAGGCACGAAGAGCAGATGTGTGTCCTACACAGTAGTCACCAGCGTCATTAAGGCCACATAACAGGTCACAGCAGAGGAGCTGCAGTTGTTTCAGAAACTGTTTCTCAGCCAGGCTGGAGGTGATCCATGCTTGCCTGGAATAGTGAGGCGGGGCTGGCATGGGAATCCAGGTACAAATGGCAAAGCTGAGTATGGTCAGAGGGAATAGCAAGTTACTCAGCTGAACAGATGCAATGAGGGATGCAAACTGTATGGTGGAATCTCTGGCTTGACTTGGTGCTATGCTTCTCATTATTCCCTCTTTGGCACTCCAGACCTTTGACTGTCCTGACCGTTTTGCAAGACGCTTGCTTTGGTGCTTGCCCAGGTGCAATACAGCCATGAACATTTCTCTTGCTGTTTCCAGGACTCTTAGATACAAACTCTTCAGTAGCAGAAAAATCTGATCGATACTTTGCTGAGCTGAAGGCATTTCGACAGGCCAACAAAGAAGCATGTGTCCATGAGCACCAGCTGAAGTAAGTGGTATGAGGGGAAGCGCTGAAGCAGATCCCTCTAGAGTAATGAGAAGTATAGTCTGACTGGAGTGGGAAATGGTAAGGCTGGCTCTGTAGGCCTTTACCTCCCAGTCAGAATGTTTTGCTTGGAAAAGTTGGGATCTATTCAGAGGGCCTGCCCCTCCCAATCACTGACAGTTCTGCTTGCTTGTTTTTTAGGCTGAAGGCTCTGGATTATGTATTTCCTGAGCAGGAACCAGACTTGATAACCAGTTCCCATAAGTGTAAGATCAGATTTCTCATAAATATAAAATCAGATCTCTTCCTACTCCAGTTTTGATGAACAAAACACTAGGCAATCTTTGACTGTCTTCTTTGACTTATGTGGTTCAGGGCTCTCCCAATAAGGTTTTATTTTTAGCAGCTACTTCTATTCCAGACTCAGCTTCCTACTCCAAAGAGACTTGAGTCTTCTAGGGATCCTCTCTCAATCAGAATCCTTATTATTTTGTTAGTGTTACTTGTAGTTGACTGAGTTCTGTTTTAAGTTGAGGAAATTGAGTTCTCTTTTTTGCTTTTTAGAAACTTATTTGAGGACAGGAAATGTACAAGATATTTTTGGAAAAGTAGCTCTGTCTCTGTAGAACACATGTGTGGCATTGTGGTAAAAGAAAGCTTTGTTGCCTTGCTTGAGGAACCTGCTGACAAACTAGAAATAGAGTGATGATTCTTTGATCTGTGGCAGGTGTTTACTGTTATCGATTAAACCAGCGTCTCTTCGCTGTCCCTGTGGATTCAGAATCTGCCTGCCCTATGTGTAAGATCCCACGAACCTACTGGCCCCCAGAGACTCAGGAGGAGCCAGCCTACATCAGGTAGATGAGAACTATTACTTTGTAATGTTCTGAACTCAAGGAGACAATGAGGAAGAAAAAGATGATGATGCGAAGGAGAAGACAGCTTCAAAATAACTCCTTAGAAGGCTGCTGTTCTCATGGCAGAGAGATCTCTGGCTTAAAAACCACCAAGAATATTATGGACTTTTTCTATAAGGAGAAACACTGTTGAAGTTGGTGATAAATCCATATTTGATCTGAATTCAGTCCAGAACTTGAAGTGTACATATTAAGTGTCCTAAGACAGTAATCTGAAACTGGTTCACTTTGGGATTAGACCTTTGGATTTTGTGTGAGTAAGGAATGGAGATTCTTGCTACCTTGTGGAAGGTGTAGGCAATTATTTTCCTTTTGTGGTTGCAGGGTCAGCATTCCCAGGTCTACCCTTATGCCTGCCTACAAATATAAAGCCCATCGCAGGAAAAGTTTTGAACCCACTGACAATCTGGCTTTACCCTCGGTGAGTTGCCATCATCTTGCTGTACTGTTATACTGGTAGTAAAATCTAGATTGGTCATTGTAACAGTGCAAGAGAAAGAACCTGTGGCTCAATCACCCAGGCAGGGGTTGCACTAAAATTTGAGTTGGTCTGTGAGGGGATTCTGATCTGAGTCACTGAAATAGCAAGAAAAGCCATTGGTACATGCTTCTACATTCATCCCTTTGTGTAAACAGTGTAATGCATATCATCCTCTCTATAGAGAGTACCTCCAAATGCTTTACACTGAGGAAACGGAAGTGCCATGTGGAGCTATGTGCTCTTGGGGCATGATTCACCTGACCTATTTTTAGGCATCAACCAGAAGAACCATAGCTAAGAGTGCTTGTTTCTTTACACAGATGCTAGAGAGTCTAAATGACAAACTTCTGTGAAATATCCACATTGTATAGTGATCAGACAAAACTAACAGTTGCTGGCGAGTTTGGGTTTAAAAACTGTTTCTGTAGATTTGGTCCTGTATTCCAGCCAGTGGGCAGTGTTACTGATCAGACCTAGCTTGACCCTAGTGATTTCCAGGGAAAAGGTAGGAAGAAGGCCGATTTGACAGTTGGGGAAATGGATTAGTCAGTTGAGGTAAGTTCAGAGAGGTCAGGTTCCTGGGTTCACAAGGCAGGAGATCAGTTTAGAAATAATTAGCCAGTGAAAGGTAGAAGAGAGTACAGATATGCAGCTTCACTTTATTAGGAGAGAATTCTTCTCTATCTCCTTTTAGTTATATAAAAGTCCTCAAAAATTAAGCATCTTCCCAAGCCTCCCTGTGGAGAAGTTCTTATTTATAAAGACCAGGCCACAAGAGACTGAAAGGGAAGGCATTCATATGCAGCACTCCCATCTTTTCTTACAGCATTKCCTGGTTGGCTGGGAAAATGTCATCCCTTCCAGTAACCACGCACTCAGCAGTTTGGATCTGCRGACTTCACTGAAAGACAAGACTTCTCATCATCCTCACCTGGTAAGAATAGCCTGTTAACTGCCCTGGAGCTGTGTGAATTACACTGATGGGAACTGCAATTCTGTCTCTCTGAGTGTGATAATTGTTGTTGCCTCAGCCAAAGAAAAAGCCTGGAACATACAGAATGCTGTTTTCTTGCCTCCTCCCGGAGAAGCATGAAGCAGAGCATTTCTAGCTCCTTATTTTGACAGGGAAACATTTTCCTTTTGCTTCAGTGTAGTCTTGTGTGCACAGACACAAAAAAAAACAAATGGAGCTGGGTAACAACACCACAAGTTCAAAAGCTCACCAGTTGAGCTCACCAATCGTCAGCATAATCAGAAAAGTCACTTTGGCATTGTTTAATTAATGATGTCTTCATTTGGATTCCAGAACTTGGTGTCCAGAGTGTCAGGAGGAACCAGAACTGATCAGCTCCTAAACCTGACCCACTTGCCACACTTCAGGTTTAGCAGTGCCTCTCAGCAAAACAAATAGGGACACTACAGAGCACCTCTGAATTTAAATACTGCTGTCCTAGCTGTGAACCACTGACTTGATTGCCCTGGGCAAGGATTGGGGCAAGGAGTGGAAAAGACTGAATTTGATTAAAAAGAAGTCTTTGAATCTCCTAGTAAGGAGATTTTCCTTATTTTTCCTAGTCATACATATCTGCAAACACCGGAATACACGTACCTGAAGGTACAAACTTGCCTGTGTGTCCTCACCTTTTCTTTGTGCATTTTGCAGCTACTTTAAGGAGATACATGAGCTTTGCTGCCCAGGACTGGGTAAAGAGATGTGGGCAAGATGACTAGTACTGTTACCACTAGGACAGCCACAGCAAAAGATGCATAGAGTTCATCTGCCAACTCAGTGAAGTAAACCAGAAATGTAATGTTAATTCTGAAAGCCAGGGTAAGGAATTGGCCTATGAACGGTCTGGCACAATGTGTTACATACAGCTGTGCTCATTTCCAAACAGTTGAGTCATCTGAAACATRATTATTTAGTTCATTAAACTTGAAATATTCAGTAATTTAAAGCATCAAAATCCTATTTATTTTAAGTCCAATGTCTGTAGCTACAGGAGTACATTACATCTGAGTCATTATGGACCTGAAAAAACATGTTAAAGTATCAAAAAGTTAAATAATACCTTAAAATGTCTGTAAGTTATGTTTGCCTCTGATTTTTTTTCAAGGTTTTTGGAGACAAATTGTACCAAAATGAAGTGTRTTATATGGTGTGATTTGTTTGAACTGTATGGTATGACCTTACTTTCCTTGTCTAAAAATAATAAAATTAACTTAAAAAAAAAAAAAAAATCTTGAATAAGCCTGAAATGGAAATTCCTTCTTTAAGGATTCTGTAAGCTACTTTGAAATATTTTCTACTAATAATTGCATGCAGAAGCTTTGGATCAAATTTATTTCTGGGAGCTAACTCGACAGAAGCATTTGGATTTGCTACAGTGAGAGTTTAATCTCCTTGCTATTTGCTCTTACTTGTGTATCCAGTGTGCCATTTATACATCAAGTGTGTGGATTGACTTTTTTTAAGCAAGGAAAGGGAAGTTGCAAGATTATGAAATCTTAATGTGAGACTGTTAAAAGAGAATGAAGGTAAAAAGTGTGACTGACCAGTTTAGCTTTGCGTTGTGTATACAGTGGAAAGTGAATGGAATTTGTCACATTATTTTTGTTATTAAAAATGCTTACTTACAAAAATTATTCAGCAAATATAAAATACTAATTGCAAAATGTTATACCAAGATAGGGTATTTTCAACATTTCTACAACTTCAGCTTCATACCAAAATATTAGATGTTATAAATCTTTTCTTAATTTCTCCAGAAATAAAGTAAATACAGCAAGCCTGCTCTCCTTACAAATGGAGAAAATGAAGTACTTTAAGTACCTTGCCTGAGATCTGTCTGGTGCATGCAGGGCAGAACCAATGATGAACTCAAAATAGTCCTGATAACTAGGATTGCATTCAATCTTTTAGACTTGTGAAAGTATTGAAAGTGTGGTATGACTCTCTTCTACTAGAAATAGGTTAAAAAAAAAAAAAAAAGTCTGAGATACTATACCTGGTTAGACAAGTTGATCTGAATTTGTCTCTTTGCATGTTGGTTCTGGCCTGTTAAGGTCTGTCTTCATTTGCAAGTTGAAATAGATCAAAAATTGCCTATTTATGGATGGATTTTTTTTATTTATCTATTTTTGATTCCAGGTACTCAGTTGAACATGTGCTTCCTCTCTCTCCTTTGCCAGCCTGAGCCTTAGAATGCCAGCTCTTATGCAGAGTAGCAAGTCTTCAGAAAATTCTTTTCTCCATGCACACACTTCAAGCACATTCACAGGCTAGCTTTAACTCTCCCTTCATATCCTTTCTCTTGTGTTCTCGCATCCCCTTTTCTGATGGCACTTTCCACAAAAGCTCATAGACTCAAAAGCTTGTTTTTTGAGCCATCTCATGTGTCTTTTTTGCTAATAAAATTCCAAATTTCACTTTCTTGTTAGAGAAACTCATTTCAATCTCTGTGTTAAAATACTGGCACCTTGATTCACTTTCTTGTCTGAACTGGTATAGAAAATTATTTACTTTGCTTTTTGTTTGTTATTCTCTTGGAGCAAAGAATCTGATTTACATATTAACTTAGAGAATGACGTGATGGTTCTATGTTGCTTGTGTAGTTATATATTCCTATCAGTGCAGAATAAGTGTATATCATGGTATATCATGATCTCTTTTTTGCACAGGGAATCTAACCAGTGTACATAGGCTTTCCAGTGGAGCTTAACTGGAGTGTACATTCAGTTTTTATTTTGAAGAGTGCCTAGGACAATGTGTTGTAACAATCCCAGATTGCATTTACTCATTTTGTAGTTGATAATATGCAGAAATAGATTTTTTTTTTTTCTGCTTACCAACTTGGTATTCTCTTTCCATTTGTAATTGTCATTAGCAAAGATTCTATGCCTGGAGGTTGGTTAGCATTGTTGATATGGGATCCAAAATTGAATGTAGACTCCCCACCACCACCACCACCTAGCTGCACTGATTCTTTGGAAGAGAGAAAAGAGATCTGAAAGTGAGTAAAACCTTATTTTTTAATCAGGGCACCTGACCATGGACATGCATAGAGGCCTCATCTTCTAGTAAGAAGGTGGTTCATATGTAGTCATGCTTTTGATCAGAATTACATTTCAAGGCAGCATCATAAAAAAATAAATAAAAGTAAATAAAAAAAAATAAAAGCTCTAACTTCATATGAGGTACAGCTGCTGTAAATGAGTGCACCCCATCTCTTTCTCACAATCACTCTGTGGGAGATCAGTGAGGATATGTGCCAAGCAGTGTGGATGCTGATTGTATTCAAGATGTCAAAATAAGTTATAAATCCTAGTTAGCATAATTACACAAGGAATAACAAAAACCTCATTTTTAGAAAGTGAGGTTATGCTTTCAGAAAACTTTTCTTTTTTTTTTTTTTTTTTTTTATGTCCTGGATAGGGGGCCAAATCTTAACCCGAAAGGCTGACAAAGGAAATACGAGCTTCATCCATCTGTCTGTGGAATATGATATGTGATAGGCCTTGACAAGCTGCAGCTTTTGAACAATGTGCTATGAGAACTAGTTTGAGTGTAGATACACAGATGAGTTACAGTGCAGTAACAAGGTTTTGCACAGCTGCTTTGCCCTATAGTAAATGTTATGTAATCCAAGATACTTTGCCTTTTCTTGAAGGAGGGTGATTGAGATGCGGTAACTTGTAACCTGGGCTATCTTGGAAGAGAATTCATCTATTTATTGGTAGAAAACTTTTATTTCACTTGTACAAAGCAGTTTCTGCCCTTGGGCTGTGGACTCTGTTGCACTGTAAGCTGTGATTGAGCCAGTGCTGAAATTTGCACTTCTAGGGGAGAACACAGGGTGGAGGTAGTGTGCTTGGGAAGTTGGGATTGTGGCTTAGGAAAAAGGTGGGAGGTTGAGAGGCTGGGGGGTTTTTGAAGAGGGGACTAAGCAGAGGTGAGGCTCTGCTAAGTTAAGAGTGATAAGAGATGTGTGGGAGGAGGCAGAAGGCATGAAATTCTGGGAATGTGGAGAGGAGGAGTGAATAAGGAAGCTAGAAATACAGGGTGAGCAGAGACTTTTGATGAGTTGGGAGTCAAAATGGTGTGATGGGACATAGTGGCTCCAACAGTGTACCAATTCCAGGACTATGTTCTTAGCCACAAAATAGTATGAATATTGCTTTCGTTGTGCAGGCATAGGGCTCTGGGATAGCTTGCCTCTGTTCCTGGAGGTAGCGGTGTTGTTAGATGTAGCTTGMTACTAACATAAGAAAATCCTTATTGATTGTCCCCAGTTATTTGAGTTGTGTACTATTAATGCAAACTGTCTGGCCTGAAGCCAAGAGTTGGGGAGATCTGTCTTCGTAGGTATTGGTGAGGGAGGAGAGGGGCAACACCATGTGCCTGAGACAGACAGTATTCCCTGAGGAAAAGGAATTCCCTCACATTTTGGAAAACAAGGGTCTATAACTGATTGAGCTTGACTTTGCGTTTCCATTAAATGAGAAACTGGGAGATTTACGTGCTAATGTTTTTAAGGTGAAATGTTCTAATCTTAGTCAGGGGTCGGATGAGAGAACTCAAATGTGCCCAGAAAGAGATGGAAGTCTGTTCCTAATTGTCTCCTGCATTGGGGCATAAAGGATCCCTTAAGGAGAAGGCAGAGATTCTCTACTCTGTGTGGGTGATTCATGTGATTTTTCAGTGGAAGAATATACTGGAAGAATAATATGTATTTGGCAAAATTGAAAACTGGTATGTTGCTCATACCTCAGAGCCATAAGCAGTCTAAATAGCCAAGGTGAAACCCAGCATTCTTGACTTTATTTGTATTTTATTTTTTCCATTCATAGCAATTGAAACATGCTGGCTCAGTCTGTGCAGCTGTGTCTTTGTATTAGTTCTCTTCTGGCCTGAGTGATAACCACCTGATGCTTTGATGGTAAAGCTGGTGGTTTAGTTCCCCTTTCTGACTGTATTATCTGTGTATAACCCTGATCCAGTTTTGCATAATTAAATGAATATGGCGCAGTAAATAATGCATTTGTAATTGGTTTTGACAAAGAAGTGTCAAATCTCTGTTTCTCAGCAGCAGTAGGCTGCCATTAGTGTTATTTTGTCTGTTTGCGCAGCCTATAAGATAGTTTCAGTGATATTTCAGGATCAGGTGTTTCTTGCTGTCAGTACGTTACAAGAATTAATACCAAGATTCGTGAATGAGTGTAGCGTTGATTTATTTATTTTGTTTAGCTATCAGTATGTCAAAGAATGACTGTCTTCAGAACTCTTTTGAGAGTCTCAGATGAAACATCTGCATTTGGTGTGGGCTTGCTGTTTGAACAATTTGCAAACTTTGATTTTGTAGCTTTCATCTCTTTGGAATTTGTGTTTTCAYAGCCCAGAAGAAACATTTGTTTTCAGACTGTCAAATCTGAAAACACAAGAGAAACCTTTTGCCTTCTCTTCTGGGTTAAAACCCCTGATTTGATCAGCTTCCAGGCTAATTGCAGACCAATGGTTTGTGCTTCACCTTGTGTATTCCACTGGTTACTGCAGAGCAAAAATATACTGCTAGGAAGAGGAAAATAAGATGCTAGATTTTCTRTTCTCAGATTTTCAAGTGTAGTCATGTAAAAAGTTTTATGCTATTAAAAAAAGTGATCCTGAAATATCCTGACATTAATTTTTAATACAAATTATTTCATGTTTCCAATTTTTTCTTTTGTATATATCCATATATATTCAATATTTGTCTGTTAATAGATAAATTTTATAAACCTCAGCTTTTAAATGAGAAGAGCCAGAATACCAAGAAATAAATTGAGTTACCCAAAAAGTGACAGAACTGGAAACTGACTCCCACTCCTGTGTTTTAACCACATAAACAGTCTTCCCCAAACATTGTTTTCGATTTTGAATCAAAATACAGAGAATTGGAATTCTTGGTGCTTTTTCAATTTCTCTGTTTAACTTCCCAGACATACACCCAGAGCACATTTGAATTGCAACAATAACATTARCAGTTACTTAGCAATTAACAAATATAAAATATTTGCACAAGAGGTAATTAACAAGTAGTTCCAGGGAAATTTGGGCTTATCTCCTCATTATTTCAGTCTGAGTGAGATTCCGCTCCTTCTTAGTGGTATAGATCCAGAGTTACTCTGATGAATTCATTAGTTTCTGTCTGGATTTATATTTGTGTAAAGTTTCTGTTAACAGAAGGAAATGAAAGGCTAAGAGCTTCAGTAATCTTCTAAAAGAGTGTGTTTATTCCTAAAGTAAAAAGTCAGTTAATATAGGGAGTGTGGTAAGATCATAAGTAATTTCCAGTAAATGATAAAATGATGTTTCATCCTGAAACAGCTGGTGTCTTTGGGAACTGTTTATTGACTTACAGATGAACTTCAGGGGTTAAATACTTTACTAAAGTAAATGAACTTGGCCTCTTTGTCAGTTCACACCAGCAAAATATCTGAAAATAGATCTTTGTGAAATGACAAAGCTCTGCAAAAGCCTCTTTCACCTCTCATTTTGGCCCTATCCTATGCTTGGATCTCTCACTTGATAGTAATTCTCACAGATGTTATTTGTTTAGCATCTTCTGCAGGAGTATATGGACTGGAAATTGTTAAGGGTAAGAGTTTCTTCTCCTTTGATTATGTTCACAGAAAAATAACATTTTCTGAAAACTGTAAGTGAAAACTGAATTGGATGGTTTAAGATTTCAGTTTTAATGAATAAGTGAATCTCAAACGAAACATCTACACTGGAGTACAAGAACACCATTAAAGGTGCTAAGTCAAATACTCAAAATTTAAGAAAAGCTATCTTTAAAATTTCTTTGCATATGCCCACTCCCTCTAATACAGTTTTTAATTGTGTTACCCAGTCAATTCAAGCTTCTCTCATCAGCTCTCTTCCTCCCTAGTGAGCTGATATTTCCTCTCCAGCTCTTGTGAGTTTCTTCCAAGGTAAGCATTTTCATTCTTCCARTTGATTATGTTTGTCCTCTCTAAATGAATTATGTGGCACCCTTCAAAACTTTAGCATGAAGATCTCCTTGAGTGCAAAAGAGAGACGCTTCCTCTTCTTGGTTCCAGTTCCTGGTCACATCCTGGTGAGGAGAAATTGCTATAGAGAAAGTCTGTTTTTGCTCCTGAAACCTCAGGTTGGAACACAATGATTGCACTGCAGGCAGCTTTAGCAGCTGTGAGAGACTCAAGAATGCTTAGTGAGAATTGATTTGCTAGAGATTTAACTACTCAAAAAAAAAAATCACTATCGAGGTTAGGGAAGCTAATATTTTTTGAGGCTTTAACTTATTCGGATTTGGATAGACTTTCTCAAAAGGTGCATTCCTGACACAAGAGCTATCCTCTACTAGGGGAATGCTAGAGTTGAGATTGAGGCAAATGTCCGCCTTTTCAATGTTCTGCTTGAACGTTTCAAAATTTGACCACCTTGTAGGCAGCTGAAAAACAAGATCTTTGATGTGCCAGATAATGCCAATAACAAAACCACAAAGAATAACTATTTATACAGTCAAAATCAAATAATGTAAACCTTGAACAAACTTATTTGACTGTAATTATGACTTGTTCAAAACATAACCTGAGGTAGAGGAAATTATGAAATAAAGTGTGAATTTGAACTTGCTGCTTTTTATTACAGAATCACACAGAATGGTTGAGGTTAGAAGGGACCTCTGGTGATCATCTAGTCCAACCCCCCTGCTCAAGCAGGGTCACCTAGAGCACATTGGACAGGATTGCATCCAGGTAGGTTTTGAATATCTCCTATAGAAGGAGACTCTACAACCTCTTCAGGCAAGCTATTAGTGTGCTGTCACTCTCACAGTATAGAATTTTTTTCCTTATATTTGGAACTTCCTGTGCTTCAGTTTTTGCCCAATGCCTCTTGTCCTGTCACTTGGCACCACTGGAAAAAGTCTGAGCTCATCTTTTTGACATGCTCCCTTAAGGTATTTGTAGATGTTAATAAGATCCCCTCTCAGTCTTCTCTTCTCCAGGCTAAATAGGCCCAGCTCTTGCAGCCTTTCCTCATAGGCGAGTGCTCTCCACTCCTCTGATCATCTTTGTAGTCCTATGCTGGAGACTCTTCAGTAGTTCCATGTTTTTCTTGTACAGAGGAAACCAGAAAAATTCTCTGGTTGGACGTTCTGTACATCTAGAAACTTGATAGCTTTAAGGCAAGTATGTACTTACTTTTCTGCTTTTTACTGGTCCTTTCATATAACTGATGGTTTCACAGAAGCCTTCCTGCAGTTTGTATTTAGGGAGGGAAAACAATGAGCTTTATAAACTCCAGACCAGACTTTGACATGAAGTAAGACCAAGCCAAACTCAAAGCTGGTGCTTGTGAATTAATTTCCATCAGTGTTATGGCTTGGGGGTGGGAAGAGGAGCCCAAAACAATTAATGCTGTTGTGGGTCATTTTAAGTTAGCAGTATGATTATTCCAACAAACAAGAGCAGCAGAAAATACTTCTGCATTAAATTAAAACACAGCTAGAGAAGCATGAAGGGAAGAGAGGGCATGAAGGACTTCTAAAAGGCCCCASTCTTCATGTGATATCAAAATCTGGCTGATCTTTGCAACCCACAGCTTTCTTTACGGCTCTAATTATCAAGTGGCTATCCATTTGGATTTCTGAGGATACACCCTTGAGCTTCTCCATTTCTAGCAAGATATAGRAGGAAGGACATAAAACAAATAACATTTAGATAATAAAATCTCTGTCAAGGATTTTCTCTGTGGAGAATGACATGTAAATCTGCCATTCTCTTCCAGAAGCTGTAGTCAGAATTACTGAAAGTACAGACATGATGTGATCTTTCTTCTAAGGTCGTGTGTCTCTCAGCCAGCCTGTGGGCATAGTAATTCTGTGATATGGTTTTGGTTTCTTTCATGGAAGCTGAGTTTTTCCTAATCACATACAGTTCTCTGTCAGCTCTTCTCATTTTTCAGTCTGACTCAAAATGTACTTTGGTTTTGAAGTTACTGTGCACTAGAAAAAAAAACCCTTTCACAAAGATTCTTTTTTTTTAGAATATTAGTTATTTCTGTATTAAGGTAGTATTATTAGTTGAGAGGACAAATATAGGGTAATAAGATTTTGTTATCCACACCAATTTTATGTAAATGACCTTTGTGAAAGAAACATAGCTGAAAATAAAGTCCTGTTATCATTATTGTTCAGATGGTCAGTCTGACRCATATTTTAACTATTTAAATTATTGTTTCGATCAAAGCTCTGAATGACTCAACCCAATCAAAAAGCAAATAAAATGGCAGACATGTCATCATATCTAGTTTTGCATATAAACTCTACATCCAAATCTCTGGTAGCAGAAGTGTAGAGTTACACTTGCAGAGACTAGCCTTTTAAGTATAGCAATTACAAAAAGTGACTTTGCTACTTCAAGATGGCAAGAATGTAGTGCTACCATATATTGTACTATTTAAAGTCAGGAGACATTCCGGTGGAAGTAACTACGAAGAAAACTAGGGAGCATGAACAGAGTCTATGGGCTTTGTGTATAAGAGTTTATGGACCTTGGTTGAAACAAGACTTCTTGCAGTAAGACTAAAACCAGATGTGAAGATTCCTTTTTCTCAAATATACTAGGTCTTCTGCTTTCTGGAAAATTATTCCAACAACTATGTTGGCAGGCTTAGAGTCATCAAGAACAATTAACATTGGCAGCATTTCTAAGATTTTTGCAATCAGGAAATGGCTGTTTCACATAGGTACTTTTTGACATTATATTTTGTAATAAAAAAGTAACTATAGAGTTCTTTGGGAACAAAGACCAGGATGCATCTCCTTCCGTTGGTTGTTCAGTAATTGCTAAGAAATTCTCTGTGCTCAACAAGAGCACAGCTGATTGAGGCAAAAGTCCCCAGTTGCAAACAAATGAGAACTAGTCTGTTCTTTTATTTTAGAGTGCTAGTTTGCGTGTTTGTGAAACTTTATATGAAGCAAGGAAGTTGATTTCTTTTTCTATTACTTTTACTAGAGAACAAAACTCTCTGAGAATGTCCATCAACCAGAAACTACAGTAACTGAAATGACTTGAGATTTCCCCTACATATTAGGATTTTGTTATGGCCTGAGCAGATTACAACCAGATTTTTCCTACTGGGAACTCCTGTTTTAAGTTGTAGCTACCTTTTAACAGTATACAGCAAGAGCTCCATACTGTTGTCTTTGCTGATCACAGTGGACAAATATGTGAAGGTAAATTGCTAAATCAGTATAGCTCTGTAGATCATGTTATCAAGAGTGCCTGCAAGGCATATAATGTATAGCATGGTGGCTTGATCAATGGGACATAATTAAATGGACTGATAAATATTTAATACTAAGATTAAGGGAAATGTGTGTGCCACAAAATTAATATCAGAATCAGAGTGGCACAGAGTTATGGAATCTAGCAAATCTGAGGCCTGCTTGACCTAAATGAAACTTTTTTTTAAACACATTCAAACAAGTTCAAAATTGAGTTGCTTGCTTACTAAGTGGTGTTTCTCAAAGAACTCACAATGCACCAGTGTTGACCTCCCCTTTGTCCTCTTCGGGCTTCTGAATGATTTCCAGAGAAGTTTAGTATGTTGGCTTCATGTATAGTGCCTCAACTAATTGGAATCCTGAATGCCCTCACTATATGTTGATACCATAGTGTCACTTTTCAAGATCCTCAGAAAGAAAGCTCTCCAGTGACTAAAATGGGTAAACAGAGCAAGGGGGGAGGTGTCAAGAAATTAATTCTTGGTGACTAGTTGCTTTCCTTCCTTTAAACCTGAGATTCTTTGTTTTACATTACAGTAAATACTTTCATTTTTCTTCTTTTCTAATGAGTTAAGAGTTCCAGCCTTTACCTGTACTTCCTATAGCGTATGTTCCAGTGACAGTCCCTTTGGTACTACTGAGACTTCTAGTGAACTTTTAGGGTCTGATTTTGTTTCATCTAGGTAAGTAGCAACACTTCAGTGATTTACGTTGGCATATCATACTCTATACTCTAAATAGCAACACAAGTGGACACTCATACAAATTTTAGACTAGGTCATTTTAATATGTGTTCTTTCAGTGGTCTCATATATCTGTTTGGCAGTGATTAAGAGGATGCTTCTCTTAATGGTCTTCTAGCCAATACAGCTAGCTATATATTAACCAGGCATACAAACACAAGGAACTACTACTAAAAATACAATATAATGCTAAAATTAGCCACTTCAGAATTAGAAGATGTCACAAGTACTTTTACTTGGCCATGTGTATTACAGTGCTGCTTCTACAATATTCTATTACTACTTGATCTGCTAGACTCCCGCAGTATGCATCACAATGAATGGACAATACTGAAGTAATTTCTTGGGCATGTGTTAAACTCTTTTCTTCCCAACTTAGCTGGTTCTCTGCATTCTTTTGCTCCAGGTATCATCAAATGACACAGGGAATTGCTGATTTACAGAACTTTYACTAATCCCTTCCACTTCAGCTCTTCCCAGCACACACACATGGTCAACACAGATCAGATACCCGGTGTAAAAATTAGCTAAGCATGAGCCAAGCTAAGCATTTAGCTAAAATAGAAAATGGCAAGCACCCTTGTCTTTTGAGCATTGCTGCCTTTAACACCTAAAACAAAAGGAGATTCAGATGTTAATGTTGGATACTTGTTATCAAATAAGCATTATTAATAATAATAGCATAATAATAGCATGCTCCTAAAGAGACTTTTTTTTTTCCATTAGACATTGTTCCCTTATGGAATGGCGTAGAAATGGGGGGTTGATTTGCTTGTTTCTACTTTTCTGTTTTATTATACTATTTATGTTATTATATTCTTTTATATTAAAATGGAGGATTATCTTCTAGAAAATCCAGGCAATATTTTGAGAATGATAGCATGGGTTTGTTTTAAAACAGAGGTACTTCTTCCCATTCCTGATATGGCTGCTTTTGGAAAGCCCCTTTCATTGTATTTGAATGAAATCAAAACAAATTTGAAATTACTGCATTTAGTTAAAATGCATACAGGTTGGAACATTCTTATTAAACACATCCTCTTCATTGCTTTTGGTTTTATTATAGACTTGTAATAGCATTGTATGATGTAAAGCTTTTCCAAAAGCCATCAGGAACAATGAGTGCTTTCAACTTCCCATCCTTTTATGCTACATAATTCAATCAAGAAATGAATTTAAGAACAACGAGTTCTAAGCAATGGCAGCTGTGAAGCCTAGTTTCTTTTTGGCTATTTGGAATGGATTCTCTCTTGTCTAAGGAACACTGAGCTCCCACTGCTGCCTTTCCCTCAAGGAGGGCGTGACTAGAAGCTTTCTTCTTTATCCTGGTTATCTGTTTCTATGAAACTTTATAAAACTTAATGACATTGCATCTTCAACCAAATTTGGTGTAGTTGTCTGATGAGTTAAAAAATTAGAAACACAAGTTGTTAAAAAGGAGCTGATGCATGAATGTACAAAAAATGCTCAGTGTACTCATTTTAGTCTTATTTCTTTTGTAAAACAGGCCAAAACCCCTCTGTGTTGTTAGTCCTGGGAAAGTCTTCTACATATGCTTTTTATACTCATATTCTTTATTGTTTGGGAATTTTTGTTAYCAGATATATTAACCTCAGTAGTATAACTGATAGAGGTTAGATCAGGTGTGTGATAGTCTTTAAGTTATGTTGTGTTCCTTGCTATTGATAAAAGCTAATTAGAAAAAAAAAAAAGAAAGAAAAAGAAGAAAAAGAAAAGACAAACAGTTCTCCAGTTCCCCTGGTTCTGTGCCATTTAAAACAGCACTTCATAAATCAGGAAAATTGCCTAATAGCATCTTACAGTACCAGATAAAGACATTTTCCAGCTGATTTTTTAATTAGATAGGAAAAACAAGAATGTAATATTTGGACACTCAGATGCTTAGCTTGTCTTTTATCTGTAAAGCATGTCTACCACAATCAGCTTTTATAGCTAGAGAATTTAGAAGCTGAAAAATAAGCTGACAGAGTGATGGAAGGAGGTTGAATTTAAAAGTATGCATCAAATACACAGTAGGCAAAATATGATTTTTCTTCAATAAGATGGGGTTCTGGAGAAAAAGTCAGTGGATTGAAAAGAAGAGGGTTACAGGTATGAATTAGAAGATAGTGACATCATCCCAGGATCCCTGTGGAACACTGTCCCAGAAACCCCTCGTTTTTTGGTACTCTGTCATAGTGTAAGTGAGGTAGCTGTGGGTCTTTAATAAAATGATGGTTTATCCTACTTCAATCTTTTTTCTTCTTCAAAACATGAGTATGAGAACACAAATTCTCATTATTTTCCTAAGCACCTCAGAGTGGTTTTCAAGACAGTCTGTCCTTTTTGAAGTGGCAAACTTTTACTTCTGTCAAAACCTTTAGGGCAGAGAAGAAAGCTGGGTGACACTTTAAAGCAACCGAAATCTTTGCAGGCATCAGAGCTACAAAATGTTATCCAGTATAAGCAAGCAAAACAACAGGTGACAGTCCAAAGGACGATTGTCAGCAACAGGAGTTGGTTTCAAATGGAGTTGAAAGGAAAAAGAAGGATTCTCAAGAGGACACTTGTGGTATGTGAGTATTTAACTGACAACATGTAAAGTCTAACCCTTGGCAGAGTTGCCCCATGTGGCTGTGAGAGTTCACACACTCATTCAAACAGGAGTAAAATGACTGTGTTGAAAAAATGAGTGTGTTTCTTACTGGGAACTCTCTTGAGGCTTGGTTGCAGCTCTCAGAGCGTGGCAAATGGACAGGGCAGGGCTTGGAGTCATGCCTGACCAAGGCTTTGGGGTGGTGAAGTGCTTTCTGAGAGCAGCCTATATGACTCAGGGCCCCGTGTTTCTCTACAGCCAGCCGTGTTCCTCGGCTGACAGCCTCGACACACGCAGCCAACTTGCAGAAACCCGCCAGCTCTGGGACTAGTGATTGATGCAGTTTTTTGTTTTGTTTTGTTTTGTTTTTTGGGCGCCTCCCCCCTTCCCTCAAAATTGTTTTCTCAGCTTGACTGAGTCTCAAAGCCTGCCGCCCCCGCCTCTTGAATGGCKGGAGCAGCTCTGGGCTGAGTGAGCAGAGCCCCATGACGACAAGTGAGGCTGGGCCAGACCCCAGGTGTGCCATCTAGGTCCTGTCTGAGAGGAGCAGACCGGCTCCCTGACCTGCAATACTAGGAGCTGATGAGAGTTAATGCTGCTGTCACAGATGGCTGCCCGCAGCCTGGTCCTGGGGCTGTGGYTCCTACTACTTCTTCAGGACATCCAGGCAGCCCCGCAGGTAAGACAGGGCAGCTCCGGGAACCAGCAGCCCCGCAGCATGCCCCTGTGCCCATGGGGGGCTGGGGCGGTCTGGGGACTCCCTGGGCTGCGGGGTGATTCCACCCACCAGCTGGCTGTGCATGGCAGTGGGCGCCTGCAGGAGCTCYGTGCAGGCAGGTTTAATGCAATGCAGTGCGCTAAAGGTGTAAAGGAGAGCTGTCTCAGCACAGAGCAGCTGAGAGAGTTTTTGTGGAAACTCGGCAGGCAGGAGCCGGGGGGAGGGGGGGCGGGGGGGCTGGGATGGGGGGGGAGAGGGTATGAGCCGTGGTCCACATCTTTTTGTTGGCATTGATGGTGTTACTGCACCTCCAGGCACATCACAGGGAGGGAATAAGGACAGATTTGTGGGAGGGGGAGAGAGCTTGTTCTCATTTGCTTTGAGTGAGTGGCTTTTATCTTTGCCTGGGTGGCCAGGTGCTGCCTGACAAGATGGTTCCTTGCAGAGCTTGGCTGATRTGAGTCTAATTTGGCAAAATAAAAAACATAAAGGCAAACAAAGCAATAAAATACCTTCCTCTTTACAACCACCCACCCTTTTGATATTGATTTCCTCATGAAAGAGCCAGGATTTCTGCATTGAATTCCCTAGTTCCGTACTCAGCTGATGCTGTAGATGCAAGCTGACTCTCTGCTCAGATCATATCAGTTCTTGCAGCTTATTTCCCCCTCTCCCCATGGATTATGTGGTAGTGAGCCCTCAGTGCCTGGCATAAATCCAGGTAATTCCTCTGGATGACACTTATGCATGTGTACAAAAAGAACAAAGTCACAGAAGATCTTTGCATAGGTAAAGTTAAGTAGGGATCAATTGCACACTGAATTCATTCCTGAAATTTGCTATTCTTCCTGGCAGTGGAAATATTAGCATGTGTCAACTTGAGATACCAGTCTGTACATTGTAAATGAATGATATTGGGTGTTACTTGGGCTGCCAGGAGACTGACTCTAATTGGATTAGATCTTTGAAAATAACCATGTCCTGCATTGTCTTCACAGACATTTGAAAAAGATCCTCCTGGCTTTTGGTAAGAGTAGGAGTTTTCCCTGGTGTCTGTAGCTGTAAATTCCCCTCCCACATTGCAAGTTTGCTTTACTTTGCCCTGATTATCTGCCCTGCCACCATCTCCTTCCTGAAGTACAGTGATTTCTCTATTCTATAGGACTAGAGTTTGCAGTCCTCACTTGAGGAATACTTAGGGGGTCACTCAGATAAGCATGTCTGGTCTAGTGCATGCAAACTGCTTTGAGGAAAAGGCATTAGAAAAAAGATGGTATTTTTGCTATTTGTCATCCCTTTGGTGTTTTGTTCACAAGAGATAGAGAAATTTATGTTTTTCTAATCCTTGTCAACATTCAGAGTTGCTGCAAAATCATTAGTTACCTAGAATACATACTTAGATCTTGCTGGAATAAATAATTGGCTTTTCATTGTGTTTCTGTATTGTCTGTCACAGCAGTCTTTTGTTTTCCAGTAGCAGCAAAAGCAGTGATACTGCTTAATGTGAACAAATAACACCTTATTGGTTGTATTTTGAACTATATTCCTCTGCACTTCAGTCTATGGTTTGGAGTTTGTTTTAGTATTCAGTTACTTCTCACTTAATAATGTCTCTACTATCAAACAGATGAGAATTAACTACGTAAGGTCTTAGATTATCAGCCTCTATCTTTAATAGTATCAGAATTTTGATAGAAGCTTGAAAGGGAGTCAACTGTTCTGCTACAACTTTAGTCAGTTCTAGAACAGCCAATGCTGGTAGAAGNTTTTTTTTTTTTTTTTTTTTTTTTTTTTTGTTACTGTAATATGCTTTCTTCCTGACTTACAGCTCATTTGTGGCAAGCTAGTTTCTTACTCTGCCTCACCATCACTTTTTCTCTATGAGATCAGAAGCCTATAAATGAATGAGTCAAACCTTGTCCTGACTGAATTGAAGATTAGTTCACTGAATTCAACACCGTCTTTGTAATGGCCATTATTTAAACTGGGATAGCAAATGTATTTGTAGCTAAAATGATAGTGAGAAGAGCTACCAAGACCCTATTTTCTAAAATAAATTATTGAAAACAAACACTAAAACCTCCAGATGCTCTCTATCAAATACATGTTTGTCTTATTTAAAATTGAGTCTTGGTGTGCAATGCTTAAAAAAAATATGTTGGTCTGTCARGTCACTGAAAGTGCAAGGGATCCCCAGCTATCCTGTCATAGAAGAGTCCCAAYATGACATGAGCTGTGAAAAACCTTTCGTTGACTGCAAGGAGAAAAAGATTAGTGAAATTCAGTCTCTATACTAAATCCAGTTTGAGAAGTCCTCGTAGTAGATCAAAAACCAAAGCAAAATATTGAACTGATATAAACTTATGTCTTGTTTAAGTTTKTTGAAGAATGTGGACAGATTAATTTTGTTGCGACAGGCTTTCAGCTCACCAGGGATTGTTTACTACACTACCTTAGCTTCTTACTAGTTTAAATACTTGTCTGTTCTGCCATAGCTTGCATAAAGCAGCATCACCTCTACGTTGTGTCTCCAAGTGCARTCAAGATCAAATCAATTCTAATATAGTATATAGATACAGAAATAACGCCTAAGCGGCTTCATATTACGACTGAGCTAGTCAACAGAGAACTGTCACACRGAGGGGAGACCCTGTTCACGGCCACGCAGAGACACCAGCTCTCTTACACTGAAATAAGTAATTGTGGAGCCACAGGATGAGTTGTTTCAGTGCAATAACCCACTGAAGTTGCAACTTCACAAATTCAGAAAGCGGATGTCTTGATCGGATCAGTCATAGAACTAATTCATCCTTCGGACACATAGTTGCTCTATCCTTATCAAACAGGTAGAGGGGAAGGAACATGTGGGTACAAGTTGAGCGGGGAAGTAAGATTGCACTCTGTGAAGGCAACAAGTCACTGGATTAGCATAGCTGTAATAGACCCGTATTTCCACAGTGTTAGTTCACTCTTAGCAAAAACCCATCCATTCAGAGCTTCCTCTCATTCAGGGTGAAAGACAAAGACCTGTTCTCCACCATAACTGGATTCCTCGCCCCCACTCCTCAATACTGCTGTGATCTTCCTTCAAYGTTAAAGTCCTATTACAATACATATTAATTAACAGAGCTGTCAGAAGTCATGGAGGTAAAGTCTGCTTTTTTTGTTGCTGGTTATGTTTACTTCTAGGCCACAGGTATAAGCTAGGTAGGGGATAAAGATTTGAAAGGTTGAAGGTGCATAGTTAAATATTTTTCTTTTGAGATTCAGTCAATATTATATGTCATTCAGATGAAGTTGAGGTTTCTTCATTGAGATTGGATGGTCTTTTGGAGAGAGGACAGGGAAAGGTACAATATATTGCTTCTATCTCTTTCAGTGAACACTAGCAAATGGTACAGAAACTGCATTAAAAAGTGAAATTGTGTTAAGCCTTTGCATTTTCCTGACCAAAAATACTGAGTTCTGTTTCTGTTTTGAGATTCAGATGAGAAACTTAAGGAAGGAAGGACAGGCAAGACATGAAAGGAGAAGAATACTTTGAATATTAATTAAAACAAGATTTTGAGTTTACTGCATTTCATTCTGTTCCTTGTAGAGATGAGGAGAGTAACTTGAGTTTGTTTTGTAAAGCTTATCAGAGATTTCTTTGATGAAGCAAAGCCAGATGCTAGTTACTGATGTGTATGAATTATACCACACTCCTCAGTGTTTCTAGACATTCAAGGAAGAAGAGGAGGGCATTGGGCAGAAGTGAAAGTTCTCACACAAGAATCCGTCCCTACAAATTAAGCAGTAAGGGGCAAAAATGATTAAGTGAATCTTCTCTCACTGTCTACTTGACAATTTCGATAAGTTTATTGGAGACAGGAAAAATGACCAACACGATAGATAGATGATTTCTTACTACTTTCTTTCCTGTGGGCCTCTACACACAGACTATATACCATGGAATCAAAAAGGTAAAACCTTCCAACGCTCACAGCTGATGCTTTTTTTTCAAGAAGGTGGTAGCATTGAGGTTTTGCAATGATCACCTGATTTTTTTTCTTCTATTTTCTTTGCTTTTTCCCTTCCTTTAATTTCAAGAGTTATTTATGAGTGATTAGGACCAGCTAAGTAGCCTTAACCTTCAGCTTCTGCCTAACAAAGAGTCTTAATTTAAAATAATTGATTTTGTTCTGGAAAAAGTAGTTATATTAGTGATAGTCATACAATCCTGAGTCATTGTAATTAAGTTCTTTTTTCTTTTTTCTGARATAGGTTTAAATTTCCACTGTCATCCTAGAATATTTTTAAAAAAGGATTCTTTTGACTTAAGCTCATACTAATGGATGAGGTTCACTATTTTGAATTTTAACTTTATGTATCTTATTCACTATTTTATAGGAAGCACACTTGGTTTGAGTACTCACAACCAGAAATACATTAGAAATGTCTCAATGCTGAGATTTTGTTAGCAGTGAGTGCAATAGGAACACAAGTGCACACGCCTTTTTTTTTTTAATGCCAGTAGCTTCCCCTTCTTACTGTCTTCTTCTTGATCCCTCTTCTGATAAAGCATCATGTTTTACATTATTTTTTTCCTTCTCATTGCCCTCCTGATTTCCTCCCCTCATTTAGGTGATCTCTATTCTGATTAAGGCTTTGCTGATAAGAGGGACATTTTCTTTAAAAACTTCCACTGTTGGCTACTACTAGTTGAGTCATAAGATTGGAAACCCACTACGTACCAGGCTCCCACCATTGCAGCCACTTCCCTTGCCTGTTTTGATTACAAACAGCTGTGATGTCCCCTCAGCAAACTGCTTATCCAGTTTTGGAATGGAGAGACACCTTTAAATTTCACTAAAAGAGCTCAAGAGAACATAAGCTGTAAATTCTGCTGTAGCAGATTGACCTGTGCTAATAGTGGTTGTCTCCCCTTAGCAACTGAGCTACTAGTGTTGGCAGGATAGAAAGTATTTCAACATTATTGATGAAGGTTTGGGCAAGATTTGGTAAAAGCAAGCAAATCTAAAGTTGGGGAGCCTGTAGGACTRGAAACAGACTATGTCCTTTATGGCATTATGGAATGTGTCTGGGCTTCCCTGGTGCTACCACAAAAACGTCCATAGTCGCATATAGAGGACTTTAAAATAACGTATCTAAGGCTGAGCTATGATAGAGTCAAAAATGGAACTGCCGATCTTAAATGTTAGAGCTGCAGGGCCTTTTCCTGCCCTCAGTCATGTYGCTGTGGGTACGTACAGGAGTGAGCCAGGAGATCTAAGCTCAGTGCTGGACTAGTCAGACAGCAGGGGCTTACCCAACTCATTCTGATATTTACCAGTTCAGGATTAGAGATCCTCTTTGTGTTCCAGGCTCAGTCTGTAGTAAGCTACCACTACATAAAAATGCCAAGCTACCATTGAAAGTAGACATGTCATTTCAGCAGCCTCAATTTCTAAGAGGTCATTCAAATACATTGCTCCTATAATTCTGGAGAACTCTGGTGACTTTTTTTGGCCAACCCACTGAAGTATTTTTGGCTTTTTAACAATCTTGGTTAGTCTGCCTTACAAATATTTCATTATTCAGCATTCAGTCTGTATCCTTTCCAGGAAGAATGAGACAAATATGCATTAAGTATTTTGTTGTTCCTTCAGATTTGGATGGATTTGATGGCTGATGTCTATATTTCTGCAATTAAAAAGGAAAAGCCAGCAGCTSAGGAACAAAAAAAGAAAAATCACATCAGTCATATCATTTGGAGTCTTCTTACATACTGTAATCTAAGATCATGGTCAAATCAAGAAAATGCATAAGATATCTTTCCAGTATCTTTGCACAAGGCACTAAGTCAGAAAAAGAGAGAAGTTGATAAACCTGAAATCTATATCCTCACTGCTTCTTGGTGAAGTATTTTCTCACTTTAGTCTCTCTCTGTTCCTGACTTCGTCATTGGCCTGTTCTTTTCCTTGTGCTTTTGTTTCCTTGTTTGTACAATTAGGATAATAGTAAAGAAAGACAGCTTCAGAGCATGTATTGAGTGGTAACAAGATGATGGGTTTAGCTGCCTGTATAGTGTTGGCTCCTGCTGCTTTCCAAGCATGAAAATTTCTCATGAGAATATGTCTGTAAATTTTCACTATCACAGAAATCTTGCAGTCATTTATGTGACAGAGAAGTCTAGGCTAAAGAACTTTTCCTGAAAAAAGTTTGTTTCAGCTTTGACAAAATAAAAATTAATGATATTTCCTGAAAGCACTTCCTTTTTGTAAAAATTATATTAATGTTGTAAACACAAGTTTTCTCTGGAAAAAATGTTCCAAGTAGAAAAAAATATACTAATGCCAGTAAAAAGATTACCTGAAGTTATACTTTTATGGTTCAGTGTAAGTTTTATGGACAGTAGCTAGAGAGAGGGAGAGAGGGATTGCTAAGAAATGAACTCTGCCCTGTGATAAGCCATTATAAATCCAACTGATAATGATAGATGTCTAGCTCTCTTCTTCCTTCAAAGTAAAAGTTAAGTACATTTTCATTAACTCACCTGTGTGTTAAATGCTCAGGTTTTAACGGTTACAAATGGACATCAAGAAAGGTTTACTCTTTCTGTCCAGTACATGTAGAGATAATTCAGCAAGTCTCTCTGCCATGTTACAAGATACACAAAACACAGGACATTGAAAGTCAAATTTAACTGAGAGTTTGAATACATAGGGAGATTGTTTCTAGAGGAACAAATTGGTTGAATTTTTAAGAGTCTTAGTCATCATTTCTATCAGGCTGCGTGGTACGGCTCAGCTGCTTTACCCATTTTCTGTTTCTATCCCCAAACCACACTTTAAAGGTAGAAAGGAATTATTTTCAGCAATCTCCTCCTAACTGGAAATACTAAGCCTCCTTCCCCTCCTCCCCCCCCCCAAAAAAAAAGACAGACAAGAGAATGATTTACTGCAAACTTGCACCCTAATTTGAGATGAGGTGTAGGAGGTAGTATTTTACATGTTGGTAGAGTAGTTGCAGGTGGTAAAGCTGAGGTAGTTCACACCTTCATCTATTGAGTGTGTAAATTACCTCAGTTCAGGCCTACTGCTACCCACTAATAATGCATATATTTGTTCCCTCTTTACCCCCTATCTTTGGTTATCGTTTGTTTTAGTTCATTTATTACCCTGATATTCATTACATACAGACAGAAAAAAAGAAACAATTAGATTATCCTTGTATGTCTGTCACCCCTTCACCCTCTCCCCAAAAATAGCCTGATCAGACTTCTGCAGAAAATTAGTTGGCACTATAATTTTTCGAAAGACTTGCAATATTTTGAGACCTTAGTCCTTCAACTCTGCCCTTTTTGCAAGATACGTGCTTTGCCTTTCGGCACCTATTTGCTTCAGTGCCACGCAAACTTGAAGGAGGTTTGTGGGTTCTTAGTACAAGCTTTCTTTTCCTTCTCTCTTTCTTTCTTTCTTTCTTTATTTCTTTCTTTCTTTCTTTATTTATTTTTTCTTTCTTGTTAGCTTGGATGCATGAAATCTTAGAATTGTGCTCATGAAAAGCCTGGTATATATTAGAAAAGCAAAACCCATGTAGGTTTTAGTGACAATTGTCTTCCCCCTTTGGGGCTTTGTTTATACTAATGTCATTAACATAACCTCTGTACAAAGGGTCCACCTTTCTGCCTAGTTTAAGGTCAGAGCTTTGCATCATTGTACAGCCTGTACCAGTCACAATAGGAACCAAATAGCTTTAGGATTTGGAGAGAGGGGAAAAAAAAAAAAAAAACAGAATGGGGAGCCGATGAATGATGCAGAGCATGAAACGTACATTGTTTATCACTGAAAGGAACCACAGTAGGTTTTGTACTCTTGAAACAAGCCAACTGCACAGATGGCAAACTCTTTAAGATATTTTGTGGGTAGCTATGAATTAGAAATAGTAGGGTCTTCAGTAGGCTGTTTCTCAGCCATAGAAACTGTGTCAATGATTTGTTAAAATGACTTTT
Source organism: Rhea americana (assembly GCF_003343005.1). Taxonomy (NCBI): domain Eukaryota; kingdom Metazoa; phylum Chordata; class Aves; order Rheiformes; family Rheidae; genus Rhea; species Rhea americana. The sequence goes on along the minus strand of NW_028186416.1, from coordinate 239,901 downwards.
TCTTTTTTCAGTAGAGCATCTTGGACTTGGATCAGTGAACAGTAAAGGGTGCTGCAGTGGTGTGCTCTTAACTGGGTTCTTGGAAGCTGCGTTTACTGTGAGGCTGCAGATTTCATATAGTGTATAGATGATTGTAGTATCTAGCTGCCCTCTTGTGGAAAGAAAAAAAAATACATTTGAGTACTTGCATGTATTTTCATAATTTATGTAGTATTTATGCATAACTTGCAGTAATTTATCATACAACTAGCATTAAGGCAAATAATCAGGATTTGCATCATTGAAACTTTGGACAGAATTTGGTACTAACCTTATGATTTTGATATTTCAAACAAAATTGCTTTTTAAAAAGCAGCCCCTTCCTTGCACTTATAGATAAGAACTATTCCTTTATTTAAACCCAAGAAGAGGCAATTAAATAAGATGTATGCTTATATTTTGCATAAATTATTCAAGAATTTTGTTCCTTTCCTGATTTAAAATTCAGCATCATTTGCAGCCAGAGTTAGTTACACAGGAGAACCAGGAAGAAAGAATCAGATTTATGTGGCAACTTCCTAGAGATCTTACAGAGAAATTAATCCAGGAAACTTAGATATAGCTAGGCTGCTGTCATTTCTTAAATTTTCTTTATAAAACTCAATCCACTCCATATCACTGAAGTGACTGCTGAATGACTYCTTGTCTAAGCATGACTGACCTCATTGTGTCATTTCCTGTTATTTAATTTAGCTTTAGAGTGACTGGCTAACCAGGGTGCTCCTCCACATAGATGCAAGGAGGTTCCACTTCCTTTTCCTACAGTCTAAGGCTCTCTCTTCAGAAAAGAAAAATACATGCTACACATTTGTAAACTTGATTTGAGTCAGGTTGAGGGAGACATCTGCTATTTCCTCTATACAGTAAACTAGAAAAAATGCTTTATAGAGAGGCTATGTGGCCTAGTGGTTAGTGCAGAAATGTGTCAGGCAGGATTTTTTAGTTCTATTACTGGAGCTGGATGAATTTTAATGGTTTCAAGATGTTTCTATTTCTAGTCCTTTTGTTAATTTCTGCATTGATTAAAAACTCCAGTTCTCTGATGTAACCTTGAACAAGTTATTTAACTATTAATTTTTGTGCTCCCACCATGAAAAGAACAGCAGAATATGGTTGTGAGATTAACTGGCTATTAAGTTTCTGCACTGTATACAAAGGCAGTAGAAAATTACAGATTTTATTTCTAACAGCAATGGGAAATTCACCTGCAGAAAACAGGTTGTAGGTTTCTTGAAATCTTTGTTAACTGCTCTAGCATTATCATATGGGAAAATCTCTGGGTAATCTGCTGATTCAGTCTCTCTACAAAAAGTTGCCAGTAATATCTTCTAGCAAATACTCAAAATGAAATTCAAATAACATTTTTAGGGGCTTATTAGGGGAGATGCCAATTTCAAAAATCTGATTTTCTTATCAGAAAACCTGTAGCACTGTAAATTCCCAGAGTGTGTAGTGGCCTCCGCCATGCAGAAGTGCAGTCTATTATCTGCTTCTTGGTATAATTCATAGCTGAGTCTTTTTCCTAAGCTAATATCAGAACATTTTTTTTTGTCTAAACAAGCGTCAGTGATGTCAAATCAAAGATGGTTCTTGAAAACCTTTACTCACAAGATAAATGGATTTAGTTATTCAAATAAAGGCTTCATTATGTGAATAAGAATTTGTGGCATCTCTTTCAGGCCAAAAACTACTTGTAAGCATTTGTCCCCAAATTATAAGTAAAACATCCATTGTTCTACAATAGACATATGTTCAGGTTGTTAAATTCRAGAATTATGATCACATGAATAACAGAGACTTGTGTGCTACATTGATAAATGGTGTACAGGCAGCTAGACACAGTAATGTGAACAAATGGAGACCTGTGAAAACAGATTTCACAGTATGGATGTGTAGAAATAATATAGAATTAGCTATTAGTTCAAATAATTATGGATTATAATCTGATGAGATTTAGACAGTGTTTACTATGTCACCACCTCTTATTCTAGTGTACAGAGAGCTCAAAATCTGTTATAGAGGTGTAGTAATTCTATATTTTCTTTTCTACAAAATCCTTAACTTTAAGATGCAGTGATTTTGGGACTGCAATTTTTAGCCTTTTTTGATTTTCTAACTACTACAAGATTTCTAGTGAAGGTGCAAACTAATCTAATATATAGGCAAGCATTTCCTGATGATCTTGACTGGACCTGCAGCTAGGTTCCAAAGGGTGTCTGGAGCTTTGGGTTGAAAACCATTTTTTGTAGGGCAATTGTATGAATTTTATTGTATGAAACAAAGATTTGGCTTCTGACTGCTGAAATGCTCGATGCACAGGTTGGACTACAGTATTCTGATCCTATGTTTGAATCGTATTTAGAAAAAAGAGCCTACTGAGTAAAGATACATACTGAATCATTGCTAAATATATTGAATATTGCAGTTTTGCTCAAGTTTATGTACATTAATAATCTAGTTGCTTTTAAGATACATGGATTTTCAAAAAGTTGTAGACTTTCTCTTACCATTCGCAACCATCACCACTAACGACAGGATACTGGGATCTACCCTCATACAGCAGTAAATGTTTTCTAATTGTGTCTTTGGTCTCTTTAAATTTCTAGACATCATTAACTCCATCTCATTCCTGTAACGCACTTGAGAACTGGTTCTATGATGAAACTTTACGAAGCTGCTGTTACCAGTGTCCCCCAGGTCAGTATGTTCATAATGCAGTCAATTTAATGTGAGGCTTTCTGGTAGATATACTAGGAGCCATAAGAAGGCTTGCGTTTTGACCCTGAAGAAAAATGCAGTTTCATGAATGACTCTCTGGTATGGATCCAGATATGAATTTGGTTTTCCAGTGCCTTGTTCCTTGTTCAGTCTGTATGCAGAGAAGCTATAAAATGCAAATAAGAATGCAAACTTGCTAGAGTTTTGTATGTATTTGCATGTATTTTTTATTGGTAGACTTGGCACTCGGAAATAACTAGAAGTAGACAGATCTAAGGATTCATTTCCACTTGTCTCAGAGCATGAAATAGATCAGTGAAATTATGAGGCTGAATTTGTTTCTGATTAGACACACGAAGTATATAAAGATGATGTGGAAAATCTGCCATTATCCTCATAGTCAAAACAGTTCAGACAACGTCTTGCACGAGAAGGGGAACAACCCCTTTTCAGGGGACACAATAAATTTTGTCGGAAGCTAGCCATGACTCAAAGGCATGAGGTCAGAAGCAGGAAATACCTTGGTGAGAGGAGTTCTGGAAATGTCTGAAACTCCCCCTATTGGCCAAAAAGCCCCTCAGTGGGTGGGGCATTTTGTGATATTTCACCATCACCCATTTCTTGTTTTAGAAATGTTTCCTTTTCTTTTTCTTTTTGAAAGGAAAGTTTTGACATTTATTTATGTTCTAATAATAAAGAAAGGTTTAGTGCTTACTTTACTAGCATTTGTATGAAGTTATATCAGGGTCACCACTGGCACATCCCGCACTATTCCTAAGCACGCTATTAGAATCATTCAAAAGTAAGAGTAAACAATGCCAAGGGACAGAGAAGCTGTTCCAGTAAAAGAAAAAAAGGTGTGGAGGGTGCTGATTTTGAACTAATCCAAGGAAAATAGGCTCTGTTCTTCTTCAAAGCTGTACTTTCAAAAAATTCCCACAATGACAAATGTCATAGCAAGGTCTCTGGCAGACATGTGATCTCCATCTAGTTGTGATGAGATGCATCTCTTGAACATTTCACCTCTGCATATTTCTGAAACTAATTTGTTGCCACATCCTCATGTGTCAGTCCTGGACATCACTTCACATCTTCCAGGGTTTCCTTCACAACAGGAGCTCGTAAGAATCTTTTTCTTTCTAATCTTCCGCTGCTCCTTCAAGTAGTAACCTGTTCATATCTGCTACTAACTCAACTGCTCACTATAAAGAAAAATTTCTTTTAAAGTGCCCTTTAATCAGAGCAGAGCATCCCAAACTCTTGATGCAGCCTGGCTTTACTCTCCCTGGTATTCTAGCCCACATATGTATAGCTATCACTCTGAGCCCACTGAGCTACAAGCAAGCCACATCCTCTGTTTCAAAGTTAATTTCAAGCTAAATTTCAAGATAAGCTTCAAAGGAAACCTCAAAAGATTGTTCTAATCAATTAATACAGTTGCCACTTCTCTTTTCAAGTATTATTCTTCTCTAGGTAAAAGGAGACCTCATATATGGGATGCTGGGATAGCATTATCTTATTGTCATCACAGAACAAAACATTTCCCTCCTCTCGAGGTGAGGAACAGAGATTTTCGTGGAGAATAATGGCGTATGGTAGAACAACTCATGTAGAAGCTGACTATTCCACTTCACTTCCATTTTTTTTTGTTTTGTTTTTGTTTTAGCCTCTAAATCAGATATCCAGCTCCACAGGACAGTGCTGCTATCAACACTCAGATAATTTCCCACCCACAGTTAACAGCAATTGCCCAAGAGTGAATGAATGCACATACTCAAAGAAAAACACATTGTCTACTTAGTTTCAGTACATTATTTCTGTACAGGTTGCAGCTGGTATTCTTACTGCTCAGGCTTTTATCTATATGCTGACCTACCAATGTGCTGCGAGGAGGACAGCTCCAAAAGACACTGTAGGCAAGCTTCAAAGCTAGTGCACCTGGAGCACCCATTCTGCCCATATGTGCAGTAAATCTCAAAGAACTGAAGTAATAACTTCTGGGAGATTGGGTGGAGGGAAATGGCACACATTCAGATAAACGTGTAGTTGAAGTGTTGAGATTCAGACCATTCCAGCAATCGGCCCTCACCTTCAAAACAATAATTTCAGACAAGTAGTTTTGAGGGGGTGGAAGAGATATGTTTCAGGCTTGTCTGGTGGTATTTAGTGGGCTAAATATAGTATAGCTGTTTTTACCTGCACTCCTGCATTGTATTTACCAAAATGCTTAATAGGCAGGTTGTTTTTCTGCCAGATTTCCCCTCCCTGTTGTTAACCCTTTCTGACTGGGTAATGCAAGCTGTTTGCTGAAACTTGGTTTTATTTCTCTGCTGTTTGCCATCTGTAACATATTCAACTCTGCCTATGTTTATGTTGCTGCTTTAGCTTTTCTTCTTGCCCCTGCAACTGCCACTGTTCTTTACTTTCTGATAGTTATTGCCATCTCCCAGCAAGGTCACAAGATCAGAGCTGACTGCTGCACCTTCTGATTTCCTTGGCATTATGGTCAGTGGTAAAATACCTGATGTGTTGCTTCAGGAGCTGAAATGTTAGGAATGCTTCTGTCCCAACCTTCCCCATAATCCCAGCAGGTTATTTTACCTGGCTTGTCTGCTGGATACTTTTGAAAGCTTGTCACTGGAGAATGATTACTGGACATAAACATAGAATAAGTTAGGTTGGAAAGGACCTATCAAGATCATTCCAGCCTACCACTTAACCTCATATGTGCTACACATACACTAAAGGTCTGAGAGATTCAGGGCAGTATGTGTTCAAATTGTGAGCAATAAGTCCAGTGAACTGGAGGTGTCCACAGAGAAACTGTATAGCATACATACCCAGCATCAGAAAGACATGCACATGTAGTATAATTTGTACATGAACAATGAGTTCTTTCCTCAGATGTTCAAAAGAAAACAACTGTAAAATTCAATCATCTCACTCATGACTGCCAAGGCAACTGTAAAATTATCTGTACTGCTTGGAAACCAATCTAACACAAATGTGCTAGGAGGATATAGAGCACAGTGTAAGAATTACAGTTTTCTCACCTTCCATTCTATAACACAAGGAAGGGAAMTGGGAGGTTTCCCTGTATGAGTCCACGTCCACCTAGGAGATTCTGGAAGCTTTTGAAAGGAAAAGTGATGCCTTRGATAACAAAATACCAGGGTATAGTTGCTATAGACAGGAAAAAAATATCAAAAGCAGTTGTCTGATGACTTAATAATAACAGGGCAAGATTGCCCTCACTGCACATTTGTCAGTCTTTTTCAACTCTCAGCAAATGACTTCTCATGTGAGTGTTCTGCAGCAATTCATAGTATATGGACTATGGTGTTATCCATAGTGAATGACTGTGATGTTACCGTGCGTACTGTTACTGTAACAGGACAAATATAATCCCTTGAATAGGAAAGGCAAGAATATATTAGAGAAACCAAGTGACAGATACCAAGAGAAGACCAGTAGCATGTGAAACAGGTAAATGAGTATGCATTAACACTTTAGGATGGTTGTCTCCTCTACTTCAGACTGGGTATCCTCCATATTTTGGTTTTCTTCTTCCAGGCTATGTTAAAAAGAAAGCATGTCCTGCAGATCTACATCACTGCATGAGATGTGGACCTGAACAATATCTAAATGAGGCATCCCAGAAGCCACGATGTGATGCTTGCGTATCATGTGCAAAAGGTAGCTGCTTTTCTTTCCCTCACACATACCTCACACCGTGATATCCTGTCTGTACATTTTATTCACACTTATATTTTATTTATGTAGTATTTTCAGCAGGAGAGTTATCCATCCTTGGCTTCTGTTTTAGAGAGCAGAATGTTACCTTGCACGTAATCGGTGTCACTTCCTGTACCTGCTTGAAAATTCTCTCATCTAAATGCCATCCAAGTTTAATTTCTACTTTTTATCTTATATTAGAAGATATTTGTCTGCAGGCTTTGTCTGCAGGCTTCACTGATTATTCATGACTTATGCTGCCAAGGCAGAGTGCCAACAGTCCATTCTGTTTCCTGAGTCTTTGAAGTTATGTTCCTCAGCTTTGGGCCCCTCTTTGCCTCTTCCTTGCAGGGTGATCCCTTCTTACTCCCTAATTTCTTTCCTACAGAATCTGACCTTGTGGAAAAAGCTCCATGTTCCTTCAATTCTAGCCGTGTGTGTGAGTGCCGACCAGGCTTGTTCTGTCAGACTCCTGTTCTGAACACCTGCATGCGATGCCAGCGGCACACTATTTGCAAGCCTGGTTTTGGAGTCAAAGTCAAAGGTAGAAATTCCTCCATATTTTGGTCTTGGCCATAGGCCTGGACCTGGTGCATTTTGGTCCTCACTTGATTATTTTTCTTCAGGCACCTCAACAACTGATGTTTCTTGTGAAATGTGTCCTCCTGGCACCTTCTCCAATCAGAACTCCAGCACTGACATCTGCAAGCCCCACACTGAGTAAGACTGTCGTTTTTTAAAGTGACTAATTAATTACTTAAAGCTAATAAATGACCTGAAAGGAGGTCTAAAGCTGATAAAGCTGAAGGGAGACCTGACAGCTCTTTTGGTGCAAAGTATAATGACTTATCTGAGAGTCAATAGGATAGTTTTGTGCCCATGTGCAGGGTTTAGGAGGCCTCTCTATACCTGTTGCACAGCTTTGTGTTGGAGAGAAGTAAGAATCCCTCTTGCCTTATTTTTAGCTTACTGAATACAGTTTATCCTGAGTACAGGATTATACATGCATGTGAATATTGGGTTTGCATCCAGCTCAAGAAACAATGCCACAGGGGCAAGAAGAGGGTTAATGACCTTGTCACTAAAAGCAAATACATCTACTTGGCACAAAAACGACCAAAGGGATATTTGTCCCATAGGCAATCTTCTCCTTATCTTCTACCGTGCAGTTTCCTCTAGCACTGATACACTGTTCTCTTTCATTCCCTAGTTGTGCCAAGTTAAACAAAGTAGTGCTAAGCACAGGAAATGCCACACACGATCAAGTTTGCATGGACCAAGCTCCCACTTACCTCACCTCAGGCATCTTGTCTGTGAGATTAAGCAATGAAACAAATAATTCTGATGTGACGAGGCTTGAGGAGAAGCTGATGACCATTGCTAGTATCCTTCTAAGTGACGTAACAGCTGAAAACCCCAGTTCAACTGCTGAGGAGAAAGCTCTGGCTGGCCCTTTTCCTACCTCAGATGTAGCCAAGGGGAAGACAACAAGGGGAGGTAACAAAGATAAAATGTTTGCTCTGTCTAGCAGGTTTTATTTGGATATATTTTTAGAAAAAGCTATTTTCATGTAGGAGCTTCCCACAAATCCCTACTGCTTGTGAAATGGTGTCCCACAAACACACAGCCATACTAATAGTCCCCTCTCTGCCTTTTCTCGGCCTCTCCTGTCCACCCTTTCCCTTTCTGTGCTATAGGTCTTGTTCTTTGGGGAATGGTTCTCTCTGTGATAGTGCTACTTGTGGGCATGCTGTTATTTTGGAAATGGAAGGTTTGCAAGAGACGGATCCTCATCCTCAAGGGAAAGCGTGAGTTTTTAAAGCTGTGACCTATAGCATGCTGTCTAATCTCCAAGTACGTGCCATATGGAAACTAAAATACCTCCTAAAATGTTAAGAGATCACTGGGGAAGAGAATATTTACTAGTTTCTGGTGAAAGCAGGCCAGATAAGGGTTGTAGGCAAACTGTTAAGCATCTTGGAGAACATTAGAGAAAGACTGAAGCAGATGTGAAGTTGTGGAGGAAGATACTACAAGCTGGGTGGGGAAATGGTAACCAGTGATTTCTTCCTTCAGGACCAACACTAAATTAAATGACACCTATATTTTCTGAAGTCCTTTTGTGAGTATTTGTTGGTTCTAGGGATCAGGTTTGATGGCACTGAGCTGGAGAGGAAGAGAGATTTTTTGCTGGTAGAGGTGCTCTGTAGCTTTGCCTAAGTTACATGTTGGGTGTACCTGCATGTCCACATTCCTTCTTTTACGGAAAGCAGGATGTGCATGTGGTAGGTTGGTTGTACATGAGCAGGGTGGCTGGCTGGTCTCACAGCTAGACCTGTGGGTGTGGTAATGCTGTTATAGTCTGTATGCTCCACAATGACTTTTGCTAAATGAACGATCTCTTTTATCAGCACATCTGTATTCAGTCACCAGACACAAATCCAGGCCCAGATCTCAAGGTGAGTAACTGACTGACTAGGAATTGTAATCCATTTGCCTTTTGAAAAAATGGCTAGTTTTAATATGGAGCTTTAATTTATGGAACTTTGATTTAAAACATTTAACATTTTCATGTCAAATGTACGGATCTGACACACGAAAGGATGGTCCTGTTACCTGTCACATGTGGCTGAGAAATGCTGTGGATGTGGCAGTCCACTAGATGGCACTTTTTTCCCATTGCACCTGAATGATTGGTGGGTAGTGCAGCAGTGCTGAGAGGCCCTATGGGAATAAATGCCCAGGTCCCATGTTCATTTCTGGGCATTAAGATCTGGGAGGCATGTTAGCCTCAACAGTCTATACAAATCTCCTGGAGTAAATTCATTTTGCCCTATTAACTAATCCCCCCTCAGCACTTCCATTTTCATTGACTGCCCTCCTCTCTTGTGTTAGATTTTTCTCATTACCATGTATCAGAGTATTTTACACTCACTTATTCAGGAATGGGATTTAACACCTCTCATGTGCATCTCAGTTTTCTCAAAATGGTGCTTTGCTCTCTCACTTGCCTTATACAATAGATCCTATTGCTGTGCAGCACTAAAAGGCTGATACGTTGAAAATACAGGTGGCAGCGTGTCAGAGTGAAGTTAGATAATAAGCCTGGGCCTCCTAGCTTCATAGTACTGCAGAAGGGTGCTGTATGCTCCATTCTTCCCACTTTCCTTCTTCTTTTTTCCACTGTTCCCTCCCTCCATCCTTGCAAAAAATCCAATCCCTTCTGCACCACCTTTAATATTAATCTGACCACACAAGGAATTGATTCAACTTGTTAATCCAGTCGCAAGCTATTCACTTTTTTTCTTTTTTAATAAGTTGTTCAGCTTAACTAGCAAGTGTTATCAGTTCATCATGTGGCTACATGAGCACCAGTTGTGGTGTGGAGGAAGTGACAGGGGTGGCCACAAAGGATTTTGGGGAAAGCAGGACCTCTCACACTTGGCAGGAACAYGTTCATCTCAGCCATATCATGTAAGTGGGCCCTCAGTGGTAAAGAAAGCATAAGGCAGGTGGATTAAGCTGTAGAGTGGGTTTAGGATATGACCAGGTGATACATCAGAGCAAATATTAATATTCTTTTGGTGGCTGTGAATTTTCTTCTGATACTGTTTTCTCTTTCCGTTACAGGTTCTGATCTAGTGAACAAATGTGCAGTAAGTGTGAATGATATTCCAAAATAGACCTCTTTCCCTTCCATTGCAAAAAATGAATGATGTTTTTAAATGTCCTGTTAAATACTGTCAGCCTTTTTATTTGGACTTTCCGTTGTAACCTGTGCCTGTAACCTAGGCACAGAAAAGCAGCCAGTCATAATACATCTCATTTATGTCTTAGATTCCATCCTGCAAAATTTAACATGGTGTTAAATAATGTGATGCTGTCAGTCTTGCTTATGAAGGGAATATTTGGCTTGGCCTTAGGCTGTTCATATGTCATTCCATGAGATAGAAATCACAGGAAGAACGTGCTTTTTCTGCCTTCTAGGAGAACTTCATGTGTCACTCTTCTCTTGCTGCTCCAGTCACATAAGTGGGATTCAAACTTTTCTTCTGTCTCCCTCCATGTCATCCTCCTCCTTGTTAGGGCTGGAGATGGCCATAATATGGGCACAAGAAGGGTGTTGTTTGTCTGGCAAAGTTTTCCTCAGGACCAGTGTCTGGTTCAACCGTATAGGTTGCAGGTTATTAGCCTGAATAGGTTCTTTGGAAATTATTATACATATCCATCCAGGCTGGGAGTGTGTTGCTAAGTAACAACAACAAAAAAATAATGCGGG
>NW_028186416.1:172640-229090 GCF_003343005.1 Rhea americana | reverse complement strand
CAAAGCTAGTATCCCAATGTGCAGATGAACAGTACAAATATCAGTCATCAAGGTAACAAATCATGGTAACAACAGAAAGGAAGTCTTCAGCTGCTGAAATCATCCCGATTCTGTTTAGTCCTCCAGTTTTAGTAAAATTATGGCAACTTTCATCCTCTGAGTCTTCTGGTTTAGAGTTTGTTAAGCTTGCTATCTTTAAATCTGCATAGCTGCTAATGAAAATGCTCTTCAGTCTAAAGTTACATGTTTTCGGAAAAAATCAGTTTACTCTTTAGATGTTGAACACACATCACACACACATGCACACACACACACACACGAAATATTTTTTTTCTAACAAATCTGGCTGCAACTAACTGTAGTAATTTCAACGTATCACTGCTAATTCCTGAGTTGCGGGGAGCTCTTACTTTCATAGCAAATCAGACACATGAAAGAGTTTTAAATTCCACATTTCAAAGTCTTTGTTTTTTCTCTTTTTGGTTTCAAACCTTCTGGAAATAGAAATAGGAACCATCAGAGGCTTTGTGATGTAGGACATTTAGCTTTTCTCAGATTCTAGCCCCCCTTCTAAAATACTGTTTGTAATTAATTCTAGAACAGATTTCTTTGAATAATACTTAGTCTGAAGTTATTTCTCCTATCTGAGATTCCGCTGAGACAATTGCATTTTGAAGTTCAACCAGTTCAACCTCTGGCTTGTTTTGTTTTTCCATAGGAAGGTGGCAGGTCTTTGCAGTATCTAAGAGGAAGTTAAACCATATATTTTCAGTTTTGACTGTGTCTCTCACCATTATGACTGCACATCTGTACAGATTTGTCCTCTGATATTTAGTTATCTTACTACTACACATGGAAAACATCTTGTTAAAGTTCTTTCTGAACAAATCCCTTTAAAAAAATCTTACCTCTAGCATCTTTCTTTCTTTCTTCTCTTATACTCTGCTGAAATGTGCCACTAAACTGCAGCCTCCAGAATGCAGGCTACTACTACACGGCAAGATAGCAGACTCTGCAACAGAGCATACAGTGTAAAAATTGCAGGGAGATAAATTTTGTCCAAGCCTGCAACCCTTCATACAGGGAAAGGCAGAGTCTCAGATTATTTTATGTTCTTATCCTACACAGCATAAAAGACCTTGTGCCAAATGAATTTAGGACTGATGGYTTACTTTTAAAGCACAGGGATGTGACCTCTGGAAATTTATTTGACTTCTAATGCCTCATTTACTTCCCAAATGGAAAGGTGGTGTTTAATGAATGTGTGCAAAGAACTGAGTCAGATTTGCAAAATGGCATATAGATGGAATTACAAAGATACATAGGCATCTGAGCTGCAGACAAGGCAATGGGATTTACCGAAGCATCTAAGCAGGTTCAAAAAACTGAATTTCAGTGGAAGTGAGGGATAGAACCTGCTTAGTCATTTTTGCAAAACTCACTGAAAACCTGTCTGTGACTTTAGGCATATAATGCTATTTTAAAATATGACCTCAAGTGACACAGGAAGCTAGCTGAAAGAAACTTACCTTCCTATATCAATTTGGCACTTTGGAAAATTTTTCTCCCTACGTCAGTGTTCCTGTGAGGCACATTATGTTGTTCTGACTACCTCAGAAGGATTCTGCAGATCATTGCAGTCCTCATGGTGTTATTTTTAGGTTGATCCCAATTCTACTCTCTTCTTTATATTGGCAGAAGATCTTGCTAACTCCTGACAAAGTGCCAGAAGAGAAGGAGTTAGTTGACAGAACCCTCCCTTTGGAAAGAAACAACAACTTGGTCTCCAGCACAGAAAAAGCATGTAGTCCTGATCTGAGTGTGACTGATGTGACTGAGAACAGTGGAAATGCCTTGGATTGCCCTCTTGATTCTCGAGTGAGAGAGCACACAAATAACCGAATTGGTGAGTTTTTCATTTTTTTAACTTCATCTTTTTAATTTTTTAATCATGGGTACAACATATACTTCTGAAATTATTATTGAAGTGCAAAAGTATCCAAAGCCTTTGCAATGTGAATTTTGGCATGTTTATTCATTTGAATATAATGCTTTCTTATTTTCCCATTGACTCAGTCTCTTATGTACCTGACAGAAAAGTGCTTCGTTCTCCCTCCTCTTTTTCATTCAAAAAAATGTTAGTTTGCAGAAGAAAATTGAAAACTGAAATATCTCACCTTGAAAGTGTTTCTGTAATATTTAATGAAGGTTGTACTTCACATGCCTCAGGCTATCATTTTCTCCTATTGATTACACAGTAACAGCTTCAAATATATCTCCCATTGATGTCCCGGGAGAAGAATGTCTCATGAAAGTCTCTGACCACGCCGCAGGGTAGGAGATAGTCTGTCAAGAAAGCTTACTCAAAGCAGGAGTATTGTTACCTGAGACACAATCTGCATAAGACATCCTGGCAATATCTCCAAACCCAATTTTGAGGTCATTTGAAAGTTTTTTCAAAGGAAAAAAAAAATACAGAATTCAACAGTTTTTCCTACAAAAAGTCACTCAGTTAAAACCCCTTTTCTACACAAAGAATTGCTGATAGATAATAGGAAATGAAAGAAAACTGGAACATTTTTTCAGACCTATTCTGTTGATTTTGTTTACCATGGGCAGTGTTTTTTTTGTAGAATCATAGAATCGGTAAGGTTGGAAGGGACCTCTGGAGATCATCTAGTCCAACCCCCCTGCTCAGCAGGATCACCTAGAGTGTGTTAGACAGGGTTGCATCCAGGCGGGCCTTGAATAGCTCCAGAGAAGGAGAYTCCACAACCTCTCTGGGCAACCTGTTCCAGTGCTCCGTCACTCTCACAGTGAAGAAATTCCCCCTCACGGTCAGGCAGAACTTCCTGAGCTTCAATTTCTGCCCATTGCCTCTTGTCCTGTCACACGGGACAACTGAAAAGAGTTTGTCCCCATCCCCTTGACACCCTCCCTTCAGATACTTATACACATCGATAAGATTCTCCCCCCACCACCCCCCACAGTCTTCTCTTCTCCAGGCTAAAGAGGCTCAGCTCTCAGCCGTTCCTTATAGGGCGGGTGCTCCAGCCCTCTGATCATCTTCGTAGCCCTACGCTGGACTCTCTCCAGTAGCTCCATGTCTGTCTTGTACTGGGGAGCCCAGAACTGGACACGATACTCGAGATGAGGTGCAAGTCAAATCCAAAGCTGTTTTAAAAATAGCTGTTTTCCTGGGATTTCTGGAATCTAGTCCTGTTTCTTTTGGGGCAAAAGCACAGAAAGAATATGGAAAAGCAAAAGCAGAAAATGCAGCTTCTCTTTTCTGTGCCACAGACCCTGCCAGAGACCAAGAGATTTGTATGTTATTCTAAGCAGCTCAAAGAATAGGCTTTTGCAGAAGGATACGTCCTGTTTGGGGAGAGAGACTGCTCTCTGAGCAGGCAGGATGGTCAAAGGAAATGAACAAGGAAATGAACAACATAATTCCCTGCCATTCCCTGTTCTTCCTATTTCCCTCCTCTGTATATGTTGCTTACAGAGAAGATGAAATATCATTTCCTTTCCTTCTGTCAGACCATGGGCTGAATTCATAAAGGAAGATGRGCACACAAGGCAAAAGCTAGTCTGCCAACCTGTAAAATACTGGAACTTAGCCCAGTTGTTTGGCTAAGTTGTTATTTTTTATGTCTCCATTTGGTGCAAACTCTATAATTTGAAATAAACATTTCCTCTGGCAATCAGACAAGTATCAGAGACAGATCCAAGCCAAAGAATAACACTTAAAGGAAATTCAGGCTTAAAGCCAATGTGGAGGATATGAGTTGGCTCTGTTTTGCTTGGGGATTGGACTAGATGATCTCCATAGGTTTCTTCCAACCTCAATCATTCTAGGATTCTGTGAAGAACAATTAACTATTCCTATGGCAGAGTGTGCCCATGCATGGAAGTAAGCGCTCTCATTTCCCTCACAGTGAATTTATTAATCACTAAAATGTATTAAAAAAAATGTACCTTTTTCTCTTCAGTCTGTTAATTTATTTTTAAACTATTGTATTCATTTTCCGAATTAGGTACCTCAGTAAAGTGCAGAGTGAGGGAGAGGGGAGGGCTCTCTCTTGCAGAAAAGGTTAACTAGCAGGCCAGGATCCCAGAAGGTATAAACTGGGCCTATGAAAGGTACTTAAGATTTAAATAAATTTGTACTGGGCTTTGACTCTGCTTGGCAATAAGAAGGAAGGTAGAATTTCTGGGTAGCTCTCATTCTAAGCTAGCAGAAGAGCACGATCTTTAGGTTAGATTTAAAGTCTGATATTGTGAAACAACTTCTCAAATTCAGAAAATAATTTCCTCCTTTTCTTTTCTTTCTTTCTTTCTTTCTTTTTTTTTTTTTAAAGCATGTATGTAATGTGGAAGGATCCTCGTGAGTGACTGATACTCTTTCAACAGCTGGTCAATAAAGGGTCTGAAAAACATGTCACCTGTTGGAGACCACAGATTCTGTGTTGCAGTATATTCACATTTATTATGCCCCAACAGATGGTAATGAACAAGAGTGGTTGTTACACGTAGCTCATAGAACAGGGTTCATAGCACTGCTTTAATGTGAAGCAGAAGTTCAGACTTTTTTTCTTCTAGTCTGTTTCAGAGTCTGCTGGGGCCTTCTGGCATCCGGTATGAACTTTGCAGTAGTTCTGAATCATCCTTCTCAAGTCACATGGTCTTTACTTCTGTTTCTATGTCATCATCTTTTAATACATGTTTCACCAGCTCCAGCATTGCCAACACTAGTTCAAGTGTATCCTGGAAAAATTTGTAACTGATTCTCAATTGGAAAGAAACAGATTTCTTTGCTGGTCCTAACACCCCAGTCAATTACCCAGAGTTTCTGTACAGTGCTGATCTTTGCCCAAAGGCTGCTTTTAATGCAGATATTGTTGCTSCTAGAAACAGCAGAAGCATAAACCTTGGGTCCTTCACAGCTATCCTCTTCAGGYATCAACTAATCATTTCTTCCGATGGACTCTTGCAAATATTTCGCTGCCTTTTCTAATTCTTCTTTCTCCTTAAGTCCCAGAGTATCTAATTTATCACCAGTGAGCTAGATCTACTTGATCTAAAAATACCCCAGAGTCCCCTTGACAGTGCTGCAAAACCAGACAGTGCACTATAGGATGTCCAAGCCATTTTTATCACTTAGTGTGTTCAGTGCTTGCTTTGATTCCAAAATTAAAAGCGTCTTATAAATAACCAGTGAAATAGACAACTCATAATACATGAATTCTAAAAGCTTTAGCAGGTTAGCAAATTCTGTGTTTTCATGGTGATAGACTTGATCTGAATACCTCTGAYTAGAAAAAAGAAGAAAATAAAAGAAAAGTTAAGTACTACATCAAAATTTTACAGAAAAAGGAACCATCTCTAGAGACAGCAGTGATTGCTAACTGTACTCAGCACTATTTTTTTCCTCCTCAGAAAAGATATACATCATGAAAGCTGATACTGTCATTGTGGGATCCATTTCTGAAGTGTCTAGTGGGAAGAACTGCGCTGTCAGAGGATGTGAAAATGATGTTCACGTCCAGGAAAACATGGAAGAAGAGGAGCTGGCAATGCACTATCCAGAGCAGGAGACAGAATCTTTTCCTGGGAATGATATCATGGTTCCTGTAGAAGAGGAGGGAAAGGAATTTCGTCACCCTACCACTGCCACTGAAAAGTGATATCCCATTGAGAAGAACTTGATGTGTTAAACTATAGAAACACCMTGTGTGACAATGATCCTGAATCTACTATAAGGGAAGTGAACACATATTGCTTTACGTAATCTGAAAAGTGGTATATAAGACAGGAACACATTCAAAGGAAGCATGCCAGAACCTATTTCATCTAGCAAATGAGAGGATCGTCCAACGCAATGGGAAGCATTGATCTTCATAGCTCACATCAAGTGTTTCTCTCTTTTCTTCTGTCTCCGAGTATCATGCTGGAAATGAGTTTGAATCAAAGCTACAAAATTCAGAGGACTTCTGGATACATACTCAGATTTCATGACTTGCTTCCTGTACATGAAGGAATGGATTAAAAGTTACATCTGATTACTTCCACTAGCTGTGAAAATTCTGGCCAGAATCAGGCGTTAAACTTGAGACCCAGACGTATTTTATCTATTCCAGTAYTACCAACACTTCCAATTTTGTCACATGTTTTGCAACATCTGCTATTTTTCTTAAAGCCTCAACTCTCCAATGAAAGTGATGATAATTCCTGTTTCCACTAACACAAACAGAACTCTTAAGTTTACAGACTTCATGTTTCTTGAAGAAGTATGATCAAAAGGTGCCTCACAGGCTCAAAAGACTAAAAGCAAATAAAACTAATTGCATCCATCATAGTTTAGGGCAATATCTGTATTTTTTGAAGTCTGATTCATGGTTTTTGATCRCTTCAAATCATCAGTAAAGTTAAAAATGGCCTCTTGTGATGAAAGCCAAACTATTCTCAACATTTAAATATCAAACAAACTCACAGCCATTCCTCATAGGACAGATGCTGCAGCCCTCTGATCATCTTTATAGCCCTACGCTGGACTCTCTCCAGTAGCTCTATGTTTCTCTTGTGCTGCGGAGCCCAGAACTGGACACAGTACTCGAGATGAGGCCTCACCAGGGCTGAGGAGAGGGGCAGGATCACCTCCCTTGACCTGCAGGCAACAGTCTTCCTAATGCACCCCAGGAGACCATTGGCTTTCTTGGCCACAAGGGCACATTGCTGGCTGATGGTCAACTTGTCATCCACCAGCACTCCCAGGTCCTTCTCTGCAGAGCTGCTCTCCAGAAGGTCAGCCCCCAGCTTGTATTGGTGCCTAGGGTTATTTCTCCCTAGGTGCAGAACTCTGCACATGCTCTTGTTGAACCTCATGAGGTTCCTCTCTGCCCAGCTCTCCAGCCTGTCCAGGTCTCTCTGAATGGCAGCACAGCCCTCTGGTGTATCAGCCGCTCCTCCCAGCTTGGTATCAACAGCAAACGTGCTGAGGAGGTACTCCATCCCCTCATCCAGGTCATTGATGAAAAAGTTGGATGGGAACAGGATGGGACCCAGTACTGAGCCCYGAGGGATGCCAGTAGCCACAGGTCTCCAACTGGACTCCACATCACTGATGACGACCCTCTGAGCTCTGCCTTTCAGCCAGTTCTCTATCCACCTCACTGTCCACTTGTTTAACCCACACTTCCTGATCTTCTCTAGGAGGATGCCATGGGAGACAGTGTCAAAAGCCTTGCTGAAGTCAAGATACACAGTGTCCACTGCTCTTCCTTCATCTACCCAGCCAGTCATTCCATGGTAGAAGGCCATCAGACTGGTTAAGCAGGATTTCCCCTTGGTGAATACATGCTGGCTACTCCTGATAACCTTCTTTTCCTCCATATGCCTGGAGATGACATCCAGAATGAGCTGTTCCATCACCTTTCCAGGGACGGAGGTGAGGCTGACCAGCCTATAGTTGCCTGGGTCCTCCTTCTTGYCCTTTTTGAAGACTGGAGTGACACTGGCTTTCTTCCAGTCCTCAGGCACCTCTCCAGTTCTCCATGACTTTTCAAAGATGATGGACAGCGGCCTGGCAACAACATCTGCCAGCTCCCTCAGTACCCGTGGACGCATCCCATCTGGGCCCATGGATTTGTGGATGTCAAGCTTGCTCAGAAGGTCTCTAATCCTCCCCGTAGAAAGGGAGAAGGAAAGAAATTGACTGACTACAAGCAAGGAACTGAAAAATAGCCACAGTAATTATTTCCTAGAAGATTGTTAATTTCTGCTTGTTTTAGAAGAATTGCTTATAATCATCTAGGTGATGCTGATTTGCATGTCTCTATTCTTAAAAAATTTCTATTTTGTTTTGTGGTCAACTGGCTTGTCTTGCGCAAATTCTTTATCTTTTATGCTGCTTGTTTGATAACTGTAAATGTAATAGTGCTGACTATGTTTTCACACAGGACAATGGAAAATGAGCAAGATGACAAAGTGTGCCTTAGTAGTCAAAAAAAGGAACCACAAAAACAATTACTTGCTTTGTAGTTTTACCCTGGGCAGACTACTGTAATAACAGCTGTGCAACTTCAGTATCTTTTATCTGAAGCACTTAGCTTAAAACACACAGAAGGAACATAAGAACATAAAAAACACCCTCTTCGTCAGACTAGTGCTCCAAATAACCTAGTATTTTGTCTCTGACAGTGGCAGTAAGAGCTGCTATTTAGGAAGCGCACTTAAGCCTGGTTAATACCTGCTGTTTGTATACTTCATACTTCTACAGCATCAGCTGCAATTAGATTAAGTATGTTAGAGAGTTTGTCCCAGCCCTTAATATTCATTTATGAACCTCTTGCATTAATTTTCCTAATCTCTTGACTCTCCTGGTACAACCTGCCCCTACGATCTCCTGTGACAACAGATTACAGACATTTACAACTCCCTATGTGAAGAGGTATTTTTACCTGTTTAAGACTGACCTCCTACCTGTTTCAGTGAGTGCCACTGGTTCTTATGTTACAGGATTTAATGCAATAATGAGTTACAATAATGTTTTGCATTCACTTTATTCAGTGCCTTTATCATTCTTGGTCATATTCCCCTCAGGCTCCGAAATGAGTTCCCACCTTTTTATAATCCTCTTCTACATTAGTTGCTCCATTGCCTTGGTCATTTTAGTTGCTCTCTTCTGTATCTTTTCTAATTTCACTACGTTCTTCTGGAGATCCAGAGACCAGAACTATGTACTGCATTCACAAAGAGGGTTGGCCAGAGTTTCAAATAGTGTCAAAATGATAATTTCTGTTTTGTTCTCAATGCCTTTCTTGATGCTCACCAATTCGTTGGCTTTTTGACTGCACCTGCACACAGAGCAGATGATTTCAGAGACTCATCAAGGATGGCTCCAAAATCACTTTTCTGAATGGTAACTGCCAGCTGCAAATTCAATACCAGGTAGGCCTGTCTGAGGTTATTTTTCCCTAAATGAATAACTTTGCATTTATCTACATAAAGCCCTTTTGCCACCCTTTTATCTGGCTGCTCAGTTTTGTGAGCACCTTCTGGATTTCTTTGCCTTTTCCATGTCATGTAACTACCTGAAGGAGTTTAGTACTGCCTGTAAACCTAGAKATTTCACTGTGCACTTTTCTCCATATCTTTGATGAAGATTTTAAATAAAACTGATCCCAGCACTAATTCCTGGGGAACTCCACTGTTAACTCTTCTCTATCCCAAAAAATGACCTTTGTGCCAAGCTCTTTCCTCCATGTCTTTTAAACTAGCTGTAACTTTCCTATCCTTTAAGCAAATTCATAAAACAACCTTTCCTCCACACCTATCACAATATAGTTTTTTTTGATGGCCTTAGATGTGGAATCTTGTCAAAGTCTCTTTGAAAATCTTAATGTAGTGTATCCACTAGATATCCTTTATTCGTTAAGTCTCTCAATGCAGGGGGAGATATATTACCAACTTTTTTTCAAGTGAAGGAACAAACCCAGAAAGGTTTTCACTTTCCTGGAACCACAGCCCCAGAGACAAAGTACAAAAACCTCAGCATAATGGGATCCAGCTATCGACTTTCATCAGTGGATAACCTACCTGTAGTACACTTGAAAAATGGTTCTAGTTTTAAATGTTGCTAGTTCCAGTACTTACGCCTTGAATTCCATTCTTCACTGCAAGTCTAGAACATAAAATATTTTCTAAAAATAACTTTTGCCACTAGAGGTGTATTTAGTTCATCTACTAAGCCTTGCAAGAGAGGTAGTTAGTGAATCCTTTTTGTCTGCTTCTGTGTTTGCACTTGTTCTGTTTCATTCCAAAGATAAGCTACTCCTAATGCTTAGATGGACATCGGAAACTCCATTTCTTTCAGCTGTCAGTATTGCCCTGTCAGTGGCAGTTACATGAGGTGAAAAAGGAGGCAAAAGAGAATATTTTTGGGGGGCTTGAGTGCTTGTTGTGCAGCAGGTCAAGTCACCTGGTACTGACATAAAACAATACTAGAAGGAAGCAAAACTGAGTAGGACAAATACTGGCCACACTTTTCCTCACCACCAGTCAGGGCACTTCACTGTTTTCCAGTGCATACAATTCATTCTAGAGAAACACAAGAATTTGTATTTAGTTTTAGAGAACAGCAATCCRTGTATCTGCTAGCTGCGAACAGTCACGTTCACATGGCTGTGAGCATTCAAGTATACTCTGTAATGACAGAGCTCATTGTATATTTCAGTTCTAGATGATTTAATCTTTACAGCTTTCTAGACGAATCACAGGCACTGTAACCTGTTCGATAGATTGAAAGTGGTTCCTTTGATAACATTGGCAACCTCTGAATTAAAAAATTAAATGGATTTCAACATATAGCCACCGTTTTCTTGTCTGATACATAAATGTTTCGCGTCTGATACTTTCAGTACATAGTTTCAGGAGAAATATTTTTCGGGACAGCAGCTTAAAACTCAATAAACGAGAGTTTCTCTCAAGCAGAGCAGAAGCGGCACCCGCAGCCGGCGGCTGCCTGCTCCGCTGCGCTCCGCCCCGCCGGGCTGGGGCAGAGCTGGGGCAGGGGCAGGGGCAGCAGTCTGCCCGCTCCGCCCCGCCCCGCGGGGGCCTGGCCCGGGCCCGGGCCGCGGAGTGGGATCGGGGCCGGGCGGGGCCCGCTCCGCTCCGCTCCGCCGGCGCCGGGAGCCGCTCAGTCGGCAGCGGGATGGGGTTGCGCTGGGCGCTCCTCGCCGCGCTCCTCCAGGCCGGCGGCGCCGCGGGCGGCCGGGTGAGTGCGGTGCCGGGGCTCGCATCCCTCCCCCTCCCGCCCCCTATAACACCCTCCTGCGTCCTGCTCCCTTTTGCTACGTTTTTCTGGCTTCCCAGAGCAATGACTAACCATCTTTCCTGGATTTTCATTAGAAAAATGGGGGTTGACTTTTCAGGCTGGTTTGCAATATTTGCAAAGGCTACGAGTGTGCTGGCAAGTGCAGAGTGCAAAATCTGTATGTGTTTTACACTGTTGTTTAAACAGGAAGAGCTTGTGCTTTATCGGATCGTTTCAAACAATTCCCTATTTACATAGAAAGGCCCTTTAATTTACATCTAAGACCTGATGTGATCCAGCTGTGTCTGCTATGTTTTATAGCTAGCTATATTCTGTTTAGCAGTGAATGTTTTTAACTGTTTAAACCAAAGAGCTTGATAGGATCTCTTTCACTTTGTTTGGGTTTATGCTGTGGTGGTATATTGATAGCATTTTTCCATYTCTTTCTAAAGTGCACTAGATTGTGAAGATAAATGCAGAAATGGTTCAGAGATGTTTTGATTTTTTTTTTTATGGGATATGCATGTTATTTGCATATTTACTTAATTATATTCATTTAGTTTGGTAAGACTAAATAGAAGAAGATGAGCAGGATGCCAGAAAGTATACTAAATCTAGAATTTAGTGTTCGTTTAAGGTGGTCTGGGTGCTGTAATGGGTTGATACTAGATTAGATTAATACTTTCAATTGCATCTCAACCATTTTGAATGCAGCCTTGGTTTGTTAAGGTGACAGCATTTTGGACCTGGTTCCTTGAATACTTTGGACTGGATAGGATGGAGAAGGTAAGAAAGGGAGAGCCTCAAAGCTGTAGCAGACCCTGTCACCAAAATGTAATAGTAAAAATGCCTTATGCTTCTTGCTGTCAACCTCAATAAAAGGCTGAGTGATTCAAAATGAATCAAGTGTTCTCTCAGCCAAAGCATGAATCTGTAATGGTGGAAAGCATGGAGGAATTTTCAGCATCACTTTTCTCGTTGTCCTCAGGTTTTCCAAACTAAAGCTCATATATAACTTAAAAAATACATATATATATAGCTTTGGAAACACGGCATCTGCCACAGAGCTGGAAAAAATCTGTCTGTTCTACCAATTTTTAAAAGTGACCAGTTAAAGTAAACTTA
The DNA here is from genome assembly GCF_003343005.1 of Rhea americana. Taxonomy (NCBI): domain Eukaryota; kingdom Metazoa; phylum Chordata; class Aves; order Rheiformes; family Rheidae; genus Rhea; species Rhea americana. The sequence goes on along the minus strand of NW_028186416.1, from coordinate 217,152 downwards.
GTTTGGCTTTGCTGAGGGAGAGAACCCAGTAAAGCAATAGTTCTTGAGTGACACGCTTTTTCTAGTTTTTGTCATCCAGCCTAAATTATATGAAAGAGTCTAGCCTGGGTGTTATTCACAGGAACTGAACATAATTTTTGCCATTTTGAACAAGTCAGTCACCAGATGCTTTTAATAGAAGCGTTCTTGGTAGCCTGAAACCTACGTATCTGTCCTTTGCAAAGCTGCACAATGTGCTGTGCAGTATAGTTGCTGATCTGTGCAGAAATCTGTTTCAAAATAATACCAAAATGCCATTTCCAGCATTTAGCCTAAAAGATATTAGTTCCTTCTGGCAAAGAGGTTTTTGGCTGGTACCTTAGGCATCTTTGGAGGGTGACTAGGCAGGTCACAGGCTCTTGACACCTAGAAATAGGCTTGCACTGCTGAGGTTGATTTGTCCTGCCAGCTTTTGGCGTAGTCTCCTTAAGACAGAGCTGCAGGTAATCTGTTCAATCCAGGCCCCAGTATCCTGAAAGAAGACAGATATCTTGTTTTGTGTTTGGCTTACATTTTCTAGTACTATTCCCTTTTTGTCTCCCTTAATGACTTCATGTGTGCATGTCATGCAGGGCTCTAGCATTACAGGACATAAAAGAGGAATGAGGCCAGAAATGGCAGAGCCTGTATGCTGGAGCCCTTGACAAGATCGCCAGGTATAAACTATACTGAGCTTCAGTTAAGCATAAATGTATACACAATGGAAGGCAAAGGACACATAATTTAAAATTTATACCTACTTAATAGCATAGAAATAATCATTTTAAAATTTCCAAAATAACATAAGAAGCCTTTGTGGATTTATTCCCTGCATTTTATAAAACAAAACTGTCTTCTCTATTTTACCCTGAGACTGTCTGTCTTCCTCACATTGTTTCATCTGTCATCTTTACACTTAGGGTTTACTTCTCCATTCCTACTCTGCTTTCAATATTAGATATCATCTGTCTTCATTAGGTGCATTTTCCAGGATGTCTCTAATTAAGCTCAGACTTAATGTGGCCAATCCTGACTTGCTGATCCTTCCTTGGGAACTTGCTCACCAGCTGCCCTTCCCTGATGAGTGAAGAGGATGCAACCTGTCTTTCTGCATCTCAGGCCTACAATCTGTTGTTCCTCTTGTTTTYACCTCTTGTTTGTGTGAGTACCTTCACTTTCTACAGGGAAACTGTAGATTTTCAGGCACATCAGCTTTGACAGTCCATATTACTGTAAATGTCAGATCTTGATTTAGTAGATAATATCTTCTATTAGAGCAACACTGGGGAAAACAGACCAGCTTTTGGATACACAAGCCTGAAGGTTTGGAAATAGAAGAGCTTATATCCTTGAAAATGTGTATATTTTTCCAAATATATACATTTATGTAATAAAAGACATTATTTCTCGCTAGAAACTTTGCTGTACTTCTATTATTTTTGTATATTGTGAATAAGTTCTATATTCTATGCACACTAATGCCATCCCTTTCAGGCAAAATGAATGTACTCTTAATATTATGGGCAGTGCCAACGAAGTAGATAATCTCTAACAATAGGGAAAAAGATACTGTTTTCTCAGGCAAGAAGGGATGTGGAACTGTAAATCTGTTTATCTGTGGCTATGCAGACTCTTGCTTATACAACATTTACATCTGTAAAATGCCTTGAACAGATCTGTGTTTTATCTTTACAGAAGTAAATTAGAATATAGGATGACAGAACAATTCACATAAGGGAGACACAATCTTAGAGCAGGAAAACAACCTTAAATGAAGCTTTATGTTTTGAACGTAGCTGGGASAGCCTAATACCTTGATAAAACTTCTACTGATTTCAGTGAGACTTACTATTATCTATGACAAATTTAATCCTAAACGGAATTCATTCTCTACAGGACCAGTTTAGATATTTTAAATAGAATTCTGTATTTTCCTGTSTTAGACTTAGTTGCTAAATAAATGGCATGTCTCTACCACAAGTCCTTTCCACAGAAACAGATTCTTATGTCAGAGTCTTTGGTGACTTCATTGTGGTTTCATTTACGTAGATAACACTATATGCTAGGTGTAGTTCCTGTTCAGACTCCTTTGTTTGACAACTTGATTTTGATGAAATCAACTGTAAGAAAAGGAAACCAATAAATGTGTAGGAATATGAGTTAGGATTGAAATACGTGTTTACATCTTTGTTTTAAATTACCTCCTTGAGTAAAACTGAATGTTATATAAATGGACGAACATACGTATACCATTAGCATGTCTTATTTCTAGTACTGAAGATACTTTATTCAATTTAATTAAACATAAAGTCCAAGAACATAGGAACAAACTAAGGCAGGAATTGAAGGAAATTTCCTTTATTCTAATTAATACTCAGCACACAGGGAGCACTGTGAAAGTTAAGGGCTGGCCTTCTGACCTTGGCCTTCCTCTCCAATAGATAAGAACGGGCTCGTGTATTGGATCAGGTCTTTCTGATTTTGAAAAAGTGTGAATCCAAATCTGGATTTGAGCTTTATAACACAAGCAGTAGGGTCTCAGTTGTGGTGGGCTCTGCATGACAGCGTGGGAGGGGGCAGCCTGTTAAGCCCTATCTATCTGCTAGTGCTGACGCACACATGGCATAGAATCATAGAATCAGTAAGGTTGGAAGGGACCTCTGGCGATCATCTGGTCCGACCCCCCTGCTCAGCAGGGTCACCTAGAGAGTGTTAGACAGGGTTGCCTCTGGGCGGGCCTTGAATATCTCCAGAGAAGGAGACTCCACAACCTCTCTGGGCAGCCTGTTCAGTGCTCTGTGGTACAGTTGCAGCCTGAAAATCATGGGATACTGGCATGTACTCAGCTARTTTCTTCTCTCAGGGGAGATGGGATATGTGGAATCTTGGAAACAGTTGTCCTGGAGCACACACATTTGGAAAAGTCTGTGCTAACCTCTCAGCTGCTACTGGATAACCCACAAAGGTCACCTATCTACTGGATATCTTTAAGGCAGATGGGAAAATGACACCAACAATGCAGGGGCTCTTGAGAATATTCTTGAGAATCTTGAGTAACTGACTTCTTGTACGTAACTTCTCCGTCATTGCTTAATATGTGGACATTGCAAAAAAATTTACTCTGAGTTGTGTAGTAAAGGACAATTACAGGGTTTACTCATTTTTAATTTGAGCAAATAGAGRCTACTCACCTTTCTTTTGCTGTTTGCCAGTACAAGAACCAAGTGCCAAAATAAGTTGCCTAATTTGATCAATATGCATAGAAGCAGACTAAACTTGTTGTTTAATAATGTCCATGCCTCGGTCGCTAGATACAGGAAACATTTTGCATCTACTGGCATCCATCAGATTAAATTATTCCAAATTAATTTTGTCTGTACAAAGATTTAAAAATCTGCCATCATTAGGCACTGCTACCTAATCTGAAAAATTTTAAGGCTGGCCCAAAAGATGCAATACAAGCTTCTCAGCATTTTATTCCTCAAAAATCTTTCTCTGGGTTATTGTTACCTCATTCATAACTGAAAACTTAACCTGAGAACAGGTTTTATTTTTTTATTGTTTTCAGATGAGTCACATCAGACCATGGAAGGGTTTCATATTTACATAATTTTAAAATTCAGTGATTTTTCCTTCTTATTTTTCATAATTAGGGAGCCCTTCAAATAAAAAGTTATTTTTCTTATCATAATCTACTTGCAGAACGTAGTCACAGTAAAAGCAGAAAACAAARCAAGGACATATGAGATGTGCAAGCAGTGATAAAATGTGAAGATTATGGGATAGATTCTGGTCCCCTATTCTTTGTCAGACGTTCAGCCCAAAGCAGCCAATAGACCTGGATGCTAGAGACTTCTGATTTGGGCAGCACTGCCCAACTCAGATCCTAGAATTGCTGAGATGGCTAGAAAAAGTGGAGTCTTCTTGTAGCCAAGGAAGCCAGGAGAGTTTTACTCCAACTAAGAGGCCTACATTTGCTCTGGTAGAATAGGAGATCTGGTTGTTGACAGTAATTTGATTAAATGAACTTGAAAATAACTACTGAAGTTAGTGGGATCCCCCCAGTGGGAACAAAGCTGAGCTCATGTGCGTGTTTAAATTGTGTCTAACTGAGTTGCAAGTCATTTTTAGTTTCCCATAATGTTCTTTAAGGATAGTTGGCAAGATATTGTCAATTGTATGTCATCAAGAACCACAGTTCATCAGATAAACTCTCAGGAAGATTGTATCAGTCAGCAGAGACACACTTTCAAGCACGACTTGAGAGAAACAGATGTGAACCCATAGGCCTAAGGTTTTCCTGTGCCTTTAACTCTCAGGACAGTATTTACAACAGATAACGCAAAGGATGAGATAAGAACATTTCTTGCTGGGAAGCTTCACCAGCAGGATAATTTGTGATGTGGTTTGTTGTATTTCTCTCTTTTTCTGTGTGTGCTTGCAGTGAAATCTTCAGATCAAAAATACACTCCAGTGTTTGTTTTAATGAAATTTGTAGTGTGACTGCAAGAATGCAGCTACAGCACTTTATTTTTCTTCTCTTAATAAACAAGAAAAGAACTTCTTAAACTAAAAGTACTTCTGATGAGAGCAGAACCCTTTTCTCCTTCTTSGTCAGATTATAGTGTCAGCTCACATTTGCAAACGGTGTGGTTTCTCTATTACTTACTGCCCTTCCTGTGAGGGTGCAGTACCAAGTCCAGCATTAGCCATTGTCACTGAACCTAACTTTATGGAAAACCTTATTTTTCTTTTTCAATTATTATGATTATTAAGGAGAACCTCCAAGTTCTCCTTCAAAGTCTTCAATCCTCAAGCAAGCCACCTTTAAGTAAGCCTTCTTACTGCAAAGCAAAAGTGGAGGCCAAAGGAGTTCAAATTTGGAGACATTTGTGACTGCAGCATGGTTCCTGTAAAACTGGCTTTGTTCTCATCAAAAGACAAAGAGCAGAATTTAAAAAACTCACTTTGTGCTCAGCAGCTGAGTTTTATTTCACCTGTCCGCCAGAAGTGTGAGGGATAAAGGTAATACCTTGTTGAGCAGGCAGAGGATTTTTAAATTAAAGTGCAGTCTCTGTTTTCTGCCTAAGACGTGTGGTTTCTGTGTCAGCCTCTAAAGAGAGGCAACCTGTTCTAGTGTTTCAGAAGAATGGTTTCTTGTCCTTCTTCCCTACCCCACTGCAGTTTCTAGGCTGTTAAAAGGGTCTTTGCTATTCTATTTTTCAGTTTGCAACTTGACTGTTTATCRTTGATCTGTCTGTGAGAGAATGGGATGGGTGTCGGTGAAACCCTACCCCAGTCTCTCTAGTTTTGAGTCTTCAACTCAACTGACTGATCAGAGGAGATCAGAATCATCCTGATTCTGGTCAATGTCACCAACTTTCGGTGTTTTAAATAGGAGGAGTTGTGAAACTTTTACCTAAATAGTTTGCCTTCCTTTTTTTCTTTTCTTGAGTGAATATTCAAATTCAAGGCTTTTTCTCTGCCTTCACATTCTAGGAAAAGGTTATTTTTGACGGTGACCATTGAGTAGATGTGTCAAACTCTGTTTCTGATACACAGCTAGATAAGAAGTAAAATATTTCAACAAGCTGCTTAAGAAAATATTGAGTTCCTTTTAAGCAATTGTTGAGTGGGAAGTGCTGTGCTGATCTACTTTACCAGTAATGTGAAGACACAATAAATAATTAACATGTTGTTTCCGTAAGGAGGAAGGATATTTTCATTACCGGCCTCCAAAGAGCTTGTTCCTGTTTTGATTTCTCTTTTTAATTATATTTGTAAAGTACTTCTCTAAATGTGTATAGACTATACATATAACAATCTCTTCAGGCTGCAGAGGATTGAACAGTGCCACATAGTTTTTGAACAGCATCCTTTTGATCTAGCAGGAAACTCCTACGTTTATACTACCTAACATTAGCCTTTCTCTTTTATTCACACTATGTTTTTCCCTTTTGAAAACAGATGTCAGGTCCTCAAATATTTTGACTTTTGTTCATCGAAGTCATTGAGCTGTGCCGATTTATATGAGCTGAAGATTAGATACAGTGTATTTTATGACTGTTTCATATGCACTCTTTTTTTAAGAGTACACAATTGTTCCTTTACAGAAGAAGCAGTGCTGTTTTGGAGGACATCATTGTTTTCAAAACATTAAGGCCTTTCTGGTTCGGAAAGGAATCAAAAAGTGTCTGGAATGATAAGGCTCTTTTAATCATGCCAAGGTACTTAGCCCTTTTGTTTGGGGAATTCACTGGTGGCCCACTGTGATGCTAACCCCATTTTTTCACTGTATTCTTCTGGCTATTAAACCTGCAGAATCATTTTGGGTACTGTGACAAATTGAAGACAAATCTTCCAAAACAGAGGAACCTTTAAATGGTCTCAAAACCTTGTTGAACTCAAGCCAGTTTGGTATGTTGAATGGTGAATGAGACATGCATTAATGATGGTAGTTTTTAAAGATCTTGAACTTATAATCTGTCTTTAATGTGCTGAAAAAATATGCCAAAAAGGTATAGAACAGTAGCTTTAACCTGTTTGTTCTCCTTATACTTTCAGGCTTGAATCAGCATCTTGGAAAGGAAAGTGGTTATAATTGCATTGATCTTCAAATGTTTGTCTTTTCTGAATCTCTACGCGAGGATCAGGATGGATGGACTTGTGATTCAYGATTTTCCCTTTAATTTCTCCTAGGAATATTCATTGCCTTATACACCACAGTTTGCACAGTGCCAGGACCCCAGCAGGGAATTCTATGAAGAAAGACTTAATAAATGTTGCAGTCAGTGCCCTCCAGGTAATTTATAATTTACATTGTTACTTTACATGGCCAAATTCAATCAGTTTTCAGAAGAGCATTGTATTTTTCATTATTGACACATGTGAAGAACATCAGAGTTTTGCTGTTTTAATGCATTCTTAGCTAGAAGAACATAAAATGCTGTGACTGTAAAAATATCTGCAAGAGAAAGACAGTTTTTAACCAGAATTAGAGTTTTGTTACAAGGTTAACCTAGTTGGGGCTTATCAGGAGAATGACCTAGKCTGCTGCACTCTTGTAAGCTCAACTTTGCATGGTATTTTGATTAGTTTTTAATTGCATGTGTGTTTTTTTTTTAAAAAAAAGCTAACTAATGAAATCACAAAAATTAAACAACACATATCAGACTAAAGCCCAGTAATAACAGATACATTATAAAATAGAGCATATGAGGTAGAGCTTAATTTCTGTACTTTGATAATATCACTTAWAAAGGGGATTTCCGCTGGACAGGTTAACCTATAATTGCTCATTAAGGAATTCTTTTTTTTGTCTTTACCATAAAGCAGCCACTGCAGACCACTACCAGAGCTAATACAGAGATATAAGAGTGCTGAAACTGCTTTTCTAATTTGAGGTGTCATGTCTCACACTCCAGCAATAATTATTAGTGATCTTTTGTTAGCAAACAGCTATAGTATGCAGACATATGGGGATTTTAAGGTTTTTTTTTTTGGGGGGGGGGGGGCGGGGTCATCTTCCTATGATTTCATAGCATGGTTGCAATAGAAAAAAAAACCTTCTAACACTGAGGATTTTCAATGTAGTTAGACTCACTAGTTTTTGGGGGGGGGGGGGCAGGTAGTGACATTCTGATATTTTAATAATATAGTTTTTGCAAAAAGCTGTCATTATATGATATTAGACACAGCAAAAAAGATGCATATTTTTCTCATAACATGCTGAGCAAACAAAATTTGCCCTCATAAATGCTGAGTTCCCGTCAGAGGGATCCGGAAGTTTAAGCAGGAAACCATATATGCTGAAACAGCCATAGTTGCTTGAATTAACAAAAAATGTCTAGATAGATCTGTCACACTTCCTTTCTAAAAACACACTGGAGGCCAAGATGATGATTCGTAATTAAAACCTGTATCTATTTCAGTAAGTGGTGGTCAGTGACATGACTCTATCCCCTAACCTTGATTTTTTCAGAACAACAAACTTAATAAATGTTTGGACAGCAATTTGTAGGAAACCTAACACATTTACTTTTGTTCTTATGAATTTGAAATGTTTTCACTGTAATTTAGCAAAAATTTGGAGCGTAAATCATTAACAGGATATGGGAGGTAATATGTTAGGTTTCAAGTAAGTATACTCAAAAATTAAGTCTTTGGCAATAGAATGGCTCACCTCTGGCCCTCCTATTTTTGGAGAACAGAAGTTCTCCAAAGAGCTCCAAAAACTTTCTCAGTGATGCACCCTGCTTTCTGATTATGTATTGCAGGTTATTTCTGCACAAGGTGTGAGACATTGACTTATATCTTCTTCCTCCTTTCAAGCAAGGAGGGAATGGCTGAACTGAGGTGTTTCCTATCCTTCAAAAAGGATATGTTGGAGCTTATGGTTATTCATTCCCACCACTACACTGAACTCAGTCTTTAGTGAGAAGAGTTGGTGGAAAGAGTAGCAATGGTTTTCCTAGTAACCATCTGTGAAAAACCTGAATGTTCACCTCACTGTATTCCTGGAGAAACTATCTTTGACAGCTTTTGATTTCATTTAGAGTGCCAGTAGCTTCAGAAACTCTTTGCTTTGATCTGTTAGTACTTGCAGATGTTCAATTTCAAAAGGTCATTGCAGAGGCATAAGGAACAGAGCAGTGCAAATGATGAAAGAGGCATTTAAAAATGTTCCTAATTATTCACTCAAATCCCAGGGCCTCTTCTGAGATTGTTTGCTGGGTCCCTTTTCACTCCTGTAGTAGTTCAGGGACAGTCATTGTAGGATTCTTTTCTGGCTTTGCCATTGCTCTGCTAACAACTTTGAGGTAAAGGAAAAAGAATAAATATTTGTAAAGAGCTAGAGCTCATGTCCTTTCAGTAGTGACAAGTGGTGAAGTTTTAATTCAGGTTTGTTTGTGATAATGATACTTATTACGCCCTCTTCACTTGCTGTTGTTAAAGGTAGTAAGGGCCTCACCCAGATACGTCATTCTGGCAGGTGCTGGACTTTCAGCATCACCCAGATACGTCATTCTGGCAGGTGCTGGACTTTCAGCATGAAACATCATCCTCTGTGTTTCACCACAAAACACGTCTCTTATAGGGGTAGGAAAGGTGGGGTGTCTTTTTTCTTTCTCTCTCTCTCTTTTTTTTAATGTACTGTGGTAACTGCGTCTAAGCACCTGCTGAGGTTTTTTTTCAGGATTGATGCCTTTTTTGCTTTTAAGATGGCTAGAAGTCACTGAATTGAATGTAGGAAAGGGTGCCAAACACAAATGATATTGTCAGATTTTCCCTGTGTATACATGCAATCCCCATTTCAATTAGAACCTGCTTGGTGTGTGCTACCAGTCTGATAGAGGCATTAAAAGGAAAAGTTTTCTACAGCTAAGAGACATTTACCTTAATTCCTAGTGATGAGATTTTACTATTTTTTATAGGTCAATATAAGTTACAGAGCTGCACTGACAATGTGGACACACAGTGCAGTCCCTGTGGACCTAACACATATACAGCGATCTGGAATCGGTCTCCTCAGTGCTTTGCCTGCTTACCACCTTGCAGGAAAGGTAGGCCTGAATTATTAAAGGGACTTTTGTGCCTTTAACAGCCTGCTCCAAGAGTTGACTTGGTTTAATCTGGTCTTTTTTCCTAAGGAAACTCAAGAGTTTGGCTCTGTCACTTGTATATTCCCAATGAACATCTTCCATTCTCACTTTTTTGTACTTTTGAATTTTGATAAAATTTCGGAGGAAAGATAGGGAAAAGTCCTGTAGACTGTTAGCACTCTCCTTTCTTTTTATGTCCTGGAAGTTTGATAACAGCCTTATATAGTTGGAAACTAAGGCACTCTATCCCTAAAATACATGCAAATGTCATTAGTAGAGTCACTTCTTGTCTATACTGCCCAGCCGATGGAGCTAAGACTYGACTTTCACAGGGGTAAGTGGACAATTCCATTGCCAGCATCCATTCATTCCTTGGTCTGCTGGGCTGCCAGCAGCAAAACACCAGTTGTGATAGTCCTATATTACTTTTATTTCATTTGCTAAGCAGCATAGTCAGTAAAAGGATGCTGATTCAGTTTATTATAGGGAGCTTATTAGTACGTGAAGTAGATGATGACATCTGTATGTTGGTGTAATGGACAATGTGAACTAACAAATTCATATTGTTCCCTGTTGTTTCTAAAGGAAACTGGTATAGAAAAGTATCGGACTCATTAGCAAATGAATGTTAAGGATACAATACAAAGTCATTTGAAGGAGCTTTGGTCTGATCTAAATAGATAATCTTACAAAACTGATTAATAGAGGCTGAAAATGTCTGTAGCAAGGTTTCCAATTACTTTAAATAGTTGCRTGATCTGCATAGATTACAAATATTAGTGTGGCCTCCAGATATTGCAGTTATGAGCAAAGATAACACAAATATGTATATTTATGATCATAATACAACTGTAGGTACAGAGTTCCAAGTGTAAATTCTCCAAATGCAAATTTGACYTGTAAAGGAGAAACAGCTCCTCTGAAAATACAGATGTTGGGCATGTAACACTTCTTTTTATGATGGTACACTAGGCAGAAGCTGCAATATTGTCTTCAGTTTTTGCTATTTGAACATCACCTTACAGTCACTTGAAACACTACAAACAGTGGTTTTAATTGTTGCTAATGGCATCTTGCCTTTTTCTTGTTTTAAAAACAGGTTTTGTGCAGGTTCAAACGTGCACAAAGTCACAGGACAGAATCTGTAGCTGCCCACCCAATGAGTACTGCATTTCAAAAATATATGAGTACTGCAAAATATGTAGAGTGCATAAAAAGTGTGGAAAAGGTTACCGAGTTTCCAAAAAAGGTAATTTAATTCTGAACATTCAATCTACATACATAACTTTACTGTATAAAGAGGGTTATTTTTACCTTAATAGTCTAAATTTTTCCTAGTCTGCCCTGAACTCAGTAAATTACAAGAATAATGTATTTTAATGCCCTGCAGCTATGTGTTCTTTTTAATGTAACCATTATCTTGGCAAGTAGGCAGTAAATAGAGCAACAATGTTCTCAAGAGGCATATTGAAAGGGACAAAATTTCTTGATCTTTTATTATCATATATCATGAAGTTACCTAATCTAACTTAATTTTCTTTTGTTTTGCTGCACTCTGTGATTTCTTTCATACAAGTGACTCAGATTCAGGACCACATAATTCTTGCCTAAAACCTTAAAACAGGGCTTCAGGTTGAATTTAGAATATAGTAAATAATGATAACTCTATGCTGTCCTGCAGAGGAATTAATTTCTCTTTATTAGATGATGAAATTTACTGCTCTCACAGTATAGTAGTCTGAAGATGAAAACAATATTCACAGAGGTGGATTGCCTACTAATTGTAATAAATCAGGAAAAACTTGAAAAGAGTCAATGCAGCAGAATGGAATAGGTGGTCAGCCTATTAGGGACTAGTGAAAAGGCWCAGCATTGTCTGTAGTTCCACTTTTTAACTTTGTTGTACATAGTCAGTCTTTGAAAARGACTGACTATCAAGGGCACAAAAGTAACAGCTGATGAATCTTCTGATTTGTGTTTGGGTGGGATGTTTCATATTAATTGCTTTTGTGACAATCACAGTCTGCATTTTGTGTACTGCCTCTGTATTGCTTCCAGGATCTGTACTTGATTATTCATTCTTGGTTCTCACTAGATGACTAACTGGAGTTTTTCTATTTCTTTAAAGGAACAGACAGCACAGATACAGAATGCAAACCTTGTCCTCCTGGAACTTTTTCAGATGAGGAATCTTACAATACCAGCTGTAGACCGCATACAGTGTAAGTCACGTTTCTGTCTAATGCAACCTTTAACTGKGCCTAGGCTTGATTTCTTTTCTAACCTCTCTTTTTGCTTCTTGCAGTTGTAAATCAGTGGTTATTCTAGGAAATAGCATAAATGACACTGTTTGCGGTGACTCAGGAATAGCATTTGCCACAGCTCTGCCTCACACTGTTGTGAAACCCATCCTGACACAAAGCTCAACTTCTAGCAGACCTGAAATATTAACTCGACCTGTCATTCTAAGTGCTGCATCTGATATGTCTTATATCATTGGTGAGCTACTAATTTTTTCAAAGTCATTTTTATCTGACTAGGAAGCAAGATTGCATTTAGTTTTGTTTCTTTCAGATAGCAATTACCTGTACCCAGATAGAACCTCAGAGCAGCAGAGTTAATTTGATATGACACTGCATGTATTGAGTTGCATATTATTTACCTATGTATCTGCCCAGCRTCAGTGCATTCTACAGTCCTTGTAACTCTGGCAATATTTCTAAAAAGCGCAGAACTAGATTACGCAATGCATTTCCTGAGAATTGGTGCTGTGAAGGGGTAACTGGTAGAAAGGGCTTGCATTTTAGAGTCTAGGCTGAGGCAAACTTGACTTAATGATCCACATGGAGAGTGCTTTYGGAGACTTCTGGCAGCCTTTCCCAGGACAGGAAATCCTTATAGCATTGATAAGTGCAGACATATTCTCTCCTGTTCACAGCCTATCCTGCAGGCGTATGTGTTTAGGAGCATTGCTGGCCTTATACTTATTGAACTGTTGCTGGCCTAGTGAGGTTCCTTTTGTGACTGAGGCCAGAATCTATCCTCATTTTTCAACAAAGGAAAATTCAATTTTATGAAGAGGTGGAGAATGAAATGTGACTTTGGTACCCAGTAATCCAAGACATCAAATGTAAATGTCAGACACAGTGGTTACTTGTAAATTTAGCTCTTATAGTCATGGACAAAGACTATGAAACTACCTGTTTTTAATTCTCTTCTTTGTCAGACGGACCTGTTAAATAACTTACCTTTTTTTCAGGATCAGTAACAGGGCCATTGTTGTTGGTCTTGATAATCACTGTTTTGGGATATTGCTTAGTCTACAGAAAAAAAGGTAAGATTCATGCAGTGAAATAAACAGTTATTTAAACATCAGAAATAATAACATCTGTTTACATAATAATTTGAGCCTACTGCTTAACTGATTTAAGTGTCTCAGAAGGTGCTGGCTTCCAAGTTTTTCTCATAGCTGGATATGGATGCAGGCTCTTTGATGTCTAATAATATATGAGTTCACTGTTTTTTTTACAAAAGGGAAAAGACATTTATTTGCGTGTTCTGCTTCACTGACTGGTAACCTAGCTTCAGGAAATTTTCAGGAATGTTCAGAGGAACTTTAGACCTCATTCATCTGTTATATTTGGGTGAACTTGGCCAAAGGATTCAAAGGTCAATAGGAGAGAGAGAGATTAATGGAAAACTCATGCAAAGCACCATGTTCATATAAACTTTGCAGCCATAGAGAACCAGAATAAAAAGAATACTCAGAAGTATTCCATATGCATTTATATTAAATGTATCTTTATTAGATCATCTTTACTAGATAGAGTGAAATTCACCTCAATACAGGGATATGAGGCAGGTGCCCTATTCAATTCTTATTCCTTAGATTGTAGATAGCTGTCTAAACATGCAACATCCCAGTGGAGCTGGACAACTGTGCAGCAATCTCCTACTGCAGCTTGTTTAAATATTGTGCCTAATCATTTGGGTATTAGATATTACTAGATGTTATTACTAGCATTTTACTGTCATGAACATATTTTATTGTTACTGGTACCTTTTCTCATTGGCACAGTGCTAAAGAAGAGTGATTAATTTGTGCATGGAATCCTCTTTGTTCACTGGCCAAATTCAATGCACTTTACAAAATTAGTGCAATATAAAAATTTACAAAAATTTTAAATAGCATGCACTAGCAATCTGGCTTCATCCATGGAGCATAAAGGAAGTATATCTCAATGTACATTTGGAGTTCTCTAGCAGCAGTGGGTATCACTCAGGCTAGTTAAGAGGGAAGATTTTTCAACTTAAATTCTGCTGTTAATGAACTCTTTCTTCACTTGCAGCACTTTTATATTCTCCGCCAACTAGAGAAACAGATTTGGTGAGTGTGGCTAATTCATTCCTTTTCATCTTCTCCATTTCTTTAATAGTTATATAGAAATCATACCATCTTAACTAATTACCAGTATAAGAAAATTGCACAGCAGAAAGCTAAAACTGTAGTGAGGAGGGCCTGGTATGATCCCCAAGTTAGTGCTTAAGCTTTACCTGTCCTGACTGACCCATCCTCACATTATTTCAGCCTATTTAGCCATACAGCATAAGTGTGATACACAGCCTTGTTCTCTAATCATGAAGTGCTATTGGTGCCTTCAGGAGACAGATTCATTTTGTTGAACACCTGGTGAGCTAGTATGAATTTTACCTTCAGTTATCACTATGCAAATGGAGATTATCAGTAGGTCCTTTAGGAACCTAAATGCTGACCTTTTTTTTTTCAAAAAGAAAAAGTTAATGTTTTGCATTTTTCTGCAAATGTTCCAGCCTTTTTCCCCTACAGAGAAGCAGTGTGACCAAAAAATAAGAAATATAGGATCACAGAACTCCAGTAACTCTGAACAGGAGGAACAGCATCTCTTGGAAACTCCAGGGTCAAGCAGTAGCTCTCTGAATAATTCAGCTGGGTCTACAAGGGCCAGTGTAATAAGTAACAAGAACAATGAAAAGAAAGAAATGGAAGGCTTTCAGCAGCAATATTCAGCCACCGAAGGTTGTAAGCTTCACAGTGGAGACAGACACAACTCTGCAAGTTCAGGTAAGAGTCTGTCAAAAATCATATATCAGAATGTTCTAGAATCTCTTGAAATTTGATTATCCGTTATGATTTTTTTTTTTTTAATAAGCAGAAGTTTAAATGGCAATGTAAAACATCAGAGCTATGTTCAGCAGAGAGAGTATTGAGGAACTTTTTAAAGGAGAAGTGATTGCTTTAAGTTGTCAGCCTGGAACAGTAAAGACAGTGTGCTCAGCATGCTCAGCTGCAAAACTGTTTTTGTAGAGTAGGCAGTCAGTGTAGTGGTAGGCAGATGCCTGTGCATGGGAGAAAGAGACAAATGGAGCAGTAAGAAAAGATGATTGGCAAAGGCTTTTGAAATGGAATGGGGACTAAGAAAAAAGAAACAGATCCGCAGGCRGTTGACTGTGATCCAGATCTCTATTAGTTGTTTTCTTTTGTTTTATCCCCTGGGATGATATGTAGATTATATTGTATCAAAAGAAAAAAAAGAAAAGGCTGCAGAATCAGCTTGCATAAATTGTTTGCGGCAAGGAGATAGTTAGCCTATTTTAACTTTAGGTCAAAGAACTGGATAAAGAATCCAACCATTCTACTCTGGGTTTCATTCTTCCATGCTTAATTTGTTTTTTGTTTATTTGATAGAACACTCTGGTAATGGAGGAACACAGGTGAATGTGACTTGTATTGTTAAAGTATGTAATTCGGACTGCAGTTCCCAGTTCCCAGAACAGACTAGTTCATCTAGCATGGATTATGGAAATGCTCCCCATTATTCTCCAACAGGGGAAGAAATTCCCCTTTCAAAAGAAGAAAACCCCTTGAAAAAAGAAACTGAAATTCAGATCTCAGTGGAAACCGAGGACAATTTACTTCAAGACTTACTTCCAGAAGAAAAGAAGTTTCCTCTGGATATTCAAGATGTGGGGATGAAAACTAGTTAAAGGAGATTACAGATCATGTATTGATCGACTGATAAAATACATCAACCTCTGAGCTTCTAAAATAAATGTTATATTAAATGTAGCATTTCTACAGAGACTTGAAATCTCAGATGAATATAGACATGAGAGTTTTTGAGGTTTTAAACCTTTTTTGTCAGTCTTGAGACGCTAAAGATGATCTTTGCAGTTTATAAGAAGCTACCACTTTTTAATGCTTTCTTTGCTTTTAAACTGAATGCCCTACTCTTCCCTTACTTCTGTGATACATCTTGATCATATCCGAGAGAGACTTTTGTTAGCTTTGAAAAGGAACTGTTTTCTAACTTTTGTCATTGACTTTTCTGCTGAGACTTCTTGTGATGATAATTTGGGTTCATATATACTACCTGTTGAGAACATGACTGCAACCAGCCCTTCTTAAGAGACTGGAATTAAATGATCAGTTATCCAATGCTGATAAGCTATTCAAATGGTTTTAATTTTAAAACTATTCCATTCAATTTCCTATCTTCACATATGTAYTGCTACTAGCCTTTGGATATTTTTTATTATTATGGTTTGCCTCCTTTCATCCTGGGACCAAAGTTTACAATTCAAGCTTAAGTATATTGAGGAGCAAAATCTTCTACAGCCGTTTTTATACTAAATTACAACTATTCTGTTATTTCTTCAGCTGTACATACTATTTTAGAAAAGGAAATCTAGATTAAATAGTTGTAATCTTTAAGTAGACAGTAAGTTCCTTCTACTGATGATTTGAGTATGACATCTGTGTGTCATGGCTGCTTTAATATGATTCCCTGGCTGATTCTGACCTCATTTTAAAGGTTATCAAAGTTAACCATAAACACAAAATATTTTTCTCTACGTTACAGTGAACATTATAGAAGATCCAGACAGCTCAATTCCATTGACCTCAGGTAAAGGACTGTCTCTTGATTGCATGGCATAATCTATGAAAACTGGAATTGATTCAGACCTCAGAACCAGAAAAGCCTGTTGTCCTCCACTTGTTGATCCACACTGAAGATCCATCTGCCTCTTACASAATAGTGGAGGTTCTTCTTGAATTCATGCTTTTGGAATTCAATTTCTAGGATTGCATTTCCCATAGTTACGTTTTATGTAAGTGGATTAACTGACAATTGTGACAATTCAACCAGAATTTGTAATATGGTGTCTCAGTTAYATTTAAGTGAAATCAGACAGCAGTCATATTTTTTTCTTCTATTTCATGAAAACTTACATGCTTACCTCAGAAGTAACTAAATGCATTTGTTGTTTCTGAGGCCTTAGGTTGAAAAAGAATATCCTGGAATAGCATTTATTCTACAACTATGGAAGACAGAATTTAGTTTATGTGGAAGCTTAGAAATGTAAATGTTATCAGATTTATTCACACTTGTTTTGGAACTGAGAAATGATAAACAGAATTTTAATCCTACTATGAAAACTTCATAGAATGACATTTTAAACTTCTACTTGAAGATGCAAAGACCTACCAAATGGAAACACTGATACTATTACGAAATTGCATGATTTATGCAAGAAAAATACCTGATTTTATATATTGCTTTGAACTTCCTGCACTGTGCAGGGTATTCTCATGTCTTGTTCATCAGCTCCCAGTATTGAGACCACGCTGAAGAAGCAGATGAAGATTTTTGAAGTTTAAAAAATGTTTAAAAAGAGCTTACTGCTTATGGCAGTAAATTTATTGGGTTTTCAAATTATGAAGCTGCATAGTAGAAGGCAAATTCAGGTTTTATTTTGGAAGTATGAAAAATATGCTTGTATTTGTTTATAAACAGGTTTTAAAAAGTCTTTATTTTTATAATGATGTATGTCAAACTTTACATTAAAATTCTTGTTTTTAGAAGGGATTGCTTCATTTCACATTTTGAACTACTGCATTTAACAATGAGAGAAATAAAGTTSTTCTAAAAAGGATTAAAAGAGAATCATTAAAAGAGGATTGATCAACTGCCCTCTTATTAACCATCGCCTGTGCAGAGGCACTAGGATTGATGTTACGGAGGWTTCTGTAAATAGACATTCTTTCACTGAGTAGAATTCATGGAGCAGATTTTAAAAAAGTCACAATCATGACCTCCAGTCTGGGCAAATGGATCTTTAACGCTACRAATCCCTGTGTGATGTAATCATACTAATTAAAAAATATAGGGTTGCCTTCCTTAAATACTTAAATGGTTATTACTTTAAATGAAACTTATGATCTTCAAGGACAGGAGCTAAAACATGTGCTTTCTCATTAGCCCAGGCATTTAACCACTGTGGCCACCGTCACTGCCGCCACACGTCCCGGCGGGGGAGCTGGAGCCGGTGCGCTCCTGCGGGCCCCCGCGGGCTCTCGCGCTCGCGCGTTGGCACCTGGCGCCGCTCGCGCGCGGCCGTTGGCGCCTGCCTCGCCTCGCGCGCGGCCGTTGGCACCTGGCGCCGCTCGCGCGCGGCCGTTGGCGCCTGGCGCCCCGCCAGCGTGCCTATGAGGCGCGCGCATCCCACGACTCTGAGCGGGGGGCAGCGCCTGACTCATGGCGCACACGCCCTGCCAGCTTGTGTAACCGCTGCTGCCCGGGCCGCCCCTGCCCCGCACCCGCTGGAGAGCAGGCCGCGGACGGAGGGCGGCCCGGCTCCGCCTCAAAGAGGGCGGGGGAAGAGCACATCGATAGCTCGGCGCTCCCTCGCACAGGCGGCTGTGCTCGTTTCTCCCCCCCCCCCCATCCGTTGGTTCGCGATCGATTGGCGATCAACCCGTTGACCCCGTGCGCCATTGAGGAGGCGGCTGCGGCCGGGCGCTAAGGTAGGTAGCGCGGGGGCTGGGGGTGGTGGCCAGGAGCTGGCTCTGAGGCATGCCGTCGGGGCGGCTTTAGGCCCCGGCTGTAGTTTCTTCCTGCGTCGGTTTCTGTTCCTGCCTCAGCTTTAGCAGCGTGGCATAGGCCCGGCCCTGAGGGGCCCCTCCCTGCCTCACGCCCCCCTCAGGGCTCCGCCCCGCTGTCTTGGACCTGAGGGGGCGAGGGGCAGCAGTACCTCTCTCSTTTCCGTGTTTCGGGGCCGGAGCCGTGGAGAGGAGCGGGCCCACCCTCGCCAGGGGCCTGCCTTCTCCTTTAGCCCCCGCGGCTGGGCCGTTGCGGCGCCCCTTCGTGCATCGTCCTCGCATGGTGCACGCCGTTTTCCCCTTGCCCCTCCGATGCTCCGATGCCCCTCAAGTCTCTGCCTGCCGACACCGGGCAAGGTGACCTTTCCTCTCGCCTCTTACACATGTTATGTGCCAACAGGTTTTCTCTCTTGCTAAGCTCCTCCTCCTCGCGGCGTGTTTGCTTCTGTGGAAAAGAGGAGAGTATCTTGAGTGAGGAATCCTCCACACTGTCTTCTTGTGTAGCCAGGAGCTAAATAACGTTTCCCCTCCACACACACATTCACCCCCAGTTGCACTTAGTAAGTAATCTTACTCCACCTTTCTTCCCCTTCGCTGTGCTGCTGTGCTGCCTTCCAACTGTCCCTTACCTCATGACCCTGGCCCCCGTCCTTCAGGGCCGGTGCTGTGAAAGCAGTTTCATCTTTCCTATTATTAAAAACAAACAAACAAACAAACAAACAAAAAAACCAAACATTTTCCAGGGGAAGTGAGCCAGCTTTAAGTGAACTCCTGGCTTTGGACTTAGTTTCTCATCCTGTTAAACTGACTGTTTTTGTTTACCATGTATGTTAAGGAAATAAAAACATTGCAGTTGAGCAGAAGTGTTTAGTTTTCCTTCCAGTGGCACAGCAGTGCATTAGAAAATTACGAAAGTACGTGCCTTAGAACTGTTGAAGGGTTCCTAAATAGTTACCTACGTTCCACAACAAGTTTAAGTGAAGGAGATGATTTACTTTATTTATAGTTCTCATGATGACATCGAGCATGGAATTGTTCATAGACCTGAGATTTTTCAGTCATTGTGACATTAATCTGTTCTGTGCTTCTGAATGTTTCTTCAAGATCTTTCTTCAGATATCACTGGTGTTGCTTCTCTAATGGAGCTTTTCTTCTCTTGATAAAAAATTCTACACTATCACTTGAAAACCTATAGTTAGAGCAACTGTTGATGAGGTATTTGTGTGACTGGTGCCTGATTACTTCCCACACATACACTCTTCCCCCCCCCCCAAAAAAAAAAAGACGGACTTAAGGAGAATAAATGCCTTTTTAACAGATGTCATCTAAGAATGCTACAAAAATACAGTTGACAGCTTTGGGCAGTAAGGTGTTTTGGATGCCAAACTGACTTCTTGCTGCTCAGTTAGAAGTGGTTGCATTTGTGGCTTGTAAAGATTCTTCGTGTGTAAATTTAGAGCTGGTATATAACTTTTTCTAAAATCAAGTTGTCCAAGATTAATGGAGACTGTTTTCTGCTGCATCTGGTGTAACTGTCTAGTCACATCTCTATTTTAGGACCATGATTGTTCATCAACCTTGAAAAGAAGTGAAAACAATATAAATGTTTCATAAATGTTCTGGATACCTTTTACTATAATCAGTAAAGACTTTCAGTGTAAGCAAAATCTGTAATTTATACAAGCGTAGAGAAAAAGTGTATGCCCTCACTTAGCCTTGTGCATAGAATATGAATGCACTCAGCTCTAGTTAAAATTTTCCTTCTGTGAAGTTAGAAAATCCTCCTCAAAAGCATTTACGGTGTATGTAGTGGGATGATACATATAGTTTTACTTAGAGAGTTTTCGGTATGTTTTTCATTAAGCAAGCTTGTTATCTCTACCTGGAGTAAAAATTGGAAATGCTTGAGCCCCTCACAGAGAAAGTGAACTTGTGGAGTTGCTGAGGTTTGCAGAGCCCCTGTGCACATGGCTATTTGTTCTTTTTTCCCCATATCCAGTCTTTTTACAGTAACAGGTCTGCTAGAGTAAGAAACCTAAGTGCTGCCTCCTGAAAATTTTTTAGAGGTGCGTTACATAGAACAGAGGGAGAACAAATAGGATTAGTGTGATCTGCATTAATAGAAGGGGTGAGGGAAGCATTGTGTTTCTTTGCCTGTTTTGAAAACTAACAGATGTGGTATAAAATCAAATTGAGAAAAGAGCATTTGGATGGACACCTGTTATTTGAATCTAGACTTTACAAAACCAGAATGCTGACAACCTGAAGAAAATATCAGAAGCAGCTTTTAAAAAGAGATTAAGGACACCAGTGCAAAACTGCTTCAGATCAATTTGGATTTTTAGTCTTTCTCTTTTTGGAAGAAGAGGTGTTGTAGTGTCATGTTCATTATTGCATCAAAACACTTGGTTCTTTGGTAAGAAAAAGGATGTGAAGATGAGCTTTATTTGCCAATAG
Organism: Rhea americana; assembly: GCF_003343005.1. Classification (NCBI taxonomy): domain Eukaryota; kingdom Metazoa; phylum Chordata; class Aves; order Rheiformes; family Rheidae; genus Rhea; species Rhea americana. Next base: position 196,155 of record NW_028186416.1, on the reverse strand, counting down.
GAGTGGTCTATAAACATCAAAGCTCTGAATGAAACTTGGCATGAGTTGAAACTTAAAGGGAATGTGCGTAACAATTCTTTATAAAGCAATTTTTTAATAGGTAGAGATCAAGCCTGATATTTCTACTACTTTTGGGGTGAATTACAGTGAATATTTTTGTGTAATAGGATCACATGGCTGCTGAGAGACTATATGTTTCAGACACTCATGTCCTTTCTTTTTCTTCCAGAGTAAAACCGTAACTATGGAACAGAGATCCAGAAAATGACAGAAAAACCTTAGTTGCCCTCTTCTAGGACACAGTCATGTTGGAAGGATTGGTAGCCTGGGTTCTCAACACCTATTTGGGCAAATATGTGAATAACCTGAACACAGACCAACTTTCAGTAGCCCTTCTAAAGGGTGAGGATTCTTAGTTTTTTTTTATGTAGCATTTTTATACTGTGATTTAAAAAAGACTTGCATTTTTTTTAATAACTGAAGGATGGAATAGAAACAATAAGTACTTAATACTATGTTTAGCTTTTATATAAGTGCTTTTAATATGCAATACTGTGCTAGTACTTTACAACGAATAGTAGATTCTCTTATGTTCCTAACTATGTTGTTTTTTATTAATGCATTTAAACCAATTTATKAGAGACAGATAAATGTATGCTTAGTGTATCTAATCACCTTGTTCAACTTATACAATATTTGACTGTCATTTTTCTTAAAGCTTTTCAGTAAAGTTTGTTTTGAGGAACAGAGAAAGGAAAGATTCCATATTCTTTACCTCCTGTGCTTTGGTACTAGTAGCCACTCCTTTGTAACTGAGACTTCTGTTTATGTTATGTTTTTCGTGAATCTTGTGTCCTCACAGGGAACTCAAAAATTAATACTTTCTAGTTTGCCTTTTACTACTATTATCAGCTGTTTTTGGAGGGAATATTTTGTAACACTTCAGTATAACACTAACACTTTTCTTTGTGTGCCTTTTGCAATATTTGGAAAATACTTGAAGTGTCTCTTTTTAAGAGACAAGAAGTAGAACCTTTTTTCTCAGTAAAGGCAAAATTCAGATCTAAATCCTTGCAGAAGATTTTTTCTAGCTGATGTTAATCAAATAATTTGAGCACACGGCATTGGAAAATTAATGAGTATATTAAATATCCCTTGCAATTGCCATATAACTCAGAGTGTTAAGTTAGCTATTCTCATGAAATCTTACTCGATTCTTTTATTTGAAAAATATATTTTAGTCATCTTATGCTTTAACGTTCAAATTGGTACTCTAACATAATTTTACTCAGCTGACTTGTGAATTGTTTCTCCCCCACTGCTTTCTATAGGTGCTGTTGAATTGGAAAACTTGCCACTAAAGAAAGATGCCTTGAAGGAACTGGAATTACCATTTGAAGTGAAAGCAGGTATGTATGTTGCCTGTGTCTGAAATGTATTTTTAAGTAGGAAATATTGCATATGGAAGAAGAACTCTTACATGATTCAGAAGCTTGAACAAGTGAGGTAACATGATTTTTTGGTAAAAGAGTTCTGTTGTAGTATTGTATGTGTTACACATTTTTTCTTTCTTTCTTTCTTTCTTTCTTTCACTTTTTTTTTTTCCCCTCTTCCCCCCTTTTCTCCTCTTCCCCTAGCAGTAGAAGTATATTTACACAGGAATCTGATAGCATCTCTGTTTGTATCTCTAGGTTTCATTGGTAAAATAACACTGCAGATACCTTTTTATCGCCCGCATGTGGATCCATGGGTGATATCTGTCTCAAAACTGCACTTAATTGGTGCACCAGAGAAAAAAGAAGATTTTGATGAGGAAACGGAGAAGTTGCAGGAAAGAGAACATAAGAAAGCTCTTCTTCTAGCACTTGAAGAAAAATGGAAAGTGAGGACTTGTTTTTCATACTGAAGGAACTGCAATGGTAGATGGTTTGCATTTAAGTCTCCTAAGAAATATATATCTTCTGATGATAGATGTATAGGAAACAGAGTTTGGTCTGTAGATGCTAACACAGTGCAACTCTTGGAGGGGGAGGGGGGGTCACATGTGTTGGAGCTGCTGATGTGTTCTCTCTCTCCCTGCTGTCCTTCTCCCTACCCCAGTAATTTTGGTATAACATGGTATATTGTTTCCTGACCACTTGTTAGAGTGATGGTTAATGCTCATCCCTATTTTCTCTTTTAGAAAGAACGACAACAGAAAGGGGAGTCTTACTGGTACTCAGTTACTGCATCTGTAGTCACAAGAATTGTAGAAAACATTGAAGTAAGTAAGCCTTTGCATTTTAGAGTTTTTCAAAAACCTAACCAATGCCCACTGTGCTGCACATTGTGTAGTCCTTAGAGAGGAAATAGGCAGCCAAAGGTAGATGTCTTAAAGAGAACAGTTCCTCTTCAGATCAACTGTTCATAGTATGGAGCCTTCTTGGAAGTATGCATCAGAACCTGGCTATTCTGCTCTGTCCCCCCCCCGCCAAAGTCCTAATGTAACTGCGGACAGCTTAGCATTTAGGGTTCTGTTTGTTTTTTATCCTATAATGCTTTCAAATAAAAATTCTTGGCAACTATCTTATTAGTCATTTGTATCAAGAGTTAGCTGCTTTCTACATATTAGTTGTTACAGTGTGTTTGCTAGCTTCTGTCCAAGGATTTATCAGTTTCCTCCTTTGTGCAGAGGAAGTAGCCTGACTCCGTATTGTTTGGTTGCTCTGTAACTCGCCAGAAGGAATTCACRAGTGAGATAGCGTCAAATGATTTGCCCTTCCTGATATGTTAGGAAGGATGTATTTGGTACAAGGGCTCAAGGCCAAAGGGTTTACGCTTGTCTCAGTCCTGGACTGTACATTTGCCAAGAAACCACAGTAACTCAGAGCTCTCAGCGGATTTACCACTGTAAAATTAGTTTGGGTCATCTTGTACCATCTTGACTCATGCTGATGATTCTGGTACGTAAAACATTAAGTTTTTGGCAATTGTACATTTGTGTTGAAAATGAGGTAATAGAGAGCAAATAAAGTACGCTCTTTTGTGAAAGTGGCTAATTGATTAGGATGAGAGGGATGGCCTTGGTATGTGAGGAGAAGAGAATCAGAAAGTACGAAAGCAAAGTAGGGAATAGGACTTTTATGGGATCTAAATAAATACCAAAAATCTGTTGGAGAATTGCAGAAATTAAATATTAAAAGGCTTGAGTATTAATGAATACCACTGCTGTGCATTCTAATAATGCAAATAGTTGTCTCTAGTAATGTGGGGCTTTTTTGTTTGTTTTTTTTCTCCCCCTTCCCCAGTTAAAAATTCAAGATGTCCATTTGAGGTTTGAAGATGGCGTCACAAATCCTTTGCAGCCATTTGCTTTTGGTGTGTGCATCAAAAATGTATCAATGCAAAATGCAGTATTTGAGCCAGTAAGTATAACTTTGCACAAGAACTTGTGACAGCTGAGATATGCTATAGTTTGTTTCTGTTTAAAAGTGTACGCTACAATGAATACTGATAAACATTTAGTACAAATATGACTTTTTAATAAGCTTCACCTTAGGTAAGTGTTGCTATGGGTATTGGTATAAATTGATTATAGGTATTATATAGTGTCTATTGAACATGTAGAACTAAAATTACATGGCACATGCTGTTTGAGCTTGACTTTATTGCGATTTTTCTTCTTCAGGTGGAGAAACTAATGAGGAAAAAACAATTAGATGTTGCTGACTTCAGTGTTTATTGGGATACTGATTGCACTTTATTGGGTGATCTCCCACCTGGTCAGCTACAGGTACATGAGAGATTTTGCATGTGAAAGAGCAACAGAAGTTTATGATTTCATGCTMTAATGGCAGGATTCATGTGGGACCTGCAAAGATTGTGATAGAAAATCTCTTCTATTTTACTTTCGAAGAGAGAATGTATTTAAGAGCTTTCACAAACTTGACTGGTATGCTAATAAAGTGTATTCTAATACATTAAAACAATATATCCTAATAAGTATTTTACAGTCATTTTTTTTATAAAGTAAGCTTGTTTGTAACTCACAGGAAGCAATGGACAAAAGCATGGAAAGCCGTGATCATAATTACATCATGGAACCTGTATGCACTTCTGCCCTTTTGAAGAGGAATTGTTCTAAGGAGCCTTTAAGATCACGCCACACTCCACGGCTTGAGTGTGACATTCAGCTTGAGACTATACCCTTGAAGCTTTCACAGGTAAACTCTATGAAATTGTATTTCTTGAATTATATATTTCTATGGAAAGAGTCACAGATTCAGGCAGTAAAATACTTGTAGGGCTGTTAAAATTTGTTCAGCTTGCTGGCCGCAAAACTGTGATAATGTTTGTAACTGTTGAAGTGCCAGTTATTGTAGCATAAAATTAATAATTTCTTAAAGACTTAGTTTTAGAGGCAAATTAAAATGGTGTGCCAAAGAAACTTTTTGGTTTAAATATAATCATTCCAAATTATTTAAATATTTTAGTGTACTTCATTACTGTGACAAAAACTACTTTTTACTTTTTTTGCTTACTGTAATACCAGGAGGGATGTGTATTTTTTTCTTTTTCCTGTAGAACATACAGTATCAGCTGATGGTATGTTTTTTCTTTTTCTGGCCTGAAAAGGGATTTCATTCTATATGTTTGTAAATAAAGAAGCCTATAAGTTAAATATGCACAAACTACTAGCTACTGGGAGAAGATAGACAACATTAGAAAATCAGGTTATGGTTAACATCAGCCTTAATTCTGAAGGAATATGCAGGTCATTGATGCAAATAATGTAAGCCTTTAGGGGGATTTTATCTCCTTTTGATCTGGAAGGTATTCCTACATTGCCTAACTGATCTCCGTACTCTTTTTCTAAAAGATGCAGTATCAACAGATCATGGGATTTTTAAAGGAACTGGCTAGAAAGGAACGACAGCTTAAATTCAGGAAATGGAGACCGAAGGTTACAGTATCAGAGAAGTAAGTATATCCACAGATATGCTGTTGAATTAATGTGATATTAGAAAACTAGGCGACTAGAATTAAGATGGAGCTAAAAAAAAAATGTACATAGTAATCATATATTAGGGTTTCAACTTTCATATTTTGTTCCCTTACTTCATAAATCAGTTTTAAATATGCAGATGTAATTCATACTTAAAGTAATATTATTCTTATCTAAGGCTTTAAGATCTCCTGCATAGCTTCCAGGAATCAAAGTTGAATTGTAAGTCTTCCTACATGCAGATACTGGGGTATTCTGAAATTTTTATCATGGAAAGAGCTCTAATAAAACTTTTCCTGTGACTTTTTTTTAAGAGTTTATGCAAGATAAGTTATTTCAGACTGAACGCCTGTTTAACTCAATATTTTGCATTTGGTGACTTTGTCCTGTACATAACAGCTATACTAAATCCTGCTAAAGTAATGGGGACTTCACAGAGCAGTATTTAATGCTACACAACTTACAGAACTGGACCATGTGTGCTGTCACTGATAGAGATACCTTTTTTGACCAGTTGCCTTCAGTTTTCTTGCTGAACCTTTCCTGGACCTTTAACCAATTTTGCACGTATTCATTTTTTGGAATTATTTATAATACTGTGATTTTTAAATATTTCAGCTGCCGAGAGTGGTGGATCTTTGCTTTGAATGCTAATCTTTCGGAGATCAGGGAGCAAAGACAACGTTCTACCTGGGAGTTTGCATTACATCGAGCCCAAGATGCAGTGTCTTACACTGACATGTATTATAGCAAGTTGAAGGGGGAACCACTGTCTGCTACAGAGCAGGTATTTAGATCTGAGAGAGTGTTTTGTTGTTGCTGGGTTTTTTTTTCAGTGTTGTTTATTCATCTATTTGATTTGTTTGATATTTTCAAATTTGAAGTGTCTTCCATTCTAGTTTAAACATGTCTTCAATTTAACTGCAGATTATTTTCACTGAAGAAACTGTCTTTTGACCAAAACTGAGTTTTTAACGCTTGAAACATGGGGTTTTGGAAGGTGTGGCAGAGTTCTTAACTTTTTCCATAGCAAAACAAAAATGTTTTTCACCAAATATAGCATTAAGACTCACAGGGTGTTCATGTCAGCCTGCCAGATACTTTCTTAACTCTCGTTCTCTATGATCTCAAAAAGCATTTAAAAATCGGGAGTGCTGCAGGTCACCCGTATGGTACTGTAGATAACGTGGGGAAAAATGTGTGGCTAGTTGACTGTGTTTGAAGGTGCTTCAGTGTTTTGGTTGATTCTCAGATGAAGTTTTAGAAGAAAGGTGCCGCCAGTAATAAATCTGTATTATATTTCAGAAGGGGGAAAATTCTGTAGTTAGTTGTTTTTTATTTCTAGGTGTGTTGGGACTTTCCTTAAAACTGTTTAGGGCAGCATGTACCTCACCAGTCTCAATTATGAGGGTGATTCCAATGATACTTTAAGTTACACAATGCAAGTAAGGATTATATATAAACATGAATTATAGAGGTAGGCCAATATTCTGGAAATTTTATAGTCACTGGCAAATGGGGAATCATGACAAAAAGTAATCATAATAATGAGACTTTTATATGCTATGTCTTGTCTTCAGCAGAGCTGTGAAATTCAGCAAGGACAATGCCATTGGACTAGGAAAATGTCTTTTATTTCCTTGTTCCCTTTTTAATAATTTGTTCGTGAAAACTCACGATTCAGCTAGCTTCTTAATCAGTATAGACCATGTTAAAATAATTTATTTTACAGTCCAAATAACATTTGAAATAGAGGGAAATGTTGAATTAAGTGGCCCACATGACTTTTRTTTATTTCTTTGTGCATAGAGACTTGGATATGGTCATTAATGCCGTGTTAGTTTTTCAATGAATTTCAGCCTCATTCACTGCTCAGATGCTTGGCGTGTTCGTGAATGCAATATTACATTATTTCAGTGCAGTTCCTTTTTTGATCTTTTCAGGCAGAAATGCTTCGTATTGAGGATGAACAAACTTATGAGGAGCTGAAGATATTGTATGAGATAGTTCATGATAAATTTCATGAACTAGCTGAGGTGAGAAACATTGTTTGACCAGGTTCGTATTTAGAATGTTCAAGTGAATTATGCTGAGATACTATGTTCTGTTCTGCTAATGAGTGTTAGTATATGTTTGTTTTGAATTAGGAGTGTGGTGTCAGTGGTAAAATTGCAAACAGTGCTCAGTTCCTTCAGTTTTGCTGTTGTCACTGTTCATAAACATAGTGAACTTGTGTTTAGTCATATGAAGCCTTCCTCAGTAATATCCTTGCCAGAAACTTTCTTCATCTTTAAAACAGAGAATGAAGATGTAAACCAGAATGAGTATGACAGAGCTGGGCCTTGTGTGAATGAGTTTATGCACTTCATAAAATACTTACTGATCTCTGTTACAGTCTGGTGTCATCTTTTTTCCAAATACAATTAGTTACTTTAAACAGTTGTGTTCTGTAGTGTGTGTCAAATGACTTCTTATTGGGCTTAATGTTTCTCAACTAAGATTTAAATAATTCCTTATGACTTCATTTATGAATATGCAGCAGTTAGCTGATGGTATATTTGCTATTTATTAGCCTATTAGGATAGCAGCTGTTGGAGTACTGATTGAAAATATCACTGCAGATTAACTGAACTTGAGTGCTGAGTAAGTAGTTAGTAGATGAAATCATACTGTTATGGTGACATTTCTGTACGCTTGAGATATTTGTTCATTTATTAGCACTAATGTGTATATTTGTTGTTCAAACCTAGAGTGTTAAAGAGCCTTTGCCTGATTCCCCTGGAGTTTGTCCTACAGCTGAATCTGCACCTGGCGGTAGCACTGGAATGCTACAGTATCTTCAGTCTTGGTTTCCTGGATGGGGAGGTTGGTATGGATATGCTCAGCAAACATACGAAGGTGAACCTTTTGAAGGGCTACTGCCTGACCCGCAGGAACAGTGGAATCCAGAAGACATACTGGGTATGGAAATGCACATTGTTCATTTGTTTTTAATGCTGTTAAAGGCATCTTGGTGAAGATGAACCAAAACAACTTTTTGTTTCTGTGTTGTGTAAAAGATAGTGTGTGTGTGTGTGTGTGTGTATGTGTGTTAGTTGAAGTACTTAAGTGACAGAGTTGTCTAAACATTGCCTTAATTACCTGTTAAAAATCTCAGTACCTGTTGTACCTGCTTATTTTTAAAGGGATGTGAGAAATTCATTTGCTTTCCACACGTTAGATCTTTATGGAAAAGAGCTTGGGGACTTCTTTTGTTCRGGTTTTGCACGAGCGCTGTGTAGTATGCTGTGACTGGATATCCCAGTTAAAGTACTGGGTTGGTGGAATCTTTAAATTTATGCATACACTACCTCTATTGAGATAGAAGAGTCCTATTGAATAGTCTGCCTTGTTAAGGAAGAAGGTATATCAGCTTTGTTTTTATACCTTTTATACCTCAACTTCACTTATTTAACATCGGTTGCTTTTTTGTTTTTAATTAGGTGCAGATGAATTTTTTGATCCTGCTGCAGATGCTTCTAGCATGAATACATTTACAAAGAGAGATCATGTTTTTGCTAAATTAAATCTCCAGTTGCAAGGAGGCTCTGTCACTCTGTTGCATAAGGAGAAGAAGGCAGTGCATGCTGGGGAGAGTGCCTTTATGCAGCTGGAGTTTTCAGGTATTAGGTCAATTTCTGATCATTCTTTCTCAAGACAGACAAAATCTTTGTCCACTTTAAGACCTCCCTCAGACCTTTGATTAATCCTTTAAACTACTATGCTGAAATGCAGTTTGGGATGAGAGTATGAAACTAGTCTGTTRAAACTGATGTATCAAATGAAAAGATATTTTTCTCTTCAGCTATTTGAATGATTCTAACACAGAAATCTAATTTTAGACATTTCTTATGTGTGAAGCAGGACAACAATAGAAATATGTGCATCACAGTCATTGTATCCCAAACTTGAACATTTAATCCTTTTCTTTCCAGGAAACAAATATACGTGAACACTTCTAACAGACTTGTTTGCTAATATTTGTCATCCATAAAATTTAAATAAAAATTGTGTTGTGTACTAAAAGGAATAAAAACATTATATATCTTTATCTTTTAGGTGTAAAGATTTTAGCAGAATCCCTTCCTCGCAGAAATTCTTCCCTTCTCAAAGTTCAGCTTGGTGGTCTTTTTCTGCGGGATTTGGCAACAGAAGGGACCATATTTCCTGTTCTTGTTTTCCCTAATCCTGTAGGTGAAAAAAATTCTTCTGTTTTGATAAGTGTATAGGATGTATCATAGAACACTTCCTTGTTTGCTGTGTATGCTCATAACTTTAATGTTACACTTATGTGTTGGGAAGAATAATTTATTGAACAATCAACATTACTGCTAAATTTTTAATTGTTCTTTTTTTTCCAAAAGCTCTTTGGTTGAAGTTAGGTTTTATTTCACTTGCATACTATTAGGCTATAAGCTAAAACTTGGAACTCCCCCCGCTCTCCCCAGTGATTTGCTGACAATATCTTAAATATCTCCTTCAGAGCAAACAAAGTTTTAGTGTAAATTCCATGAGAATTTCCAGTGTATTGTTATACTCTGTAATACATAGAGGTGCAAATTCTGATTTGAAATTTACATTTCAAACTTCAGTCTGTTTACTAAATGTATAGATTGCAATTGCTTCCTAAATAGTTGTATTGCTTTATCTTGTTTGCATAAAGAAAAAGGGCATGTCGTATGTTATGCATAATTCACTTAGGAAGTGACCAGAAGACTAATAGAGAAAACACTTTTAAATTTGTTCATTTCAAGTGGCTTGTTTGATTTGTCTAATGATTTTTTTTTTCCTCCCCTAAATTCTTCTCAGCAAAAAGAGGTTGGCTGTGTGTCTTCCTTTGGTCTCCAAAATTTATCCTCAGACGTGACTAATCAGAACACTGGTAAAGATTTCATTTTATGTTTGACCAGAACAAGCAGATGAGAGTTCCTACAAACAAGAAATTTTGATCGAATCATTGATTCGAGTTCAATTTATGAGTTCAGTTGTAGGAACTCAGTTCTGAAAGTGTTTATGTGTATACAAACATGTTAGTTTATTTTGATTGTAGAAGCTCATTTGCTTGTTTTTCCGTGTTATTTCTGTTACTGAAGAACTTTCAGACAAGAAAATTTCTTCCTATAATACAAATTAAGGTATTAGATTTGAAATGCATTGAGGTTTCTCTTTTTTGATATTTGCTTTCTGTAACCTAGTTTTTATTTAGTTACAGATCCTGATGCCCCAGTGTTTGAGATGCTTTATGAAAAAAATCCAGTCCACAGCAATTTTGAGAGGCGCCTGGAAGTCAGTACCAGACCTCTAAATATTATTTACAATCCACAAGCCATTAAGAAAGTAGCCGACTTCTTCTACAAGGGAAGGGTTCATACCTCAGGTTAACCTTTAATGTTTTTTTTTTTTTTTTTTTTTTTTTTTTTTTTTTTTTTTTTTTTTTTTTTTTTTTTTTTTTTTTTTATTCTAAGCAGTGTAAAATGCTAATAAAATCTTTTTTCATTGTAAATTCAAATTAAGGATGACTGAGTCTTCTCTTGGTAGGTTTTTTTTTTGGCTTAATTGAATAAGGGCATTCCTTCAGACCAACCCCTGAAACTTCTACTTTAAAATTGCAAGTTGCTGCTCTACCACACGGTGGATATTCAATGCTATCTATATTGAAACACCTAAATAAGGGAACTTGTTTCCTTAAGCTCTACTGGATGTGAGGGGGAACAGGAGGTTTTTGCAGAAGGCAGTTCAAGAGAGTATAGTGAACACTAAGTATATAGGGGAGACAGTGTTCTAATTCCTATTAGAATTCTTCTGTTATTTAGATTAGGTCTGACCTTTGTTATGGCTGCCTGAGGTACCTTATTCTTTAAATGTTGAACATGCATCTTCCCCATGCTTCTAAAGAAAGCAAGGTTTGGGAGTCTGCAACATTATAAGCTGACTGCTTTTGCACTTAAATTGCTAAAGTTTGGTTTCTGAGCAGAGAAGAGATGAAAATAAGCAACACTTAACAGTTTTTAATACACCATTTTCTTTCTGTTGATTTTTGAAAATACCAAAAGATTTAAATTACCAAGCATAGAAATATGGATRAGACTTACTATAGCACTAATTATCTTGCATACAAGATGTGCTTATTCTGTAATTGTTATGGGTAGAATTTTAAGAAAGTGGACTACACATTCCAGAAATTTTTCAGAAAATGTCGTGTGAATTTTGCTCTCCTTTTTCCCCCATATATACCCACACTTTCCTGATCTGTCTCCCCATCACCCTACCCAAAGCAGGAACTCAAGCCAAAGGTTTGACAAATATTAGCAAACAGAAGAAGGTTTCAGAATTGTTCTGTGCGCTTAGACACTTTTTTTTTTTCTGGGAAGCAAGTGGTTTCTAGGTAGTGCCAGTGGGTTTCCACTGGTACATTTTCCTGCCATATATTGTGCTACTAAAATTGAAATGATTTTCTGTCAACTCAAAATAAATGTTGGTGGGTGTTTTGGTTTGTTTGTTTGGTTTTCCCTGATTCAATAGCAGATGAAAAAAATTATACCTAGTAAGTTTTATATCTCTTATATAGGTTTTGGATATCAATCCGAGCTAGAGGCAAGAGTGGCTGAAGCTGCCAGAAGACAGTACAACAAACTGAAAATGCAGACAAAAGCTGAAATCAGGCAAACTATTGATCGTTTACTAGTAGGAGACTTCATTGTAAGTTTTCGTTTGTTTATTTTCTTCGCAAATGTTTGTTTGGGCTTTCTTGATAAATATTTTAGGAACTGAAACCCAGAAGAGTGAGAGATTTGTGTGGGGGAGGGGGGAAAGACCCCCCCCCCAAAAAAAAAAAAAAAAGTGTGAAGCTTATATGTACTGTTGTTGTGATATCCATCTTGGCTTTAAGGTAGTGATGAAACATTTCCATAGATAAACCTGAATATGGGGTTAGGTGTCTGAAAGCGTATTTACTTTTATGTTTGTAGTAGTTGGTCAAATAAAATATATTGCCTTCACTTACGAAATGTAAGTTTCTGTGGAAGTTGAGAGAAGCTGTTTAGGCTTTCTTGAAAAGTCTCATGTCTGTAACACTATTTTTTTTTCTTTTTGCTGTGAAGAAATCACTGCTTTTTTAAAGTGCAAATCAGTTGTGGTTTATGGCAGAACAGTATTTTTCTGCTCATGTTACTGAGGTGATTTCATGCCAACTTGTTGGCTCCAGTGTGTAAGGGTGCTCTGTTACATCAAAACTAAATTGAGTGCAACTTATTTAAAGATTATTTTCTGACTTGGAGAATTGTTTCACCTTTATTTGTTCTTTACTCATCAATGCAATAGCTATCAAGTAATATTATATCTATCAGTGCCATTAATCCTTAGCTTCTGTAAGCAACTATGCTGATGCAATAGAAGTTTGCTGAGGTTTGTTTTCAGTGAAATGAAAAATATTTTTTGCTGTAAAAGTAATAGTTTAGTGCATGGTAAAACACTGTCAAGTGCACATTTTATTCAGRCAGAGCCTTGACAAGGATTGTTAAGATCCAGTGTTAGTCATGTAAAAGGTAGATGTCTTCTCAAAGCTACACAGATAGGCTCACTTTCCTCTCAGCAGAGAGAGCTGGGGCCTCTCCAAAGAGAGATTTATCTCAGCAATCTTAGGATGGGTTGTGTCATCTATAGGAAGCATCTCTTCATTGACTGTAGTAGGAGTCTGGACAACTAACTGGAAGAGCTAGAAAGCTCTTCAAGATAGATTAGCTCTTAAGGTGACAAAATGGCTAACTAGATTTATTTGGTATGTTTCTTTTTGTATGTGAGGGGAAGCTATTTCTTGGGGGCTACTCTCTTCTTTCTTTTCAATTTTCAGGAAAACAGCAAAAGTTGGACAGTACGCCTTGATATTTCTGCCCCTCAGGTGATCTTTCCTGATGATTTCAAATTTGTGGATCCAGTGTTAGTTGTTGTAGATCTGGGAAGAATATTACTTACCAATTCTCAAGGTATGTTCTAGAATTATTGCTGCTTTTTCTTTATTCTTTCTCCCAGAAATTTTTGTGCTGTTGTAGAAAGTGAAGATGTCTTACAAGTTTTTTCCTGCTCTTAATATTTTTGTGTACTAATAGAGTCGCAGGATTTTTAGGATTAATTTTTAAATGAAAGGATCCCCTGAGATGTATGATACATGTTCAAGGCTGTGAACAGATGTGAAGCTAGTGTGCTGAGCAATTAGTGTGTCATACTATATCTAAGACTTCGGCTTGGAGGGGTGCAAGATTTGGATGCAGAGTGTTTTTATGGGACTGTGCTTCTAGTTAAAGCATTCTTTGAGTACGYCCTCCAAGTCTATATCCATATGAATCTCTGTTCTTAGCGTGTGTGTCTCCAGCCAGCCTAATAAAAAAGAATGGAAAATAAGTGTACTTTCATTGTATCAGAAGTTATAAACACTGCTGTTTAAATGAGCTGTCCTGCTAGGAAAGCAATGCATGAAAATTAAAAAGAGAGCCCAGTGGAACTTCTAAATAAAATCAGACCTACTTAAAAATCTAGCTAAAAAGTGCTGTGTGTGAGGAGACATCAAAAACATTTGAAAGGAGGAATTTTGTTAAAGTACTGCTGCAGGATTAACCATTTTTGTAGAGCAGTGAAAGTCAAAGTGTCAAGACCTAATCTGCATATAGTGGGATCTGATCTTACTTTTGATGTTTTTGAATCATTAAATTTTTTCTAGCACCAGCTCATCTCTCAAAGGTTTTAATAGTTTTGTTTTTAATAAATTCTGTCTCTAGAGCAAACTAGTAAAAAAAAAAAAATTGTTTACAGAAGATAGATTTGGATTTTCCTATAGAAGTGAGGCACTGGCTGTTTTGAGTAGCTTGAGCCTTTTTTTTTTTGTTAAGTGAAAACGTAGAAGAAAAACATCTTTTTCGTTACACTTTGCAGAGTAGGAAGAATCTTCCCACATGTTAATTAAATGTGAATTTATTATTAGACAATAAAGTTAATTGGACACAGAGTACCAATCAGAAATACATTGCAGTTAACTAATTCTTTCTTTTTAGTTGATTTTTGAGTAGTTTAAAATTAGGTCCTAAATCCTGTCAAAAGGATTGCATAGGCAAAGTAACTTTTTTTCTTTTAAACAAATGTCGATTAAGAATAAATCTTGTAGTATCAGTAAGTGGGTGCAAAAAATGAGACAACAGTGTCTTTTAATAGATTCTTCACTACATTATCACAGAGTTCTGCAGCACGTGAAAGGGGGCAAAGACCATATTGGATAAACTCTTATGTTAAAAAATTAGAACTTTAGACAAGATGATGTAGTAATAGTGGGAAACATCCAAGGAGGAGAGAGAATACTTTTCTTTTTTAACTTTTTTTTTTCCACAGAAGAAGCTAAAAGGAATGCAGATACCATTTCATCWGAAGTCAATGAATTAAGTGATGAGGAATATAAAACACCTCTTGCAACTCCTCCCAATACTCCACCACCAGAATCCAGCATTAACAGTGGTACCAAATTGTCTGAGTTTACTGGAGCAGAAATAAGTGAAGAGCAGCTACAAGCACACTTAATGAGTAAAAAAATGTATGAGAGATACACACTTTCATTTATGGATCTTCAGATCATGGTTGGCAGAGTAAAAGACAACTGGAAACACGTTCAGGATAGTGATGTGGGTCCAACTCATGTGGTGGAAAAATTCAATGTTCACTTGCAATTGGAGCGCAGATTGATTTACACATCTGACCCAAAATACCCAGGAGCTGTTTTGTCTGGTAGTTTACCAGATTTGAAAATTCATATCAACGAAGATAAAATATCAGCTCTGAAGAACTGTTGTACACAGCTGAGTACATCTGAAACTAAGTCTTCAGATGTTCTACATCTAGGGAAAGATAAGATTTTTACAGAGGTAGATCAGCTTGGCAGCCTGCATGATTCTGTAGTGAATCTAACACAGAGTGTTGTAATGCTGGAGCAGCATACTAGGGAAGTTCTTGTTGAATCTCAGCTTCTTCTGGCTGAATTCAAAGTCAACTGTATGCAGTTGGGTGTTGAAAGTAATGGACGATATATCTCTGTACTCAAGGTTTTTGGCACCAATGCCCATTTTGTGAAAAGGCCATATGATGCAGAAGTGTCCCTTACTGTTCATGGCCTGTTATTAGTTGATACTATGCAAACATATGGCACAGATTTTGATCTTTTGATGGCTTCTCATAAGAATCTTAGCTTTGATGTACCCACGGGAAGTCTTCGAGACAGCAGGGCTCAGTCCCCTGTTTATGGACCTTATGACGCGCATCCCTTTGTATCTAGTCTGACGGAGAGATGCACTGCAGCCTCAAATGTTTTGTCTGGTAACAATGGAAAAGATCAAGAGTCCCTGATAAAATTAGAGTATCAGTTTGTGAGTGCAGAATGTCCATCAATGAATTTGGATAGCAGCTTGCAGGTGATCTCTGTGCAGGTGAACAATTTGGATATCATCCTTAATCCAGAGACTATTGTTGAGTTGATTGGGTTTCTCCAGAAATCTTTTCCTAAGGAGAAAGAAGATTCTAGTCCTCAGCCTTTAATGACTGACTTGGAAAGAGATTCTAGGGAACAGGAAACCTTTCAGTCTACTTATGTACAGAATACAGAGATAGCAGTGGATATTCACTGGTTAAATATACTCTTACTCAGGACAGTTGACATGACAAATGGAGAAAAATATGGCAGAAAAATTGCAACAGCGAGTATTGGTGGCACCAAAGTTAATGTCTCTATGTGTAGTAAGTTTGATGTGAATGGCTCTCTTGGATGTCTTCACCTTATGGATCTAACACAAGACAGTGTTAAGAACCAGTATGTTGTCAGTATAGGCAATACAGTAAGGTATGAAAATCTCATTAGTGATATAGGTTACTCTGAGTCTTTATTCTCTAGGCTTGATGATGGAAGTGGCCTTCCAGATGCTTTAAGTTTCAATTTTGTAGAAAAGTCAAAAGAAGAATGTTCTCTTAACCTCAAAATGGCCTCCTTGCACTACAACCACTCGGCTAAATTTTTGAAAGAACTAACTTTGTCGATGGATGAATTGGAAGAGAATTTCCGCAGCATGCTGAAAAGTGCAGCATCAAAAGTTACTACAGTCTTGGCAACTAAAACTGCTGAATACAGTGAAATGGTTTCCCTGTTTGATACAACACCGCGATCAAGAGAGATTGCCAACTTAGAAGATAATGAAGGTTATACATTTGGATCCCCACCTCTCAAAACTAATACTATTAAACTTATTTTAAATGTAAACATTGAATCGCCAATTGTCTCAATGCCTCGAAAGCCAGGTAGCCCTGAATTGCTTATAGGTCATCTAGGACAAATATCTATTCAGAATTTCATACCTGGAGAAGATGACTCTACAAGTGACAGACTGCAAGTTGAAATTAAAGATATTAAAATGTATTCTTTAAATAGCATTCAGTTTATGAGCAAGAAAGAGTCTGCAAGTGAGATATCTCATGGGATGCATTCTTCAGGTCCTGCCAGTAGTGACAGTCAGGAAGAATCTCATTTTACGCGCCATGATTTCTTTGAATCATTACATAAAGGCCATGGTATGTTTATCAGAAGACTTTTAATTGTTTTAATATGACTAGTAGATGGCACTAAAAATGTGTGTTTGACTGTGTGTCCAATTATATGTTCGCTCTCTCCCTCATAAAATACGCTGCTCAATTTTATTTAGAGTGAGCAAATTCTTTTATTTATATCTGTTTTAATTCTCATAATAAAAAAAATGATGAATGGTGCCTTTCACACAGAAATTTAATTAAATGTAACCAGCTATATGTATTTCAGCATTGCTAAGAAATTCTTGAGTAAGTTAAATAGCTAGCATGTTACCTCTGTCGTACAATAATCAGTTCACTAATTATACTGTGGTAATGTTGTTCTCATTCCATTTACTTTTAATTAGCTTTCCACATTTTGAATAACACCACCATCCAGTTTAAACTGGAAAAGATACCATTAGAAAGAGATTTGGATTTGACTTTCCCTTTGAGTAATGAAGACTTTGGAATATCAAGTGTTATGAAGATCGAGGGGAAATTTGTCAACCCTCTTCAGGTATTATAAACTAATAATTTCAGTGTCAATATAAATTGTTTCTCTGCACAGAAGATAAGTATTTTTCAGGCAAATATTGCCAGATTTAAGATGTAGGAAGTTTAGGGGGCAGAGCCTTTTACATGTGGTTAGAAGTCCCAGTCTAAGTCATAACAACAGTGATCAAAACTTAGTCCTATACTGAGGCGTTGTAGACATTTTTGTCTAATTTTGGTCTAATTTTTAGTTAACCTGCACACACATCACAGAAGGGAAAACAATTAAGTGCAGCTGTCCAAATAGGGGTGCTATTTGCAGTTCTAGCAGAAACTAAGAATTGAAATGCTTTTCTCTTAGGGAAAAAATACTTCTACAAATAAAAGTAGGGGCAGAGCTTTTAAATAGAGGAAACTGAAACATCTACAACTATGCAGACAAGCAATTAGAGTGGTTTTTCCATATAGTGCTGTGTGTGTATGGTAAGTTATTTTAAATTGGCTCCGTGTTGTGGATGCTTTTTATCTAGGAAAAAAGCTGTCCTGTACTGGGATGCCTTGTATGCTTGTGACTTGAACTGGCACTGTCTTTTCATTTAACTTGTGAGATTTTTAAATAAAATCAATATGCATATTTTTATTTAGAGGGCTAACATTATGATTTTTTTTTTCTGCATTGTAGGTGGTGTTAGCAAAACATGTATATGAGCAAGTTCTGCAAACTCTGGATAATTTAATTTACAATGAAGACTTAAATAAATTTTCAACCACTTCTGTATCTTCAACTTGTCATAGTTCTCCTTCAGCATCGCTTCATAATATAGGCACAGAATTCTCAAGTGAACGAAAGGAAAATGGCTTATTCAGTCATTCTGGTTTCTCTTCTGTTCCAAATAAGTCATTGCCTGTCAGGGAAACAAAATCTTTTACTCAGATTCAAGCCAACTTTCATATCTCAGAGCTGCAGGTTCAGTTAAGTGGTGATCTAACACTGGGTGCACAAGGCCTTGTCAGCCTTAAGTTTCAGGATTTTGATGTTGAGTTTGCTAAAGATCATCCTCAGACTTTATCTATTCAGATTGCCTTACGTTCTCTGCTAATGGAAGATCTTCTGGAAAAAAACCCAGACTCTATGTATAAGAATCTCATGGTGTCCCGTGGAGCACCGAAGCCATCCAGTTTAGTACACAAGGAATACCTTTCTCAATCTTGCCCCTCAGTATCCAATGTAGAATATCCAGATATGCCACGTTCTCTACCTTCCCATATGGAAGAAGCACCTAATGTCTTTCAGCTATACCAAAGACCAATTTGTGCCTCCCGTAAGAAGCAGGAAGATGATGCTGATTCCGAGTATCCTCTGACTCCACCTCCTTCTCCGACAACAGACAGATCTAAGCTGCCTTGTGGAAAAAGTAACTTTGATGATTCATTGGTTCATATCAATGTATTTCTAGTGGACAGGAAACATCCTGAGTTTTCTTCACACTATAAAAAGATTAACCGTAGTGTAGATGTTGATTTTAACTGTTTAGATGTTTTAATAACTTTGCAGACTTGGGTAGTGATACTGGATTTCTTTGGAATTGGATCCACTGCTGATAACCATGCTATGAAGCTGCAACCAGAGGACATTCAGCAGACAGTCAAATCGGAAATAAACACCTTGTCAGCTTCTGAAGTCCATGAACCTATAAACACTAAGCTGGATCTGAAGGTATATTTGAGATGCAAAATATTAATTGGATTGGCAGTTGTTAAGCTTCTGGTTTGTAGAAACTTAAGGTGGCTTTTAAATCAAGTTAATGTTTTATATTATAGTGGAAAAGGCAAGTAATTCAGAAATGGTATATTTAAAGTGTATCTATATGATAAAGTGTGGAAGTTATAGAAGAGAGAAAAATATGTGAAATTATTAATGAATAATGAACTTTAGTGTTTCRTGTTAAGTAATAACGAAAGGGTTAAGAGAATAGCCTTTAAGTTTTAGAAAGCAGTGATTTGAATGGTCAGTGTGTGGATTTTATATACTTTAGACTCGTGCTGCAGAGTAAGTAAAGACCCCTCTTCATATAGCCATCCTGTCCAAGCTTTGGGTTACATGCTGATGTTGTTTCCATTTTGGGTTCCATTTCAGGCAATTTTTTTTTTTTTACTGTTGTCCCCATATCTTACAGTGGCCAAGTCCTAATGACTCCTTGCTTATTTATTTTGTTTGTTTTTGTTTTTTTCCTTAAGAAAGGGCAGATGACTCACAAGAAGGTAGATTTAATCCCCTGAAGTCTTGGCTCCTTTGCTCTGTGATCCTCCTTTGATACCTATGTATCACTTAAATGGAGGCTGAAGTAGAATGTTCCRTGTTCATCCAAGTAGGGCTCATATGAGTAGAGTTTGAGACTCCCCTTGCTGAGTCTGCCATATGCATTAAGGAAAGAGCCCAAGTCTTCTGAACAATGAATATTATTGCCCTGGGAAATCACAGGGCACAGATTAAATGTCTGATTCCTGAAATAAAGAGGATCCTTCAAAATGGAAGACCAGGCTGAAACTGGAACTTTGTTGTCCTAGGTACTATGGAGTGTTATTAAAAAACAAATTTTTCTACACACACACGCTAAATCTGTGTGTGTGTGTGTGTGTGTATAGATACAAACACACACAAATATATATATTTGTGTGTGTATCTACTCAAACACAGGCACACGTACACAGGGTCTCACTCTCTCTCCTTGTCCCAGAAGTTCTTCAGTCTACATTACGAAGGACAAATCTTGAAAGAGCAGAGGACAAAGATAACAGTGCTAAATTTTTGTTGATGACCTGAGCATTCTGTATTACTTGAGAGACCCCCTCAGTGCTCAAACAGGGATGTGAAAAGGTTTCTTTCCTTCTCTGTCTCCCAGTCAAATCATTCTCTTTTGCCATTTATATGTTATAGTGGAATTGTCTTGGAAAAATCTAACCCATGAGATGTTACAGCTACAGAACCATACTGTATAATAACAAACTGTTCCTTTTTGTTTGATCAGGTCCATTCTCTATCTTTAGTACTGAATAAGACAACTAGTGAGCTTGCTAAAGCCAATGTGTCAAAGCTTGCAGCTCACTTGGAAATGATTGGTGAGTAGAAGGGAAGGCTAAGATTGTATGCGGCTTAAAATAAAAGAAAGTATGCATTGGAGTAGTGATTTGAAATGCTTTTGTTTTGGTGCTTTTTTTTTCTTTGTTGTTGTTCTTATTGCCGCTGTTTTATGAGGAAGATGCACCTTCTCTTCCACTGCTTCTCTGCTTGACCTACTCTTTCAGTGTTGATTTAAAAAATCATTTTAATTCTGCTTTAACCTCAAGATTTCAGAGGTGGGCTATGAAAAGAAGTTCCCCAAGGATGATGGTTATTTTCAGAACTTTTTTGATATAAATCCTTGGTAAATCATAAGTGATTATTTAATAAATTGTATGTCTTCAGTTAGTTTCCTTAAAGATTATAGAAAAACCTGATGCTTCTCAGATATGTGGGTATTTGACATTGATTGCTATTGATACGTTTTATCAGAGTGTGAAGAGTTAATTCCACTAATGCAAACTTGCTGAGGAGTTACTTTTGTGTTTTAGTAAGTTATTTGTGTTTAAGGATAGTAGTTGTCTTTCTTTTGCTTTGTAGATGGAGACTTAGCCCTGCAAGGAAGTATTGGTAGTCTGTCCTTAAGTGACCTTACAGCTCATGGAGAATTGTACAGAGAACGTTTCACTACAAGGGGTGAAGAAGCGCTGATTTTCCAAGTCTATAAGTATGAATTTAAAACTTCTCTTGTTACTTAGTATTAACAAGACTTCATGGCCCTCAACCTTTCCCCGATTACTCCCTTGCACCGGTAAAATAAGTTTCTGCTCTGCAGGCTTCTGCTTTTAGAAGCTTGTGACTTAAATGATACTTTGAACATTATCATTCATAAGTTCCTGAAATATTCTTAACCTCTTTTTTTTGTTTTGCAACATACATGGTCATCAGGTAAAAATAGCCTTTTTTTCCTCCATAAAGCTGTTCTTCAAATGATATAGTTGATAGTTTGTTCTGATATAAAATAATAAGTGTTTTTAAAAATTAAACTTTTCTACTGATAAAGCAGGTTTTGCATTGTTTCTATTTAAAATTTGGAGTTACAGGTTTGTTTTTGACATACCATGCTCTTAAAGTTCTTCTGCTTAATGTTAAAGCAATGAATGGTTCTTCTCTTACAATTTTTCAAGGTTTTCCTATCCTTTCCCCCACTAGAAGCAGTCAGATTAGAAATTGCCCACTTAATGTTACAAAATTAATTTCCAGCATTACAGCACAGTAATTCAGAATTGAAACTATTTTTATTATCATCAAGACTGAAATATTGTTATTATGCAGTAGAATACTTACCTTGTAAGTCGCTATTCTGATATATAAAATTGTTGTATCCATTGGACCTTAAGATTAGAGTTGCATTCTATGTTTAGATTTTTTTTTCTGTTGGCTTAATTAAAACTCAGTAGTGATTAAATACTTGTAATTTAGAAATAATCTCCCTTTTTTCAGATTTGTAATTGAAATTGTTTTAATTGTATCCTGTTAATCAGCTAAAATCTTTGTATTTTGAATGGAAAAAGTGAATAGCAGTATCTGTGAAATGTTGATAACATAGCAAAACTTCACTTTTGATCTTTATCATAGATACGGGCGGCCAGATCCATTGCTACAGAGGGAGTGTGATACTCGTGTCACTCTGAGGATGGCATCTGTTCAATATGTGCATACCCAGCGTTTCCAGGCAGAAGTGGTGTCTTTCATCCAACATTTTACTCAGCTTCAGGATGTCTTGGGGCGCCAAAGAGCAGCAATTGAAGGACAAACAGTATGTCTTCCTCCTGCTCTGTTCTTTTACCTTACTGTATCAAATGAGGGGTTTGAAATGAAAGGTGATTTTATAGTTCTGATGTTAGTGAAGGAAGATCGTATGTACCTTGTAGTTAAAGACCTTATTTAGGAATATTCTGCTGCTATTCAAAAGTAAAGAATATCAGATTTTCCACATTACTGAAATCTTTGTCTGCAGGATCCTGCTGTATGTGCTGCTGCAGGTGTCTTCCTGTTCTCATGATGCTTGAAGAACAGGACTCAATGTATTAGGTTGCCTATTTCTTTACTGTGCAGCAGCTAGTTTTAATAGTAAGTCTTCTAGCTGAATAAGGGGAACCAAGTAAGAAGTCCTTGTTACACACAAGTTTGTATTTTTGATTAAATGGGATGGCTGGAGGAATGAGAAAATGCACCCAGAAATCAGATACTGGACTTGGCTTGCTATACAGTAGATAATCAATTACGATTGTCATCTTAGCCTATATTTGTCTTAAAACCTAATGTGAGAGTGATTAGTATAGTTAATTGTGATAGTCTTGTTAAGAAAGTTGCTTCTTGTAGTTTGAAGAAAGCCCATATATAAAGCTTCATAGTGCACCAATTCAGAAATTTGAAACTGATTTTGAAACATCTGGTCTAAAGGAAATTCTTCTTGTACTGCTTTAAGTGGTTGTGACACTAATACTTCAGACTTGAAAGTATAAACTGCTAACAGTGCTGTTCTCTACAGTGCTCCTCTTTTCTGTGATGCATGATAAATTCTTACCATCTCTTGCCAAGATTTTCTTTTATGATTGGAAATTGTCTAATTCCAAAAATGTACGGCAAAAATGCTGGAAGAAGGTGGAGTGTATGGCATGTCCTACAGGGAATGCATAAGTTCTGCAAATAAGTACCAACAGCCTGCATGGAAAGCCATCAGGAATCTATGTTAGATGTGGTCTCATTTATCTGTTAGATTAACTTCTAAAGTGAATCTATAAAAGGTTGATCAGATTCTTTACTGTCTGAATTTTGAACAGTATTTCTGTTTGCTGCAAAGACTATTTCATTCTTTCTGTTAATTATAATTCTAACTGGAAAATTGGGCTGTTTTGAAGAGGAAGACTGAGAAGTGTCAGTCTTTCTCACTTGCTGATTAAATAATTGTTTAGTTTTTAAATTTCAGACTTATCTGTTTCACTAATAAAAGCCTGATGGAAAGTGCTGACAACAATAGTGATTTATAGTTGTAATTTACAACTTTTTCATCCCAGAAACCTATAATAAACTATTAGCTGCCAATCTGAAGGTTGCATAATTTCAGTGTAACTTCAGTGTACCACAGTACTGTCAATTATACTTCTTCTATTACAGCAGAGACAGTAAATTGTATGCTTCAGTCCTGATTTCCTGTACTTCACAGTGTTTGCCATTTGTTCCTCTGCCCTACAGCGAGAGTTGAGGTTTTTTGTATAAAACTTAATCAGCTTAATCAAGTTGTTCCTCAGTTTAATATTAATCAGTGTGAAATAATTACTTGCTTT
>NW_028186416.1:31983-172604 GCF_003343005.1 Rhea americana | reverse complement strand
TAATTACTTGATTTGGATTTAAAAAAAAAAAAAAAAAAAACTATTAATTTAACATAATGACTGTTTCTGAATGTGTTCTTAAGTGTAGAAAGATGCCAGAAAACCCTGAGAGGAAACTCTTCCCTATGAACCATAATATTCATTTAAATAAGATTTTTTTCTGGAAGTGTTGTTATGGGCATCCACTACGTAAAAATACTAGAAGATTAGCAAAAACCACAACATGCATGCTTATTCTGATGCAACAAGCCAAGTTTTCAAACAAATGTTTGATCTTTCCAGGTAAGAGATAAAGCACAGCGAGCTTCCCGAGTTCTTCTTGACATTGAGGCTGGTGCTCCTGTCCTACTTATACCTGAAAGCTCGAAGTCTAACAGTCTCATTGTAGCTAATCTTGGGAAACTGAAGGTCAAGAACAGATTTTTGTTTGCGGGTATGCCAGGTACCTTCTCATTAAAGAACAAGGTAAAAACAGAACCTTATTTCTGAATCTAGCAGCTGACAGTTTTTCTTGTGCATTTTATTTCTGTATCAGAATGGTAAATGACTCTTTTATTCTGCTTCTATATATTTAATGCTACTAGTAGTGAAACCATCCATACCAGCATGTATATGAAAATCTGGATCTTGTCTGCTGCTGATTGTACCCAGCTGTTCCTTTGGCAGCTGCACCTGGGCTTGTTTTAAGACATTTAGGGCAGAGGGGAGGCTGTTCTAAGGACTTACTGGAATTTGCCTTTGCTAGGACCCAGAACACAATGAGTGCACACCTGAAAAGGGCAGCTTAGAAGCGCTTTCATCTAACCCTGTTTAGCAGCTTCTTCAGTTTTCCACAAAACAAAATTTCTGTTGAGTGAGTAGCAGAAAATGGAAGTGTGTCTTGGCTGAGAGTTGCTTGAACATGCTGGAGAATAGAGTGGTTGTTGTTGTTAATTATTTTCTCCCCTTCCCCCTCTGCCTTCTTTCTCCTTTCACTTAATGAAACCAACTGTGTGTACTTAGGCTAGGTGTGGGAGAGGAACTAGTCTGTGTTGCTTTTGAGAGAGAGACACACACAATTTGGGGTGAGGAAAATCTGTCTTAGAAGACTTTCTGTATCCAGCCTTAGCAACAAAATTATTATTTTGTTCTGGGAATCAGCTATTTTCTTTTTTTTAAAAAAAAGAAAATTGGGAAAACTTAGGCAGACTGATTTACCACAGCAATTTTGTGGTACCTCTATGCTGTTGTCTTTACGGCTTGTATTGAAACTGGTTTAAATATGTTTAACCACTTATAGCAAACTGTAATAGGCCAACTGTGGAAATGTTTGATACTTTTGATCCTTCATACCTGTTCTTTCCTCTGATTTAATTTGTTTTTTTCCTATCAGTGTCTTTATTGCAAGGCAGCATTGAATTGTAATGTTGAGTTGTCTTACATGCTAGAGCATGTAAGGGTGCTAATATATTTAAAGATTCGTAAGTGGTGGATTCGCAAATTAATGTTAGGAGAGTAAAGAAAGTGTGTGTAATTTTCTTTCAGCTGAGAAATACTGTATTACCTAGCACTGTGGAAATCTGGGACTTTGAATAAAAATGTGGGGTTTCTTTCAGTTTTCTTTTTCTTTTTTTTTTCTCCTCTATCTTATGTTTGTTTATGAGGAACTAACTTTACAAGGCAATGCGTACAAGGATCCCACTTTATTTGAGGTATTTCATGTATTTATAGGAGTGTTCAGGTGCTCCTCATTCATCTATAAACTATTTCTTAAAAAAAAAAAAAAAAAAAAAAAAAAAAAAGACATTCCTTGAAATATTAAAAGTATGTTTGGGTTATAAAGACTTTGCTGAATTCCATAAGAATTAGATTTAAGTTTATTGTGTTTTGCTCTTTATGCATGTCTGAGGAGCTACCAGTTTGGATGTACTGTGTAACTTCATAGACTTAYAGGTGATGTGATATGGTTTTTCTTTGTATACACTTTTCACTCCTGTCTTTAGAAATCTGAGAACATTAGTATTTAAACTTATAATTTTATAATCCTTGATCATGACTGTAATGGAAACTTTCCAAGCACTAATTACTAAAATTCATAATTGGGAACTAAAAGGAAATTTTATGGGTAAGGATTATACTGTGATATCAGAGGTTAAGTACCAAAATAAGACAGCAATTTTATGCTATATGGTTATTTATTTGGGCAAATGAACTTGTGTTAAACTAAAATACGAAATTCACAAATTCAAGTCAGAGTAAACAGAGTGCATATCAAAATCAGCTTTGGGGTATAAAGGTAGTGTGTAAACCTGTTCCACTGGAGTAACTTCTTTGAGAAAAATCTCTTAACATTGAAGTGATGCTTTTGGTCAATGTGGAGCAGATCACACACTTTTCAGTTATTTGGTGTTAGAGAGCATTCTCTGAATTTGAAAAGGTTTTTAAGATTTCCTTCTACTGCATATGTAGGGGAAGAGGGATAAATTATTAAATGCTTTTCCCCCCTGCCCCCCAGCTGTTGCTGTTTTAATAATAAGGGTAAAGACTTATTCCATCTTATAGTTAACTATTACAGGACAAGTTTGGGACACTTGATATTATGACTAAATTATCTAGAGTGCATAAAAAGTTAACTTCAAGTATATGAGATATGTTCATTCACTATTTTCACAAAAACGTTAAGTTACTGGTATGATCTTGCAGAAATCATTATGCATGCTTTTGTAACTTGAAGAAAGCCCTTGTTATGCTGTGAAAAATAGCTTCTAAATATTTAGCAGTCGTTATTTTGCAGAAATATTCGATATCTTGTCAATTTTACTGTTCTAGTTTGCATTAATTTCTTCTAGGGTTGGGGTTTTTCTTTGGTTTTGTACTAAAACCACTCATTTGGAATTAATTTCTCATTGAAAATGTTTCACAGCTTTTTGAAAATAATACTGAAGTAAACTTGTTCTTTTTAAAGAGAATGTTTTAATCTACTGATAAGATAAAATGGAAAGAGCTTGACTGTCTTTTGGTAGTGGTAGAAGATACTGGCATTCATATAGGATACTTAGTTTTTTTGACAGTGATTGTTGTAGCTTCAGTCTTACTGTATTGATTCCTTAGTGTTTAATGTAAATATCCATTGTTAATTACAGAATTGCTTTCATTAGCAGGATTCAGTTCAATTTTCATCTCCTTTGGGAACCCCAAAGCACAGCATCAAGAAAATGACAAGTGCAGATGAATCAAAATCAGTGACAGAAGGGCTGTTTATGAAAAAATCATCAGGAACAAACATTTCTAGGCTGAAAAGTGAGCCTATGCTGACTACCCTGAATAAACAGCAAGGGCAACAATTGAAAATACCTGTTGTACCAAATTCTGATAGCCCAGGTATGTGATAAATGGTAGAAACCCTGTTCAGCTCTTCTTTTTCTGTATAAAATAATGCAGTGCAGCATTCACACTGCAGTGTTTCACATATATCATATTTGACTCTGAAAATGGACTGAAAAGTAACACTCTGGGTCTAAAGAATGTAAAGATATCTATTTGTTTAGAGTTGGCTTCAGTTTAAGATGCATGTCTGTAACTTGTTGCTGTTGTTGTTGTAAAGGCCCTTCTGGAACTCATTAGAATATGCATCTGCTTAGTAAATTGATTTCCATGTCAGACTTATCAATCTAGTGTGTTTTACCTCAGAAACTTACAGCAGTAGAAATTTGCTAGAGGCTTAATTTATAATCTTTCTTTATAAACTACTTATAAATATATGATCTGATATGATCATAACTATGGAAATGTTTATAGTTTTATTTTTAATGTGGAATATTATTAGAATAAAAGTTGTAATATTAACTGAGAGGACAGTTAAATATTTGTGTCCTGTAGAATAGTGGGTAGATATTGGGTTATATGTTTTATGACTTTGTGATTTCTTAACCAGTATGTAATGAGTGCAAAAACTTGATTTTCAGAATTCCATTCTCTTATACTCTAGGAAATTAGTTTCAAGGTGGCTTTTTGCAACTTAAAGAATTAGAGATCTTAGAGGTGTTAGTTCAGATTCTGGAAGAAAAAATTATGCAATCTCTGTGCATTTCAAACACATTTTGCAGACATATAAGGAGTACTGTGGGACTCTTATAAATAAGGTAACATTTACCTGAGAATGAGCTCAATATTTGTTAGTTACAGGTATTGATAAGTGTGAACAAAAGTCTTTAATAATAAAAAATCAGAATAACTTCAGAATAATGAGTAAACAGATTTCTTTTTGGAATAAGTTACATTACTTTTGTACATACTCTTTACTCCTTTCTATTGCTTAATGTATTATCTTACGTGTACTTGCAGAGGATCACATCTGCCTCCTAGACTGCATTATGGTTGATCTGCAAGACATGGACATATTTGCTGCAGAGAGGTATCAGAGAGAGTACTCTAAAGCTGTGGAAGATATGAGTACAGATTTGACCTTTCCATCCTACTTTGTCAGGCAGACAGGAGGAAGCTTGTTAACAGAACCTTTCAGACTGAAATTACAAGTAGAAAGAAACTTGGACAAGTGAGTTGATGGAAACAGGATCACTTTAAGCTGTTTACCTAAATGTTTTGCAGTGTTGTACATACCTTCTATTATATCTTGAATTATTACCTACTCTGTTATAACACCTTGAAATACTGTTTATTTTTTTCCTTGTTTGTTGTAGAGAGCTAAGTCATTCAGTTGCGGACATATCAATACATGGCAATCTGTCCTCAGTCCATTGTTCTTTAGATTTGATTAAATATAAACTGATTCGTGGACTTCTGGAGAACAATCTTGGGGAACCTGTTGAAGAGTTCATGCGACCTTATGATTTGCAGGATCCAAGAATTCATGTAAGAGGAACTGTGGGTTTATGCAATTGAAATTCTGTCCTAAAATATTTTACTTTGTTTTGTTTTGCTGTTAGGCGAAACAGCTTTCAAAGTTGTCGTGTTGTTTGAGAGATTGACTGGTAAATAAAAAGGCTTAAGCAGAAGAGCAGTGATGGTTTGAGCCCTTTCCTCTGTAGATACTGCTATGAATTCAGATTTGTCTTGATGTAATGACTGGTTAGGTGGTCCTTTCACCTGTGGCTTGTTCTTACCCCTTAGTGTTTCTGAGACTAGGATTTTGAGAGGTATTGGAGAAGCAGCAGCCTTTGCTTGTATTGGTTAGTAATTTTTAGGTATGTTGAAATGTACTKGTTGGGAAAAAACATAGTAAACCAATGAAAACTGTACTAATTATTTTCTGAATATTTAAGCTGAGTTGTTATTGCTATATATTATGGGCACATTAACAAGCTTAAGCTTTTCTGTTTGTATAAAACATTTTAGAGGGACTTGTCATCATGTGCAGGCTGATGATCCCTTTCTCATTGGGTCTGTGAAATTCTTAAAGACTGACTAAAAGATTAAATGGAACATGTACTATTTTCTGTTTGTGTCAACAGTCATCTTTTATCTGGCAGATCTGAGAGAAGAATTTCAGTAATACTGAAGCTCACAGAGCCATCCAAGTTTTTGAGCATGTTCCCAAGTATCACCTTTCTCTTAGGGCTGCAGTCAAATCCTATCCTTTCAGGAAGACTTTGAGCAGCATTTAGTCTGGAGTTGATTGGAATTTGTCCTTATTACTGAGAAGAAGTTGTTAAATAACATGTTTTCTCCTGGTCTTGTGGGATTCCAAGTACTGTTTATGTTGCATGACTATACTCTGCTTGATAAGCAAATGTATGCCCATGCTGGGGAAAAATACTAGAAAGCATCTAGGATCCTCTTAAGATCTGAGGAAAGGATGGGTAAAGTTCTCCTAATACTAGTATGTTCTGTGTGTCAGGCACCTCCCCTAAAACTCTAAATAAAATTAAGTTTTTTTAGTAGTTCCATAAGCTACAAATCTGATTTAATAATAGAAGGTGGCTGAAACAGTTTGAAAGAATGGTTGGCTGTTTTGTGGTGGGGTTTGTGTGTGTGTTGGTTTGTTTTGTAAGACATTGCTCAGGTTGGAGGCTACAGTGTTTTGAAATGTAACTTTTGTCCAGTGATGGTTAATGAAACTCTTTCA
Organism: Rhea americana; assembly: GCF_003343005.1. Lineage (NCBI taxonomy): Eukaryota > Metazoa > Chordata > Aves > Rheiformes > Rheidae > Rhea > Rhea americana. The sequence continues at coordinate 166,540 of NW_028186416.1, read as the reverse complement.
AGGAGAAAGACAGTATATTATAACTGTTTGTGTTTGTCCCAAATAAAAATTGTCACTTCAAAAATGAAAAAAAAAAAAAAAAAAAGTTCTGAAAAACCACAAAACATTTGTTGATGTTTTCCATTTTCAGACAGTTTTGAGTGGAGAAGTATATACTTCTATGTCGTTTCTCATTGACATGGTTAATGTGAGCCTGGAACTGATGGATCCAAAGGGAAAAGATGCTTGCAGCTCCTTAGCAAGGTGTGAATTTTCTTTTGTTATTGAATACATTATCCTAAATGCTACATTCCTCTAAGGTCTTAGAAGATAAGAATTGACATAATACATGAAAATGTGAATTGAAACAGGATTCCTTAATTGGAGTCCAAATTGACACTTGAATTACCTGAAAGATGGGATGAAGTGCCACTAGTCAAAAGGTATTGACTTGTGTCTTTCTAGCTGTTCTTGAAATCACAGTGACTTGAAATCAGCTGACTTGACCAAGACCAGTAGTATTCTATTTCACAAACTGTTGAGGGGAAATCTTTTTTTTTTTAAAAAAAAAAAAAAAAAGAAAGAAAAGAAAAAGAAAAAAAAAAACACAAACAGAGGAGGTATTTGCCATGCTTTTTTAATCCAGAAGGTTCCACAGCAGTGAAAAATATTACTAAATAGAGTAAGGATCCTATTTGTGTCTTGATAATTTAATATATGTGATTATAGATGTTACAGAAAATACATATATGAAAGATATTAGGTGTATAGCTCGTATACTTTAGACTAAGCGACTTCTTGGAATAAATATGTTCAAGACTCTCAAATATAATGTTTTGCTTTTTTTCCCCTAGGTTTGACTTTAAGAAATCCAAATTGCTTTATGAAAGCTGTTCAAATGCAACAAAGTCTGTAAATTTGGTTTCTCATTCCATGATGGCATTTGACACACGTTATGCTGGACAGAAGACTACTGCAGGTGTGCCCAATGTATTCAATTGTATCTTTCAGTCATCAAAGAATATGAGTAGTCCAGGAGCAATACAGATTGAATTGCACTTCAGGTTGGTAATTCTGTGGTGTTCTTTGGTGGTGGTGGGTGGTTGTTTGGTGGTGGTGGGTGGTTGTTTGTGGTTTGTTTCTCTTTTTTAATATTTTATTTTACTTTTTTCAGCAACTTTCTTTTTGGGTCAGGAGTGTCTCGTCCTTAATATAGTTGTTGTTCATGCATAAAAGTTTCTTGCTGGCTTTATATCTAAACTTGAAAGTATTTCTTGGGGGGACAAGTGGTACTTGATAGAATGAAATGTGCAGGTCTTAATTAGCTGAAAGTTGTTGAGCTTTAGGTTTTGTGGGGGTTTTTTTGTTGTTGTTGTTGGGGTTTTTTGTTTGTTTTACTGCAACAATGAGAAAATTATTTTAAGTTTGACTGTGTAAATGTACTGGGTGAAGTTCTAGCCTGCTGAAATCAGTCATGTTAAAGCTATGCTTACTTTAAAACGTATATCCATGCTTGGTTTCTTACTTGTATGTTTGTATGTAGTTATATTACAGAGTTAATTTCCTTATATTCTGGCAGAGAAGCCATTTTCCAGTAGGTGTCACTCTTGCCTTTTTGAAAGAATCAAATATGGAAATAGCCCCTTTTTAAAAAACCAAGTCTCTATTTCTCTTCTGTATTCTCTCTTATGTTGTTTTTTCTCATCTAAATCTCTTGGAATGCTTAAAAGCATCAGTGTGTGGAAATCCATTTTGTTCTCATTTTAATATTGGAAATGGTGTAAAGTAATAATGTCAGCATTTAACCTTATCAGCATGGTCTTTTGTTGAGGGATATTACCTAATGAAAAGGAAAGTGAAGTGAAATGACTGGTAATATGTTGTGCTCACTTCTGACAAACCTCACTGATCAGACCTAGCTTTCTAGCTTGTTCTTTCAAGAATGAGTCTGATACCTTCCAAAATAGTTGCAGAAGCAATGTAGCTTTTTTTTTTTTTTAAAAAAAAAAAAAAAAAAAAAGGGCTGTATTTTAGTCTAATGGAAAACTTTGAAGGTGTCTGTTCTTAAAATTTTTAAGTAAACGTAAGCAATCTGTCGTATGAATTTAGAGATTGTGTGAAGCTTTTAACTGCTTAGAGAATAAGTTTGCATTCAGAAAGGCTCCAGGATTTGCATTTGAATAAACCTAAACTGTGATAGGATCTTTTTTTATAAAACAGCATTAAAATATTGCCTGTAATGGTTTATCCAGCCTCTGCCTATATTGAAGGTTAGTTTGCACAATAAAGCCTAATGTGGTTTGAGTGATGTGGTTCCTTCCCCTTTATTCTCTCCACAGCTGCTGCGCCTTTAAATCGAAGCTGCATAAGCATGCGTTACATTTTTACTAGTGAAAGCATCCTTGGCACTAGATACAAGCTTTTGCACAGCACAGTGATAGTGTTATACTGGCTTATGCCTTTTGGAAATATTCTAGAGAGCCAGGCTGGGTTAAAGGATTTTCCTGTTGGAAGTAATGCATGCAGGCCTCTCCTCACAAAGGAATTACAGTTTTATAAGAGATAAGGATTTTTCTAGTTCAGAATGTGTTGGATATAAAATTGTTTCATAGTATTTAAGCATGCAGGTTATTTTCTGGTTAACATGACCAAATATTATGGATAGTCCAGATCATGAAGTCAAACACTTTTATCCTTCTTAAAATGTGATGCTTGAAAGTTCAGTAAGGCTAGCATTTTTTCTGAATGACAAAGAAGCTTCCTGTACTACAAAATGCTATCAGAGTGTGAAAGGAAACATGCTGTATGTCTGATCTTTCAGAAGGGCATGAAGCAAGGTTCAAATTTCATATGCTGTACATTAGATTTGATATCGAACAGATGTTCAAAAAAAATTCAGTTTTAAGAATTGACGTTTTGTGAATTACTAATCCTCGTATATGAAGATGCTTTTATAAGTTAATTTCTTGTTGCAAGGGTCTTTCAGTTCGTCTTTTTTATTACTATAGATTAGAAGCTATTCAAAGTTTCTTGGAGCTGAGATCAGTGAGGTGGTTGTGTGTAAAGCAAGTTGAATTTCAATCTGTTTTCAAAAAAAAAAAAAAAAATAGAAAAGGTCAGACACTCTGTAAACTATGTGCATTTCTATAAAGTTCCATGTAGTTCTTATTTGCCAGATTATAGAAGCTTTCTATTAAAATTGATGTAGAAAATAGAWTATGCAAAACGTAAAATTCATGTTAAGTGTACTCCTCTCTTAACAGGTCTACTAAGGATTCCTCCAGTTTCACAGTTGTTCTGAACAACCTTCGTGTGTTTCTAATATTTGACTGGTTGTTCCTTGTTCATGACTTTTTATATACTCCTGGGGATACCAAAAAAACGGAAAATCTCCTTCCTTCCTGGCAACGTAGTTACAGCAGTGAAACAAGTGTAGTTCCAAAAACAGTGAAAAGTGGAGTTGTTACAAAACGTTCATCTCTACAAGTATCTACAGAAAAACAGCTGGAAGTTAAGGTCAACGTGACAGGTAAATGCATTGTTTTCTTATGGTACTTCTTTAGGTACTTTGTTGTTTAGATGCCGTGTGCTAGTGAAAATAGGTCATTTAATCCTGCTAGAAATACATAAAATGGCTTGATGACTCTTCAAATTTCCTTATTTTATTTATGATTTTGTTTTGTTCAGGAACTGAATTTGTGGTTGTTGAAGACATGTCTTGTTTTGATACCAATGCAATTATTTTGAAGGGGACTACAGTTCTCACTTACAAGCCAAAGTTGTTAGATCGTCCTTTCTCTGGTAGTTTGTTTGGCATTGAGGTAAGAAAAAATAATTGTTCTTTTATAAAAAATCTAAAATTGGATTAACTAATGATGAAGGTACTTGACTATTAATACTTGATTTTAAAGTCGTGAGTACAACGTGTTCTACTACTAGAATAATCCACGAATTTGTTTTTGAAGTGAGTAAATTCCACATCGAGCACTCTCGTTTTCCAGCAGATTTAAGAATGTTTTTGTAATGTCTCTATTAAGATACTGAAACACTTGACAAGCAATATTTTGAGATTCTAGATAATAGTCTAACTTCTAGACATAAACTGGCAAATTGATTGCACACTGAAAGCTGAAGACTGACTGGGTAGACAGAAGCCTACATGTTCAGAAAAGGGCTCACAGGCTATAATCATAATTGACTTGAGGTGAGCAAACGGTATCATGCCATTGCAATGAAAGTGGATGGAATATATAGGCAGGAATCTTTTGTGAGGTTAAGTATGGAGAGTGATMCTTGCATTCTAGTCAGCAGCAGACTTTAGCTGTGGCCAGCCTTAGGTGAAATATCTGAAGAAACTCTGAACACTTCAGAGGAAAGCAACAAGAAGGTTCAGAGATGAGGCATATGTAATATGTCAGGAAAGTTTAAAAGAACTTGCTCACTCTAGGAACTTGTGTTGATTAAAGGAGCTTCTTCTGTGTTAAGAYCTTTGCATTAGGTAAAAGGTTATAGCAGAGCAAACAATGAAGTGGAGCAAATGAAGTCCACCATCCGTGGAGGAGCGCTGGATGAAAGCTCTGCAGTAAAGGAGTTACTAACCTGGATACCTGAATCTTTTTTCCTGAATTGGAAGAGCAGCTAGGAACTGGAACTTTTGGGTTCTTTACTGTCTTAAAGTTTATAAAGAAACTGTCCACAGAGAATAGTTTGGCTATAGTTTTGCTGTTTTGTGGTAGATACCCTTTGACTTCAGCATTCTTGCCAGGCTTATTTTTTCAGATCCTAACTTTTTTTTTTTTTTTTTTTTTTTTNTTTTTTTTCCCACTATTTCTAATTGTTCAGGTTTTCTCATGCCGATTAGGAAATGAGCAAGAGACTGCACTGTCAATTATTGATCCAGTACAAATTCAGATGGAACTCGTTGGGAATGCTTCCTACCCAAGTGGTTCAGGACTGTTGGATGCTTTCAACAGTGAGGATTTTCCTCCTATTTTAGAGGTAATATAAACGACTGAGTGAGACTATATGCAATAGAATACTAGACCATGATCTTGCAGAGATTTTTTTTTTTTAATCCCAGGAATTCAATGGAATATTTTAAAATATGTAAGAAAAGAATAAGGTGAATTCTGCCTGAAAGGAAAAGGCAAAGAAACAAGCATGCAAAAAAATGCTTTTACTGGTGAGGAGAGAGTGATTTCTGAGATATATTGCAGAAATCAATAGTGAAAAAAATGTAGACTTACAATACAGGCATGTCAGATAGTAACCAATTTACAGAAAATACAATCTTTTTCTTTCCTTTGTGTCTCATTCATATTGTTTATTAGTGGGAAAATATTTTTAGGGGCTTCTTTTCAACAAAAGGAAAACAATAACTAAAAACGTATATAATGAAAAAAATTCTTTCTTCWGGACTCTGTTACTAAATAGTAATGGAAATTTGCCAATTTTACTATTGGAGCTTTAAACAATGTCATCATATTTTAATATTAAATTTTGGTCTCCCTTTGGCAAATGTTTTGTTATCTACAATGTAAAAGAAGAATGTGGAGACACTCAATCTTATTTCTTCTAAATTTTCATTTAGATTCAATTGCAAGCACTGGATATCAGACTGTCCTACAATGATGTTCAGCTGTTCTTGGCCATTGCGAAGTCCATTCCTCAACAGACTAGTGCAGCTGTGTCTGACTCTGCTGTATTGGTTGCCGATAGTACTGCTAATCTTTCTAGTTCAGTACTGGTTAATGAGAGCTCCTCCTTGACATGTGAAAACAAAGAGATATCCAAACGTGCATTGGATCCTGTTCTTGGTATGTTTTTAAGTGTCACAGTGAAGCCCTTTTTTATGGTTAGAGGAGGCTTCTGCAGTGTGAAGTTAGACTTAATTTTTAACAAAAAAAAAAAAAGGTGTTGGTATCTTCAATGAAATGAAGGTTTTTGCATAATGATTTGAATTGTCAGTCTAATGCCATCATCAGATAATATTATCAAAAAAGTGACTTACCTGTTTGTAATGTGGCAGTGTATTATGTTAAGTTTTAATCAGTGTCACTTACACATCATGACGATAGACTAATTGTTAGGTAGCAAATGTTTAAAGGAGTGCGCTTCAAGTTGTTTAAACTGATAGTGAAGTAGCTGGTGATTATGGTGGTTTCTATTTCTTCATGAATAGCAGCCTTTTATTTTTCTTTGGTGAAAGTGCTTTTTGAAAGCTAAAGCTTGGGTGCAATTGGAACCATTGCCTGACAAAAATGAAAAAAYAAACACAAGTGAAAAACGGCTTTCTTCTCTGGTACTATACTTGAGTCATGTGAGGGATTCAAACTAAATGAGGAATTGTGTTCTGAGTGAAGAGGTTGTACTTAAAGAAGAATTGAAACTGAAATCAGTGAAGTACATTAACTTACTGTAAGAGAATAAAACTAGTCTGTATTCTAAAATGTAAACATTAGGTGTTTTTTTGTAAAAGTAGTGCTGAAAGGTATGCTATAATCTTCAAAAAAATAAAAAGCTCCTTTATTGCTATATAATTATTTTTAGAAATTAAAACAAGTTAAGGGGAAAAAACAAAAGGATTTATGGTTGCCTAATTGTTTCATTGTAGAGGTACAACTGGCTCGCCTTCAGGAGCTGGGATTCAATATCGAAGACTGTCGTAAAGCTCTTTTGATCTGCCAAGGTAACCTCAAATATTTTTAGCTGGCCTTTCGTATTACTTATGTTATCCAGCTTGTGATTAAGTAAAGACACTCAGATAATAAGGGAGCTCTGATATACAGACAGTATCCCTTCTGTACTTTACTTTGGTTTGCAACTACTGAAATTGTGTGTGTCATCTTAAGCATTCTCACTTTTCTGTTCTTCTGCTCTGTGTGTGTCATTTCGTCTCTTTGGTCACCAAACACTTTTTTTTTTTTTCCCTATTCATGATGCATCTCACTCTAGATTGCTGTGTTAGTATCCATTATTTTAGACTTCTGTATCCATTATTTTAGACTTTTCTTTCCTTTTGAGACCAATTTTTTTTCCCCAGTGATTTACCTGTTTCTTTCATCTTTGTCTTTTGAATCATGTGTTTTATTTACTTCTGCATGCAGTATATTGAAAGAAGGGGAAATTTTCATGCAAGAGAGTCTTTTTTTTAGTATTGTCATGTTTCCCATCTCATTTGTAGATATTCATAGTATTAATACAGGTGTATGTTATGTTGGTCCTCAGTTTACAGCTTTAAAGAACATTTCTTGTTTCTAGAGAACACTTGTATTTATAATTTCATCCTATTTATTTTATTAAATAGAACACATTTTAATACTATTTCTGTCCTTTGCTATACTACTTAGATTTACTTTAGTTTTAGCTGGTTTTATGTTTTTTACATTAAGTACATTTCACTGAGAAAGTAAGAGATGATTGCTTTGTTTTGTCTTCTAAGGTGAGCTGAAAAAAGCAGCAAGTTGGTTGTTTAAGAATGCAGAACCTTTGAAATCACTTTCCCTGACATCTTCTGGTCGAGATGGCAGGACTGTGCCTTTTCAGTCCATCTCTGGAGTGGAAATAAAGGCAGAAAATATATGTATTTGCTTTATTGATGACTGCATGGACTGTGATGTTCCCCTTGCTGAGTTAACTTTTTCACGTGAGTATCTGTTTTGTTGAATGAGTCCCATTAAATTACCCTCTGTCAGTATACAGTGTCAATTGTTCTTTGATTAAGCAGACTTCTGCTTCCCTAAAAATAGCTTACTTTTTGCTATAAAGGAGAGCCAGGGGAAAGGGGTGTGTGGGTGTGTGTTGGCTGGAGTGGTTTTTTGTGTATGTTGTGATACCTTTTTATTAGTGGCTTCCTAGTATTTTGAATCTGGCTGAAAGGTGGTGGAGAAGGCTGTATTCCGTTAGCATGTGGAGAGTTGAGCTACTTGAGTGTTTTATGCACAGATAATGTAAAAGAGAACAACACTTTCTTTATTAAGCAACCTATAATTATTTCTCTGAAAAAGGATCATGTAAGCCTCCTACTTTCTGACTACTCGTTCAGGAAGAAGCTTTCGAAGACTTAATTGATTCTGATGATTGTGCTGGTTTTCTTAAATGTCTCTGCTACTTGATACTTTGGTTTTATACCTTTCAGTACTGGAGAAAAGAGCTGTAATTTAGCTGCAGTCAGTTCCTTCACTATCTCTTGCAGATTGCTAAAGGTTGAAATAAATGTGACTTAATACACTTACTGCAAGTAGGAATGCCAAGGTTCAGAATGCATGATTTAATATCAGTCTCTTAATTGTGGTAGTATCTGGGAAGTCAAGATAAGATGAAACAAAAAAAAACAAAATTCGTATAGGAAGCATATTTAGGATTTTTTTTAAAAAAGATTGTGAACATATCAAAAAAACKTATTCCCACTTTGTTGAGTTATGATCTGCTAAAGTTTTCTAGCATTGCTGCCTCTAAAATGCAACTACGGACTTTTTTTTCCTAGTAGAAAATGTCTGATCGCATTTTAGTAGATTTGTTTAGAGCATGAGATAACACGTGGTATGTGTCCTACTTAGCCTGGTGGTAAATAATGGTGGTTAGGGAGAAGTAATCTATTTACTATGATAATTCTCATCATGTCTCAGTCTACATATTAGTGTAGATGAAATGTAATCAGAATCTTTGACCACAGGTCTAATTCTACTGTGTGGAGGAAGGTACGATAAGCGGACTACAGTCTCTGGAGGGTTATAATTGTGCTTATTCCTTCTTACGTACCTAGCAGAGGGAGTCTGTCCTGAACCGAACCCAAGGGAGGGTTACTGTTATAAAGCATGGTTGTTCATAAATGTTGTTATTTAAAAAGCATTATGAAGCGCTTTTGGTACTATTTGGATTTAAAAGACAAAGCAAAAACTTTCCATTTCTTATTAACATTTCCCTAAATAGGGAAACTTGATCGCATTTGTTTTACGTTAGTAAAATACTTACTTCTGTGGTAGGTTTGAATTTTCTGCAACATTTGAGAGCCAACCCTGAAGGCTATGCTCATTTTACACTCTCCGGAGATTATTATAACCGTGAGCTTTCAGGTAAGATACTGGGTTTGGGGTTTTGTTTTCTCCTTTTTAAGATTAGGAAAGCAGTCTTATACTATCCTGAAGTTTTTCCAACATAAAATATGTATAAAGGAGTGTGAAATGTGAAAAACATGATCCTGAGGAGGAAAAGGAGGGAAGATTTCCCAACTTAATATGTGACGGRGAGAGAGGAAAAAAATAGATTGCTGATACAAAAATTATATTGAAATTATTTCATGTTGACTGGCATGTCCTTGGATAGTCCTCTTAAGTAGTTAGCTGTCTCTGTGTTAACGCATTCTTTTTTGACGTTTAATTTCTCTGATGYGTTCGATTCATTATTTATTTCAGAGAGGAAAAAAAAAAGCACATGAGGGTAGGAGATTAGGTTGAAGACAATGGATACGCATAATGAGACCATCATAACTTGTATTTTAATTTTAAAAAATTTGAGATTTGACCTATACTCATAGGTCAGCCACTGATAAATAAAATAACTTAGTTGTGTGTTTTCTCTGAGTTGAGAAATAATTACAATTTTTTGTTATAGAATTTATAACAGCAACCTCAGGAATTATCTGTCAATAACCAGATAATCTTTTGTATTAAAACATATCATTAGATTATTTGAATAGCTTTTAGGCCTTTGTCCTTTTGTGATGCTGAATATTAGGCATATATTTTCATTGCTGAATTATTTAAAATTTTGTGATGTATTTTGAAATCTCTTTGAGAGAATTCAGTTCCAGTTGCATCATTTCAAACTTGAAGCTGTAATTTCTTTCCAACATTTTTGTCAGGATTGGGATATTTCTGCAAGACTGTACCTATAGGATACACTGGCTCAAACAGAGGAGCTGGAATATCTTTGTACTATCTACTAAATTAAATCTGTAGGTTTACAAGTTCATCTTGAGTGCATGTTGAAAGTTAAAGATCTCATTGTTGAATATGCATTCTTAAAACACTTACGTATGTAAACAGCATTCCAACRTGGCCTTCAAATGTGTAATGTTTATGGCGTTTTCTGTTTGTTTTCAGGCTGGGAACCATTTATTGAGCCATGGCCATGTTCGGTTTCTTGGCAACAACAAGCTTCGAGCCGTCTCCACCCTTCCCGACTGAAGCTGGAAGTAAAGGCTAAACACCGTTTGGATATAAAYATTACATCTGTCTTCATAGGTGAGTAGGATTACCAGAGGACATCATTACAGTGTCTTAGTGTACTGAAATGATAGACATTTCTGATTGAGTCCTGTTTGTGTCCCTAGATTCTTAAGACGATACTGTACATAGGTGTGCATTTAGGCAACCTATATTTTATCATACATTGTAAACGTGTAAAGGCTTGATTTACGTATTTTGGAGGTTAATAGGAAATCTTTTTCTTGTCATATGAATTCTATCAAAGTCATTTTACTTGAAATTTATTTTTAATCAGAAACAGGCTTTCCACATTTCATCGAAACACTTTTAAAGTACTGTAAGCTCATCAATTTTCAGTACATTGAAACTACTTGTTCAATTCTGTAATCTGTGGAAACCTGAGTTATCAATTTGCACCTGGAGAAGTCAAAATATTTTGTTCATCATTAACTGAAACTTCAGATATAAGCCTCTGTGTTGTTAATGGAGAGACTATAGTTACATACATTACCTGGAAATATTACTTATTCTGTATGTAAGTCTAGATAGTTGGTGCTTAAAATAAAAGTTGTAAATGACAAGATATAGGAGAGCATTCAGTGTCCTTTGATTTGTTTCTCCAGCAAGGCCTATATGGATTTGGCAGGGGCAGAGTGTGTGTGTGTGTGTGTGTGTGTGTGTGTGTGTGTGTGCGTGTGTGTGTGTGTTAAGGTGGAAGGAGAAGTGGTTCCTAAGAATTCCCATGGTGGTTTTTACTACTAGTGATGCCAGCAGACTAGCGCATGATTATTATTGTGCTTCTGCCAAAGGACTTCACTGGTGTCAGATGTTTATGCAGGAATGTGCATGTACCTCTTAATTTTATTAGAAACTACCTCTGATGTGAAAATAATGAAAGTTAATTGCCCCTTGGAGAGGGCTGTAATATTACCCCAAGAGTATCTTGAGAATATGAATCTTACTGAAAAAAATATAAAGTGCTTTTTTCCTAGGAATAGAGAAAGAAAATCTTCTTGTAGATACTGCTGTGAGTTCATGAGTTCATTCCTTTAGGTTATATATGGCTCTTAGAAAAAGCAGTAAAGTAAAACTTGAAGTGAATTACCCTTGCTATGGAAGTGGAGTAMTTTTAGCTTCATGAATTTGACATACTTCTCTATTACTTTATTTACTGCCACCTTGGCAAACATATACTGTCTATGCTTATATTTCTCTAGAACAGTACGCAAGTACCAAACAGTCATGGATGGAAGATTACTGTAAGCAGGACAAAGAAGTAAATGTGAGCAGTTCAGAAGACTGGATGGGCTCTTCTGTGGATCCACCATGTTTTGGGCAGAGTATGATATTCATTATCACGCCACTTTATTTGTTTTAACATTTTACAAACATAAGTATTTGGTCTTCACTGCATACAATAGATTGTTAGAGAAAATTTGGCAAAAAAAGAAGAAAACGGTAGTTTCTGTTAAATTGCATTAAATTCTTGAAAAAAGAACTTTCTAGCTACATAGCTTTGAGCAAGAACTTGGCACTGCTAGTTTTGCTTCCTTTTTCATCACACTTTCTCAGTTAATGAGTGGCTATCCCRTAAAAAAGACCAAATAAGAGCATACGTTTTAGAGTATGTGCAGTTCTGCGGAGATTACCTCTAAAAATTTTCATAGATGCTATCTTTTTCTTTTACATGACACTAATGACTTCACAGGAAGGATTTTCCCCAGCCTTCCCAATTGGGAGGATGGTAGCTTCTGATGTAAATAACATGATTGAAAGAGGTATAAATAAGAAAGCACTTCAAAGACTATGGTAAAGATTAAGGCAAGAGCCCAATTAACAGCTTTGTTATGTTGCAGTCATTCATATTTGTACAAAARTATATTAAAGTGCTTAGCTAGATAAATCTTTACCAGTGGCTCACATGCTTTTTACTGTTAAGTGTTCAAATATGATTATCTGCCTTGCTAGCTCCTCCTCTCTCCCCTCCCTCCCCCCCACATGCCCACGCCTCACAGACTTATAATGACTTAGTTTATGGAAAAAATGCTATTATATTGGTGAAACAGTTCTCTAAGAACTCACGATAGGTGACAGTTCTTTTCAGCTTTTCTTCCAGCACTACTTCTGGAAGAAGTTTCAGCAACTTGCATGCCAGCTTGATAAAAGCAAGTGGATAGGCACTCATACACTGATTGCATGATGCTGACTGTCTGTGTCTTTCCTGCTTCATGATGGTGAATAGTCTACCTAYGTATCTGCATTTTTTCTTACCTGCTAACTTTGTCTTTCCTGTCTGCCAGGCCTTCCTCTTGTCTACCTTAGAACTAGGAGTACAGCCAGTTTGACTAACCTAGAACATCAGATCTATGCTAGAGGTACTGTAAAGCAGAGAGAGATGTAAAGGTTTTTTCTTCCTTGGCTTGGAAACCTCTTATACAATAGTGTTGTGTATGTGATTTGCCAATAAATTGATCTCTGTGAAAGTTAGCAGCTGCTMTGCTTTTAGGTTGCTTAACTTTAGCCTTTCATCCTGTCTATCTTCCGTGCTCCTCTATGGGCGCTTCAAGAAAGAAGGGAGCAATATAACTAATCCTGTGTGAGAAAATCAATTGTGTTTTTGAGGCAGGGTATATGACCTATTAAATTCTTAATGTCTGTTTTCCAGAGAGATGATATAATATAGTAAAAGCAACTCAACRAGTATTTTAAACTTTATATTCTAAAAAGGTGTAGCAGTATGTACAATATATGTGCTAATGCTTGAACCAGCATTCATATTTAGCTATTTAAAACTTTAGGATGCCTTCAGAAGCAACTTCATCTATTTTCAATGAGTCTTAATAAATAAGGCCTTCTTCATAAATGACCTGTTAATTTGTTTGTTTTATATTTGACGCTACTGTCTCTRGGCAAAACTACCCAGTTTAAAATTGGATTTTAAAATTTGTGGCATTGTGGAAAAGAAATTAGCACACTTACTAAACATGTTTCCCATGTGGAAAAGTTGACAAATAAAAGGGGGAAATAATTTCTGTAAATTGACATCTGTGGCCAATTTATATTGCCCTTTACAAATGTTTACTCTGAGTGGTATGCAGACAGTTTGTAGACATCAAGCCAAACAGAGAGAAAAAAAAATATACATATACATATACATATACATATATATATATATATATATATATATATATATAAAATAATGGAAAATGATAGAAGCATTTATTTTTCTCATTCAGGAAGATTTTGGGGGGGGGAATTAAATATTTTTGTGTAATTTTAATGATATTGTGGCTAAAGAAAATGACTGAATTAACTGTGGGGAAAAAACTTTCCTATAATGATGAAGTATGTATTTTCAGTTGGTACTTGTGAGATGCAACTTTCACAGGGTGCTTTCTTTTCAAAATCAGGCCACAGTCCCCAAAACTCCTTTTTAAATGTTTTTCAAAAATAAATTGGGAACCAATTAAATTGCCAAGTTGACTGTTCATCTAGCTTCTAGTTTGTAATTTTGTAGAATCAGAGCTAGCCAGAAGGGATGGACTAAATCAAGCTCAGTGCTAAAAAGATTATTGTTTTATTTGCAGTTGGCAATTTTTTTTCTTTTGAAGAACTTTAATGTTCTTGCCATTTAACTGGAAAGAATTTTCTCCATAAACTATGAAGTGATCAGATTTAAGTCTCCACTGATAATGTAAGGAATATAGCCATCTGTTGTTATTTGGAAGAACATTGAATATGATCAACAATAACTTCTTCAAAAACATAACTGCCCATCCTTGCCTCTCYGTCCTTGCCCCTATAAATTTCTGCTTAAATTATTATTAATTAAATGCATGCTGCCGTGGGATGAGTAGGTCTCAGAACATGATATACCTGAACTTATCAGTCAAACTTTAGAGTGACAGCAAATAAATGCTGTGGAACACTTTAATTTGTATCTTACCTTTCCATCTAGCAGGTGATTTATTGGATGCGTCATCTTACTCTTTCTTTCCCAGTAAGTTATGTGTGAGCAGATTTTTATCTTCCTTTTTAAGTAATTATTGAGATTTGGTTTTTGTGAGTTTTTTTTATTATTATTTTATTTGGCAAGTCTAAACACAGTGTTTTCAGTGACATAAAGTACTGCAGAACAGAAGAGGAGAGTAGCACTTGTGGACTTATTAATATGTGTGATTGAAAAAAAGTCAAATACGGTGGGTACTGTTTCTCGTATCAGGTTTTTGCAGTCCCCGGTATTTTAACAAAACCAGGTTACCTTTGGTTGCATTCAGATTATTTTTCTCACCTTTCTTTAGCAGGCTTTATCTTATGTAGGAGTACATTTTTACTTTTCAACCTTTAAGAAACCCCTTGAAATAGGGTGATGGGTAACTCTGAATTCATCACATGTAAATCTTTCTTACGTAACAAAACATAAATCTTAMTTAACTTAGCAGTAAATAGATATTTAATACTTTATGAGCATTTGAATACAGAAGAAATGTAGTTCAACATTAGTCAGCTAAGACTGAGTTCTTAGTTGGGTTTTCTACATGTTATAACTGGAGGCSTTATGTATTGTAAGTCACAATAACAATTAATGAGATGTTAATTTGTTCCTTCATGTCATCAAACTCATGTACTTTCTTGTTTGCTTTCTGAGGGGGTATGTTTGTTCCTTTTGCTGGACTAAGGCCAACAGATGATGTAGAGGAAAGTTTTCTGTTCACTTTACCATTTCTGTAGTAGTGTAATTACTGATATTTTTAGTAATCTATTGTCCTGTTTCTTTTACCTGTTTTTCTTGAGTTGGTGCAGGTTATGGTTAACCACCCATTGTGTGTTCATTCTATATCAATGTTTAAGGAATGCCTCTCACATAGATGTTTAGACATGTCTTTATTCTGTTTTACAGCTGAAATGAAGACTCCAAAACGTAGGCAGCCATTTGTGCCATTTGCTCTGAGAAATCACACTGGATGTACTCTGTGGTTTGCTACTCTAACTACAACCCCTACTCGGTAAGAAGCTGTTTTGAAATCACTTTGACAGTATTTGTCAGGCTTCTGTGGACCAAACTCCATTGTCTTCAGTTCTTCTGGGGGGGGGGGAGGTGTTATGCAGAGGAACGTAGGCAATTCGGTCATTCTTATTCAGGAGTGTTTTCTTTGGCAGTGAGATAGTTGTACTAGTAATCTCTAAGACTATAATATCTAAGAAAGAGATTTTTCAAGAGACCAGAGGGGATTCAAAAACCAGTGAGATGCACATTCATCATGTGATGCGTTAACTGTAGGATTTCTGTGAACTAGAGTATGCTTAAAAAAAACACCTGTGCTTTAAGTAGTCACTTTGTCCGTTCATAAAATACTGTGATTCCCTTTACAGGGCTGCACTGTCTCACAGTGGGAGTCCAGGAGTTGTTCCTGAGGAAAATGGGGCTTTCCTGGATGATGCCCATAATGTCAGTGAGTGGCAAGAAGTTATCACTGGGGAAGAGATTCCATTTGAATTTGAATCCAGAGGGAAACTCAGACACAGGTGCAGGAACCAAACTGTGAGATGTATTTTGACATACTGACATGGAACTCGAGATCATAATTGCAAGGACACTGCCAGATATTAAAAAACAAAGTGGATATTTAATCAYGCTTTAATATTTTGTCTTTAATATTGAAAACTCGTATAGAGTGAAATTGGCGATAGACTAGTAAAAAGCTCATATTAATGTAAGTGGGAACAGTTCATAGATGTGAGTTGAGATTTGATCATTGAAAGCCTTTTAAAAAAGATTAGAGCCTTCAATTGCAAATCATATGTTATTTATTTGATAGGCCTATGGTTTGTGGGAGATTTTGGTTGAGCATGTGTGTTGTGTGAAGAACTAATTATAAATATTTAACATGGTTTTTATGATTGTTTATATCATTAATTATACTTTTGTATGTTCATTGGGGAGGTTGAAACAGTTGAATAAAAGTAAAATGATTTCTGCCTTTATCCATGAAATAGAAGTGGAGATGTTTCACACTTAATGAGCAAAATTCTTTCTCCTTAATGTGGAGGCTATATTTGTTTTGAACTGCTTGGTGTTTACATTGTAAGACAATGATTAATAGCAATTTAACTTCATCTAAACTGATAGGCACACACATGATCTAAGAATTCATCAGTTGCAAGTCAGAGTAAATGGCTGGGAAGAAGTCAGTCCRGTATCTGTAGACAAAGTTGGAACCTTCTTCCGATATGCTGCACCAGACAAAAACACATCCTCTTCTACAGTAAGTTCTGATTTTGAGTGATAGTTTTCTTGCAATGTGTAATTTGTTGAGTAATTGTCTCTCTTAGACTTTGATCTTAAAGCAGGTACTGTTTGAGGTTTGTCTCMTTTCCAGTAAGCTCAGAGAGAGAGAGAGACTTTGGAAATGCTGTATTACTAACTGGCAGTTTTATACATAACGAAAATATGAACARAGTAATCAGCAGCATTAGTCTATGCTTAGAGCTTCTAATGATGGAATCAGTATAGCAAGGACAGTGGCAGGTGCAGGGCGAGGGGGAGTTTGAACTAGTGAACTTCTGATATGTTTTTGAACTTGTGGAGAAGGGCAGAAAGATCAATGGAAGTATTTAGCTTACTCTTCTGCARTGATGTTCTGTGTTGCAACTCACAGTAACAGTGTAAAATGAACATTGGCAACTTTTTAATTTATTTTTCCCCCAGGTTGGAAGCCCAATAAGTAGAACAAATATAATACATCCACAAGTCTATGTAAGTACATATTTTCACTTTTTAAAGCCACATAAACAAAACTAGCGGAATTCTACAAGTGAACTGGCTTTTTTATCCTTATAGGAATTTTTCAATAGAATTGAAACAGAAGTCAAGCAAATAAAAGTTTCCAAACCAGAATGAGTATTTATCATGACTTAACATTCCTCACCAATGGGAGAATGAGTCTTAAATTTTTGTATGTGAATTCCAGCATATCAGCCCATATGTAGTTTTAGTTTGTTTCCACATTTGAAAGTGTGGTTTTCAGGACTGAAATGACAATGACTCGAATACAGGAGACAAACATCACAGTAGAGGGGCAGCTAAGAGAGAAGAAAGCATGAATGTTTTAAGAAAGCTCCACCATAGTTTTGAGTTTTGACAGGTATAAGTCATTAGTGACTGGTAACTGTATAGGCTAATGYATTTTATTGTAAAGCAACTTTCTTGAGCACAAGTTGAGAGATGCTTTAGTACCTAGATATGTTCCATCTGCTCTTCAGTTGTGGCAAGATTGCTCAACTGCAGGTGTGTGTTGGGGAGGAGGCAATTGGTTTGTTTGGTTTTTAAGTCTATGGCTAATACCCATGCTCCCTTATATCCACATAATAAAACCAAAGGAAAATCAATGCAGTGAGTCACCTGCTTTCTTAAGTAATTTAGGGGTGACTTAATTACAAGTTATTTATTTAAGTACTTGGAAATAAGTGGAAATTTTTTTGGTGGGATACCTATTTTAATTCCTGTAAAGATCATACTCTGGTTGCAAAACGTGTTATGCAATTTTGGGTAAAAGATACTTTCAGTCTGATAATAGTGATATTTGAATCAAAATGTTTATACATCAGAGTGCGTGTCAGTTGTCTGACTGCTGAAACATGTGCCACTTTCCATAGCGGAAAGATAATTTATATTTCTTGTCAAAATCTGAAGTGCTGAGATCTCAAAATCAACGTGCAGACGTATTAGCATGACAGAGTGAACTTCTGATACTAAAATCATGACCTTTAAATGCTAAAAGTCAAGCAGAAAACCCCGGTGGTCACTGAAATTAAGCTGTTTTGAAGCATATTTKTCACAGAGCTTATTGAATCACATTAATGCACAGATTTTGGAGACAAAACTTGGTAACAACCATCTAATTTTCCTGTTATTGTTGGCAGAGAAGAAATCTTCRGCTGTTTGTAAAGGTCTTCCTATACTCCACATCATTAAGGCTTCAAATTCACACTCTCAGAATTAATAAAATAATGTAATAGTAAGACTGTATATAAAGTGTGTATTTAGAATCTTTACAGTTCTTCTTTGAGCATGCAATACTTTGAAAAAGATACAGAGTTAATATTTAAAGTTATATTTGGATGTTTCATTGCACTGCGTTTTGGGGAGAAGACAYTTATATAAATGTTTCCTGTAATCTTGATACCTGGGACCGGGGGGTGATGGTGATGTTTTTATCCTCTGTGTTTTACTATGTTTTCATACTGCTTAAAGTTCTATTAGCCAGTTCTGGCAGTGTTGTTGTTTCATTCTTGTGTGGCTTTTTGGTGGCTTGTTTGTTTGTTAAGGGRAGTGGAAGGGTGTTAATATTGCTTTAAAAAAGGTAGTGACGATTAGGATCCTGTGCCCCCGTCTGTTCCAGCACAACAGCAAGAACATAATCAGCATGTAGAGGGCACAGACACTATGGTGGGGGTGTTTTTTTTTTTTTTTTTTTTTTTTTTTTTTTTTTTTTTGTTTTTGCTTTTTGTTTTGTTTTTAATGTTGGATTCTTGTTCACTGGGTTTCTAGGATTTTATTAGTCTGTCTGTTTTTCAGTCCATAAGCAATATGACTTTGTATCTTGATAGTGTTTCCAGAGGAAGAAATAAACTGCTTTAAAAGTTATTATAGGCCTTATGGTTATACACTGTGTATGTGGGGAAAAAAAAGTGCGTGTGATATATATCGAGGATATTGGGTTTTTTTGTTTGGTTTTTTTTTTTACTCTGTTTTTTTTTTTTAAAAAAAAAAAAAGTAATGGTGGTCAAGTGAAAATGAAGAAACTGGGGATTAGTGAACAGTTTCTTTTTCTTTTTAAACTGGAAAAGGTATTCAATACGAAGAAGGCCCATTATATTGAGGAAGTGTCCAAAATAAAATCTGCGGGCACATTCCTATTTCCTAGAGAGTTGCAGCTCATTCAGAACGATAAATATAATTGGCCAAATTCAATCTCCAATCTGTTCCTTGGACTTCTATTTTTTCAAACCATTAGTTTGGTGAGTCCAGATGAAATGCTTGTGAGTATTAAATGAGATACAGGATTATTAGTTATTACTATGAAATTGTTTACACTGCTGCTCTTGCACAGCTGACAAGTTTTTACTTCAGCAGTTACTGCTCCAAAATTAAGGCATCCCTCTTCTAGGTATAATTGTTACATGTATTTTTTAATTCTTCTAAATATCTTCTAGTTTTCTTCATTGCCACCAGTTCGTGTGGTATTTGAAGTTACCATGGAAGGTAGTGCTCGGAAAGTGATAACTGTGCGCTCAGCCTTGATTGTAAAGAACAAGCTGGAAACACCAATGGAACTAAGACTAGATAGTCCTTCTGCTCCTGACAGTAAGTTTTATAATATATTCATTCCCTACTATATGAAATCTCTAGTTACCTGCTGAAGAAGCTTCATCAACTGCTGCTAATGGATAACAACAAAGTAGACCTCCCTGGATTAGGAACGGCTAATGTTCAGAAGAATGTGATCAATGAGGTAGGCTAAAGAACCCAATAGAATTTTTCCTTACTGTACAGGTAGGTGGGGAGAGCTGAACTTGTGTAAAGAAGGGCCTGTATTTCTTCCATATGTAGCATGGTGTCTTTTAGCATTAGTCTCGCAGGTTTCAAGTGCATGCAAAGGTGCGGTCTTGTGTGTATATACTGATAATGTGCTGATAATGTAATGAATGAGGTCTCTTCAGAATATACATTTTTAATTAAAGCAACCTAGAAAACAAAATTTAAACTCCTAGCAAATTTTTAGTCTGTTTTCAGTTTCAAATTTACACCCCTGGATTTATCTGCTGCCTGATTTTTAACAGGACTTGAAACAATGGGTTGATGTTTGAAACATTATTTCATTTTATAGTAAAACTCTAGCTACTTTATATTTGTTACTTTGAAGTTTTAGGACATGTATTATTTGAAAATCTTACACTTCTTTTCAGCAAAGGACCTGGTTTGATGTATGTATTTTGTTATCTGTTTGGTTGCAGAACCTGTAGTTCTTCCAGCAGTTATGCCAGGAGATTCCTTTGCTATTCCATTACATCTTACGTCTTGGCGTTTGCAAGCCAGGCCAAAAGGAATGGGTGTCTTTTTCTGTAAGGCTCCAATTCATTGGACTAATGTTCAGAAGACAGCAGAAGTATGTAGCAGTAAGAGAGAATGTCATTCAATGGAGTCTGAAAATAGCCGATTTTTCAGGTAATTAAGACCTAATTATTTTTCTGTAACTGTATTTTCCTTTTCAGATATGAAATAATAGAAAAGAAAATATTTAGAGATAAAAGCTTCTACACTTTAATGGGATGCTTTGCTTGGTCACAAGTATAATAAGAAATCATTGAAATGTAGATACTATATTTCTGTAGGGCTCCTTGGAGCACATTTRATAGTACGTAATAGCAAATGTGCAAGACTACAGAGTGAGCATATTGTTATATTTTGTTATTTAATATACTAATATATATTATTTAATATAAATATTTAATATAAAAAAGAAAATTTTAGAAAATTGAATGTGAACTTTTGTTAAATCATCTAGGCCATCTAACAGAATAATGAGTGGTTCCTCACAGTCCGTTCAGTTTCATGCTTTCTCCTGAATATTCTGTGCTATATTCTAAGCCCAAAAGTGTTTTGGCATAATGAGGAGTTGATGCGTTTTTAAAGTTTTCTGATATGATAGATTTAGGGATACCACCAACTTAGGAAATAGTTTGGACATTATGGAAGTTCCTTCAGGAAGCGACATTTGCATACTGTACAGATACTGCTGTTTGTYAATTTTATACTTCTTTTCATCGTATGCTATTTCTGAGGGTCTTACTGGGGCATAAATAAAAAGTTATTTTAAGTTAATTTTTGGGAGGTTTTTTTGTTTGTTTTTTTGCTTTAAGTAATGAAAAAGTG
Organism: Rhea americana; assembly: GCF_003343005.1. Lineage (NCBI taxonomy): Eukaryota > Metazoa > Chordata > Aves > Rheiformes > Rheidae > Rhea > Rhea americana. The sequence continues at coordinate 145,417 of NW_028186416.1, read as the reverse complement.
AATTGTCTGATGGCCAAAACTAGGGTATGTGTTGGGAAGTAGGACATATTCAGCAGTTACTTCAAAGAACATGACTATAATTTACTTTTACTTTGATAGTTTAAAAAAATCTACTTTTAGCGATAGTTGATAACATTATTGTGAATTTCTAAAAGTAAGTTTTATAGGTGGGCATCAATAAAAGCAATTTAATGACTGAACAAAATGAAAGAGTGCTTTTGAGTGATTAAATGAATTCTTGAATTAAAGTCAGGATARTGCTGAAGTTTTCTTATTGTTGCACTGTTATCAGAAAGGCATTATAAATACAAAATACCTCGTAATCAAGGTTTAAATTGATTGTGTGGAGAACAATTATAAGTGCTGTTCTTATCCTCTTGAAGATACAGCATGGCTCAGAGACAAAGTTAAATTATTCTGTGAGTTCATTGATAATGGATTTTTTTTTTCTTTTAAATACACCTGTCTGTCTTCACAGGTTTTGTGTGGCCATAAAGAAAGAGAATTATCCGGATTACATGCCCTCCAGCATATTTTCTGACAGTGCTAAACAGATTTTCAGGCAGCCTGGGCATACTATTTATCTCTTGCCAACTGTGGTAATCTGTAACTTGCTACCTTGTGAACTCGAGTTTTATGTTAAAGGGATGCCAATTAATGGGACACTAAAACCTGGCAAGGAGACAGCATTGCACACAGCTGATACATCTCAGAACCTTGAGCTAGGTAAGGTACTTCTATAGATATCACTCTCTGCTCCTGCTGGAGGAGCATCTCAAAATAACTATTTTATTATACAAGGAAATAGGGTACAAGAAATGGAAAATAAAATATTGAAAGTGTTATATGATGACTTCATTGGGTTACAGTGCAGCCAGTTCATTTGGTTGCATAGTTAATAATGAAACACATACATTAAAAAAAAAAAAGTCAGTATTCTCACCTTTTTCAAGATCTGTCRTCTATCTTGTTTTGTTTCTGCTTGGGCTTTCTCCTACTCTTCTGAGAATGGGAACAGTGGAGATTGGAAAGAATAGTGATAGAGAAGGGAAAAGAAATAAGTCTCCAATGTTTGGATACTACTATTGTTGTTTTTTTTTTTCGTGACAGAAAACACTGGTGTTGAGAGTAACTATAGAATTACTTTTTTCCAACCCTGGCTGGACTTACGAGGCCAAAAGCAAAAATYGCTCCTAAATAAAACTCCCTTACAAACCTTTTTTGCTGCTTGTGGCTTAAATTGAGGTGTAGATTTAAAWTTAATCCAGGCAAACTGTGTGAAGTGTTTCAGAATGACAAAGCTGTGTGATGATCAGAAGCCAATGTTTGTGTGTTCTTTTTTTAGGGGTATTGCTAGAAAACTTTCCAATCTGCAAAGAATTGTTGATTCCTCCTGGGACACAAAACTATATGGTACGGATGCGATTGTATGATGTCAACAAACGACTGCTAAATTTGACCATAAGGATTGTATGTCGAGCTGAAGGGTCTCTAAAAATATTCATTTCAGCACCGTATTGGTTAATCAACAAAACAGGTAAATTTACAATTTTTTCTTTTATAACTATAATGCTGAACTTGGAAATGAAGATTTTGTTTAGTATTTTGTTCTAGCCAAATAGAGCTTTAAAAAACTACTTAAAAGGAATAAAAGTTGCAAGAAAGATTTTTACTGTGCCAATAGCTTTTTCTTTAATTAATGTTATAACAGATACTTCAATTGCTATATTGCATTTTTTTTAATTTAAGCTAATTAATAGACTTTATCACTTTAAATAAATCAAACAGATCAGGTAAGTTAAAAGGTGATTTTCAAAGACTGAAATACCTTCAGAAACCAATAGGTCTTGAACCATAGCTACATTGCAATTATTCTTTGTTAACATCCATTGATACTGTCAGAGCTACAATAGCTACTTTTTTGCAAGAAGCAGACTCCATGGCTTGCAGCTGTAATAGCTTCAGTCCTTAAGCAGGTTAGACCAAGAATGAGAGAGAGAATTTTAGGTTGTTCTTTAATTTGAAGTAGCTTTAACAGTTCCCATTTTAGATTTGTGTGAAGTTTAAGTGTACTTTGACAGTTTGGCCTTTTTGTGTTTGCTTAAAGGATTACCGCTTATCTTCAGACAAGATAATGCCAAAACAGATGCTGCAGGTCAGTTTGAGGAGCATGAGCTTGCTAGAAGCCTCAGCCCACTTCTGTTCTGTTATGCTGATAAAGAACAGCCAAACTTGTAAGTAACGTGGAGAGAAGAGTAGGAAGGGGGAACCTTACAAAGTATGAAAGTAATTGGCAGAAGATCGGGTGCTGATATTTCAGTATAAATATCATGCAAGAAACCTTTCTGCCTTAAGATGACCTGCTAAGTAACTAAGTTTGTGAATATTAAAATGAGTGTTTTGGATATTTAGACATTTGCTGCTGAAAACTGTTTGGTTGGCTAATATGTTATGTCTGCAGGCAGTTTTTGTATGTGTTTTGTATTGCTTTGTCTTTTTCCAAAGAAAATCCAAAGCCTTTGTGAAGAAATTTGTGAAGTTGCATGAATATCTTTACTCAAACTGAGATTAAAAGAAAAAAAAAAAAGAAAAAATAAAAAAGACATCCTAACCCTGAATGTTACAGAACTAGTAGCAGTCACATAGCAGAAAGTCCATGTGCAGCAGAGCTGCTGTGATTCTGAAGTAAAAGGAAATTATAGGATTTTGGAAAGCGAGGTTTTCAGATGTTAATTAGCGTCAAAGAGAAAACTTACTTTTTCCAATTTACAGCCGAAGTAAAACAAAACAAAACACAACTTTATTCCAAATTTTCTTTTTTTAAAAAAAATAAAAAATAAAAAAGTCTGCAAATGATGAATATTTAATTTTTTACCTGACCTAGTTACTGAATCTTCACTAATATGTTAAAAGGGTTCAGGAAGCCCTAAGAAAAATACAATGTAAGTGCAAAATGAATAACTGAAGAGGAGCTTAGTCATAGCTTTTAGTCTTTCTTTTATTATTAATACACAGATGTTCTTTTTAGATCTATGTATGTTTTTTATTATTAGTGTCATGTTGATATCTAATCCTTCATTTAATTCAATAAATTGTATTTTCTTCTTGCCCTTAGTTGTACAATGCGTGTTGGAAAAGGAATTCATCCTGAAGGCATGCCTGGCTGGTGCCAGGGGTTCTCCCTGGATGGTGGTAGTGGTGTAAGAGCTCTTAAAGTGATCCAGCATGGAAACAGACCAGGCCTCATTTATAACATTGGTATGTGCTGCTGGAAACATTGAGGGGGGGAGCTAAGACTTCCTAGTACATAGTATCAGTTGCACTAGAAACAGAAAGGAAACGTTATTAAGGGTTTTTGAGGGTCCAGAGGAAAATGTTGAACAGAGTAGTATGCTAAGTCTGCTAGGCGGTCTAATTTTTAAGTCTTTCAGATTTCAATCACACAAAAATAATTTACATTTTTTTTCTTTTCATCATTGTTTAAAATAATACGTTTCTAAGCAAGAGGTATGACAGAAACAGTGCATTTCAGGAACCCATTAAAAAGAAAACATCCTATGTAAAATGTATTTTAGCAGATATATTTTGCTTTCTCTGGTAAATAATAACTTTATTTTTAACTTTTTATTGCTAGGTATTGATGTTAAAAAAGGCAGAGGCCGTTATATTGATACTTGCATGGTGACGTTTGCACCCCGTTACCTGTTAGATAACAGATCAACCTACAAGCTTGCCTTTGTTCAGCGGGAGTTTGCAAGAGGTCAGGTAAGATGATTCCTTTCTGTCAAGGAATTTTGTCTGTGTGTCTGTATGTGGGCCTGTGTGCATGCTCATGTTTTCAGCATGCTGTCTTTGTGTAAAAGAATAATGATTTGGGGGAAGCTGATTCAAGTCTGAACAAATTATTTGCGTTTGTATTTATTTATTTATTTTCTTTTGGCCACATCAATGAGACTTTTTTTTTTTTTTTTTTTTTTTTTTTTTTTTTTTTTTTAGTGAAACTAATATCTAAAAGATATGACTGTGGAATGCCTGCCGTTCTTTTTCCTGTTTTGTGATGCTTGGTTCATGTTTTTATGAACCAAGGGAATATTTATGTTACTATACCACATATAGTTAGTTACAGCATTTTTCTAAGCAAAACTGAATATGAAGATTATACTTTAAACTGTTGTTGGTTGGTTATGAGACTCTTTCTCAGTATTCTGATTACCAGTATTCACCTAACAGGATAATTGCTATGTTTATAGTTAAYGGACGTATAGGTTAATACTATATTCTTTAACATTATAAAGATGTATTTATTTACYAATTTCTGTTACTAGGGAACTTCTAATCCAGATGGCTATATCTCCACACTTCCTGGTTCTAGTGTTGTATTCCACTGGCCACGTAATGATTATGATCAACTACTATGTGTGCGACTAATGGATGTTCCAAACTGCATTTGGTCTGGGGGCTTTGAAGTCAACAAGAATAACTCATTCCATATTAATATGAGGTAGTTACTCTATGTAAATCTTCTGTAACATAGTCCCATTTTCTAATATAAGCAGCTTTTTAAACACTTAAGATTGCAGCAATTCAAATCGGAAGTCTACCTCTCTTCTACTTGTTTTTCTTGTTCAGGGACACCTTGGGAAAATGTTACTTCTTAAGAGTAGAAATTACTCTTCGAGGAGCCACCTATCGCATTGCCTTCAGTGACACAGATCAGTTACCGCCACCTTTTCGCATAGACAATTTTTCCAAGGTAAAGACAAAAAAAAATCATGAAACTCTTTTTTTAAAAAAAATAAAAATAGCAGTCCTATACTTAAGCTAGGAGAGAGGAGCTGACTAGTTTRCAGAATGAAATAAAGGTAGCAAAAAGTATTGTAAAAAAAAGTTTTATATAAAAAACAATTATAGTTTTAGTACAAATTGCTGTTACTGAACTACTTTATCTTGTTCCAATAATAGTACTTAAATTGTGGCATTTGTCAGTGAATTAAAAGTCTTACAAGGAAGAGTATCATTAGTGATGAGAAAATTGTGGTGTGATGGTAGTTTGTAATGTCTTTTATGTTATATCCAGCGTGTGAATAACCTGTAAAAAGAATTCTGGCTACTGCTACCACTTCCTTTTTGTCTGTCTGTGGGCTTATTTTGTAGAACATGCATACGCCTTGTTTTCTTCCTCTCGTTTCAGACACCTCCTCCTTGGTGTCTAGAACAAAAGGCATTACTGAATCAGAAATAACAAAGATGAGAAATGAGGAAACAAGTTCCATGATAGTGATTATGGAAGTCAGAGATCTTACTTTGCATGTTTTATAATAACTTGCAGTCTGGCTTGTGATCCGAGCAGCAGGCTGAGTTCTTAATACTATTCATTCTTATTCTAAATTTTGATAGCAAGTTTTTAAATAAAACTTGGCAAGTCTCCTAATCTTGATTAGGAAGGTTGGAGATGCTACTATGGGCCTGAAGACATTTTAAACTCTGGATAATGAATAAAAACAAAAGCGATACTCCTGGTCTCTTACAGACTGTCTYTGAGACCTAAATGAAAGTAAGTACTTCTCAGGAGAAAAAAATGAGGTGAATGCGTTTTAGTCATTACCTACTGAAAAATGAGCAAATGATAGCAAAAAGTCTTAATCAGTAAGAACTTCTATATGAAGTAAAATCTTCTTTCATAACTGTTACAGGTGCCAATTGTTTTTAATCAGCATGGTGTTGTTGAGCCAAGACTATATACGGAAGTGAAGCCCATGACCTCTCTGGATTATGCATGGGATGAACCTATTCTACCACCTTTTATAATGCTGACAGTTAAAGGGGCAGGCTCCTCAGAAATCATCTGCAGCATGAATGACTTTCAAGATAGCAAGCAACTTTATTACGAAAACTTCATTTATATTGCTGCTACTTATACCTTCTCAGGGTAATCCCTTATATATTGCATTAAAATATTTTGAATGCTGATTGTGTTCTCTAGGCTATAAGTTATTACTCTCTTAACAGTTGCCATTTTACACCTTTTGTAAGTATTCCATATGCAGCTAAACTTTTGCCAACCTGTAGCTAACAGAAGGAGTACCAAAATTCAGAAGAAGAATCTGGGAGTCGCTAAGTTGTATATATTGTCTTGTTTGGCAGTTGTACCTTTTTAGCTTCACAGAAGCAGCCTGTCATTGTTTGTTTTCTCACACAGTGAAAAAGATTTAACACTTGGCATCTGCTGTGACCTCTCTGCCCTTTAGAAGAACAAGGATACTAAGGGTCTCATTTTGGAATTTGATTTTATTTGGTGGGTTAAGAGCTCTATCTACAGGACAATTGCTTGTGTGATCTACCTGTGATTTTTCAGCTTGTACTAGTTTATATGCTAGTGAAAACAGTTGCAAAAAAGATTTATTATATGCTTTAGTCTTTTTCTCAATATACGATAGAAAACTTTCTTTTGAGTTCATGTTATTTGGCCATTCAGTTCTCATTGCTAGCAGTGAGAAACCAAGCTCCTTTTAAAAGTGCACTTAAATGGACAACTTGCACTAATAATGCCAGAAGTAAGGGAAAGCAATATACACGATTGTTTGATTTGACTGTAATGCAGAGATAAGCTCCCTTGGTTGCTTTTTGATACACGTGTAATTTGGTCTACAGAAGAAGCAGCTGCTGTGAATAAACATAATGTTTTCTTGATGTTCTAGTTTACAGGAAACAACTGTAAGACCAGTTACTTCAAATAAAGATGCTGCATATGCAGAGCTTGTCCTTGATGTTTCTCCGAAGACGCAACGGGTTGTACTGAAAAAGAAGGTACCAATATAAATATAYTGGAAAAAGAGGGGGATTTTTTTTTTTCATGTTAACATTTTAAGGATAGAGATGGAGATAAGAGTGTATTGAAATGGAAAAGATATTAGCAGTTCAATTTCTTGAATTACAGTGGTGATTCGTATCATCCATTGACCCAGTAAAGTAGAAAGTTTTGCAACAAGAATGTAAGAGAAAGAATGGAGTGAGCAGTAAAAAAAAAATACTTGCGAATACTAGAATGCACAGTCTGCAATAAAGTGGAAAAAGGAAATTGTGTCACAGAAGTCACTGAAGAACTATGTTAGGATATCTATATGCAATGTAGGTGTGATAGTTTGTGTAGGAAGCAACTGAATGTCAATAGTAAGAAAATTACACTAATGTTAGGAAAAGGAGATGGTCAAAGGTCAGATTGGAAGATGAAATAGRTAACCAGGTGTTTAAATTTAGGTTTTCAGATACGTTTTTTTTTTTTTTTTTCTTGAAGAAAGGCTAGAGGAAAAGAGTACGCTGAAAGGTCAAATAAGGAAGGGTGGAGCAAAAGAAGTGGCAGAATATCAAGGGAATGTTTAAAGGACAAAAGTAGGATTCTTGTGAAGAAAAGTTGCGTACTTTTCATAAATATCAAAGAGAAGGAAACATGAAAGTGGCTTCCAGCATAAGGGTGAGAGAAAAAGGAATCAGAATAAAAATAATGGGAAACATTGTAGATACTTCCAGGACAGTCAGCCAAATACRGTAACTGATGATGTAGACTCTAATGAAGTTACAAGGTATGGCACACTTTGGTTTCATTGTATGGTAAGTCTTTATTTCTGGAGCTATTAAGAAATAAAAGCTATATTTAAATATTGTTGAGATAAAAATAGCTTGTTAATATAGCTCTACGTCCAACAGTACTACTATGTAAGCTGTATATTCTTTTGATACTGTAGTTGGATTAAAATATTTTTTTATGAACAAGCTTCTAGCTCAGTGCTATGAAGTTAGATGTATATACAAGCCATTCCAAGGATTATAATTTAAAGCATCTTGATGGCAAAACAAAACAGAAATATTTTTCTTTGTACTACTTTGTAATCATTTAAATACTAAATTTTTATTCAACAGGAGCCAGGAAAACGATCACAGCTTTGGAGAATGACTGGCACAGGAATGCTTTGCCATGAAGGTTCTTCAGTTCCTCATAATCCCCATAAACCTTCTTCTCCTCGATCTATGGACTCTTCTATGATTTTAGATATTGCAGGTCTGGCAGCTGTCACAGATAACAGGTGTGGCATGTGGGGTTTATGATTAACTAATGTTAATAGTTAATAAACCCAGTCATCCAATTAAGTTGTTAATATCTGTACAGCGTTCAGTAATTAAACAGCTGTGGATATTTAAAATTCGAGTATTAGGGATGACTTAGCAATAAAGCTGTGAAATGTGTCTGTATCTCTAGTGTACAGGTATATCACCTAGTAAGTTCTGAGATAATTCTTTTAGTCTCAAAACAATGACTTGTGAGCAAGTGTCAACCATCAAAACTGTTTTGAAGCAGTGTCAGCAAATATGCCCATTACGGTATGGGTTGGTAGTCTAAATAATTCCCAAACAGTTTTGAAGTATCTCTGAAAGCATACTTAACACGATGTTCTCTGAATAAAGAAAGAAATTACTCCAAAGGCATGTGGAAATGCTAGATCTTACCTAGCTTTATGAGCAGGTCTTATCACTTTTGTGACTCAGGGATATATTTTAAAGCATAACTAATGTATTTTCAGCAGCAGATTTTTAAAACAGCGCTTGAGAATATGTAAACAAGACTGAACAAAGTTAGAGCAGATGTTTTTAATTAACACCTCAGAAGAGCAGAACTGAGGATTTAGAAACCACTAGTTCTTGGTATGCGTTTGTTTCAGGTATGAGCCCCTGATGTTGAGAAAGCCTGATCGACGGCGCAGTACTACCCAGACATGGAGTTTTCGTGATGGGAAGTTGACCTGTGGTATTCATGGACTTGTTGTACAGGTTATATTTTGAATTTGTTTTGACCTGTTCCTGAGATAAACAGTTGAGTCGTTTGGGCTTGGTATTACAGTGAGTTATAAGCTCTGAGGCCAAATTTCAGGATAGAAAAGAGACCAGACTTCCAGAAATAGCTTAAAGTATTTTGAATTGATGTTCAAGTGTTCTTATCAATTACRAATAATTAAACATCTTGCACTATTAATTTGCAAGTAAAGAATTAGAAAATTAATGGTATATCACTGCTGAAAATAAACAGCGAAATGATAAATAGGCACTGGATATTTGCACACATACACAAATCTGAAAATGCTGTGGAGTGCCTATTAGTATCACTGGTGAAAGTCAGACTTGCATATACCTAGCACTTCTCAGAATCATAGCTCTAAGATTTTAATAATGAGATATTTAAAAGTAGTTTGAACTGTTTGTTCTTTATTTGTGTTCAAGGAAAACTGGCATGCAAACAGCTAATTTGTATATGACTTGATAGTTCGGCTTACTGGTAGTAGAATTTGTAGGCACAGAAAAATGGATTGCTCTTGGGAATCATAGCACTAAATGTCAAAGAATGATGTTTTTATTTTTAACTGTGTTTCCACCATATTGATCCATTGTTTGCAAACAGAAGTTGAATATATTATCCTACATAAATGTATTGCTTGTTGAGTGAAAATGTGAAAATGTGTTCAATATTTTTCATAATAGAACATTACAAATAATATGCAAGCTATGCAATGAGAATCAATCCTAAATCAGTGAAAAAACGTACTCTCATAGTAAATACATTAGATCCATGATGAAAGAATGTCTGTTATGCGAACTATGACTCTGGAATAGATCTGTAAGTTACAATATAACAATCAATATCACTTTGCAAATTCTGTAGTTAGGACAAGATCTATCAGACCTCCTTTTTTATTGTTCCCAAATTCTTTTTAATTTGTTGGGTTTTTTTTCCCTCCAAAATGCTTACTCAGATATTTGTTCATTTTAAAGCAACAAAGCAGCAACAAAAAAGCAGCAGCTCAGTCATGTTGCTCACTGTGTAATGACTGAACAGTATGTACATGTTCTGAAAGTGAAAATATCCTGGCAATAACAGTTCTTAAGTTTCAGAGACTCATTTTGATGTAACCAAAGAAGTAAAAGTATGGAAAATACCCTTAAGGTTTCACATTATCTTTAAGGCTGCATTTGTAGTTATATTCTGATTAATGAATTTGATACTCGTAAAAGATGATTCYAGCCTCCTGAATAGGTACAGGAAGGATAGCAGCAATGCAGTCATGCCACGTATGCCACCTTTGATGTGTTTCAATTCTAATACCAAGAAATAGTTCTAGAGATGAATATTTGATTTAGTCCCATGGTATTGTGGTTTGATCACTTTGCAGTTAAATTACTGTAGCTTAGTATGTCACTGCTTGTCAGTTTGAAGCAACTAAAAAGCCCTACATCCCAGTGTTGTTACTGAGAAGAGTTAGAAAAGGTTTATATTCTCATCTTATTTGCAAGTCTGGAGTTCATCTTTTATGAAGCTTTCTATCATTTTGAAGAACTTCTCAGGAAAAGCTGCCAGTGTTTGATCACAATGTGATAGTTTTTGAACATATAGGAGGAATAGTTACTTATTGATCTTGGCTATTTCTTTTAACTTCCCAACTGATTAAACATGAGTGACCAGAAGCTTTAGTAATATCAAGTAAAACTGCTACTGGAGTGTTCTTCTCTTAGTTCTGAAAAGTTGGAAATGCATTATTACCCTTACTGGAAGGTTGCTCGTATCAGTTATTAATTTCCTTCTCCAACTGTGGAAGAAGAAGAGAAAAGTAAAATACACTTTTAAATTAAATATAATTATCTGAACCCTTCACCTATCAGTTTTTTGGGTTTTTTTTYTTTCTTTCTCCAGGCAAAAGGAGGAATACTAGGTCTTTACGATGGAGCAGAAGTTGTTCTTGGTCCTGATACTTCTCTTGAACTTTTGGGGCCTGTTCCCCCTGAACAGCAGTTCATAAACCAGAAGATGAGGCCTGGGTCAGGAGTCCTAGCTGTTAGAGTCATTCCAGATGGACCAACTCGAGTTCTACAGGTGAAGCTCTTTCATTAACTGGAATATCTTCCATTATTTGAAATATCTCTATAATGTATCTTGAAATCCTTACTAAGATGTTAAATTTATAATGATATRAAGGGGAGATTCTTATGAAAAAGAGAAATAATTACAAGGAAGATTTTCACTATATTTACTTTTAAAAAGATTAATTTCATAATGTAGGGCAGTATAGTTGTTATTTGCAGATAAGAAAGTGATCATAGTAATAATTTATTTGTTTATTAGATAACAGATTTTAACCAACGTAGAAATGATCGTTTATCCTGTGAAGGAGATGAATTTCCCGTTACAGAACAAGATCTACGCAAGTTAAAAAATCCAGATACAGAGCAGGAATTAGAAGTAAGATATTACAACTAATACCTGTTTGTTTATTATTTTCTTTCTAGTATTTTGCTCTCTAGCTTTTAAGAGTTATTTCATTGGTTTTTCTTTTTTCTCCCATCATCATCTCTTGTGATGAATTTATATCATTTTTTTTCTGCTAAAATTCCTCATTCTTACAAGCTGGATTTAAATGTCTGAGACCTCTTTATTTGAAGACTTCATCAGGAATGAGCTGTTCAGCATTTTTGGAGATGGGTTTAAAAAAATGTCGTCTTTGCAGAAATATGTATTCATTATCTCCTGGTATTTTTTTCCTCTCTAAATATTATTTTCTCAGGTGCTTGTGAAACTGGAAGGAGGAATAGGATTGTCTTTAGTCAACAAAGCCCCTGAAGAGCTAATATTTGCAAGCCTCACAAAAATTAATGTCCACTACACACAGCTGTCAACAAGTCAGGTGCTAGAACTTAGTGTGCAAGATGTACAGGTACTTGTCATTTTGAGACAAGTTTATTTGTTTTGGGGTCTTTCGGGTTTTCCCCCTCAAAATAGGTTTGAAAAATGTTCAAAACTATTACTGAGACTGAAGTTCTTAAAAGTTGTGCCTTTAGATTTGTTTTCAGTTTGGTCTTTCAGATTCAGAAGTTAAACTGAAGACTGTAAAACTCAATTTATTTAAAAACAAAAAACTCAAAAATATTTGAATTCTTTTCCCAACACGTAAGATTTCCTTGGAGGAAAAGTGYGTATTTTTGTAGACAAAATAGACCAGTCAAATCTAGAACTAGCTTAACTCTTCTGTTTAATATTTTTGATGATGATTTTTAAAAAAAGAAGCCTAAATCAAACTACTAAACTCACTATTATTATCTGTTTTATGTGTTGGTAGCTGTAGTGATTTGCATAATGAAGGGTATTTCTGAATATTTTTTGGATGGTCTTGTATTGATTAATAGCCAAATATGTTTGATATCTCCCTGGCTCAGGAGGCATGGATAACTCCTCCCCCCCGCCACCAATGTTTTAAGTCTAGAGTTAAACAGCAAAATCAAGCCTCTTCATTGTCACCTACTCCAGTTCTTTTATCTGGCTTGTTCACTCTGTAGGTAGACAACCAACTCATGGGCACCACACAGCCTTTTATGCTCTTTCTGACACCTAGGATGAGTGAAAATGAGACCATTGAGACTGGACCTGCAGTGCAAGTAAATGCAATGAAATTTCCCAGTAAAAATGCACTGACTGATATATACAAGGTAAACTGCAATCTTTGATTGTTACCATGCAAATATTGTTCTGTTAATTGACTTTGTCTGTTCCTAATTTATACTGGTAGTCTGCATGAAATCAGTTGTGTAAATGCACTTCATGTTGAATTAATACTGGGGCTTAAAGGACACTTTATTCATCCTTCTCATGTTCAGAATGTTTAAAGTTATGTTTGAGTGATGAACTGGATAATAAGTATGTTTTTTTTAAAAAAATATAACAAATTAGGCTAGAACTCTATTTCTTCATGTCTGTGATTTACTCTTCAAGCTGACTGTTCTCGCCTTAGAGCTGGTAGGTAACCTCGTAGCAGAGTGAGCCAGAATATCTGTGCTGTGCTTTTTCATGAGTTGCATCTCTATGATAAGCTGTCATCGTGTASCATAATACCATAACTGAGGCTATCCATGTTATTTAGAATATTATCCACCAGCTGTAAAATGCATTGTAAGGGTGAAACTGAGTTGGTTATCAAGACCTAGTTTATCGCTTGGAATCTTCACACTTGTGTCATGATACCACTTCCAAAAAAAAAAAAAAAAAAAAGAAAAAAGGTGATTTCAGTGTTAGAATCCAGTTAAAAATCCAATTCTGAAGTGTTAGTATTAGATAGCAAAGCACAATACATTCCAAAAAGGAGGTGGGGGGCAGGGAAAGCATCACAGGTTGCAGCTAACAGTAAGTGAAGAAAACTACTAAAGACACTTTGGTGGTGGAAATCTTATTACAAATCCATTACAATGAAAATAATCTATTGAGGTAGAACAGTGTGTCCTTTTTAATATCTTATGTAGATCATATTTCTAGTATTCGTACTGTAAACTGAGATTTGTTTATCTCTTGTAGCATCTGATGATCACTGCTCGGAAGTTCACAGTTCAAATTGAGGAGAAATTGCTTCTAAAGTTATTGAGTTTCTTTGGCTATGACCGGTCTGAATCAGGTATGATGTAAAATTACAAGGACCGGCTTTTCAATATGCAGAGTTATTATCATCATTTTTGCATATAAAATTAAGTTCAAAATGCATCGCAAACTATGTTAGGAGGTCTTTACATGATTGGAAACTTTCACTTTTAAACAATGAGCAAAAAAAAATGGAAAGCTAATGTCTTAATGGMCTGTGCAAACTGTTCATGTAATACTGTGTTAGTTATAGTATTCAGGCAATGACTCATGTAACAGCGTTGTCCTTGTACGCAGGGGCTGAGCTGAGCCTCTGCGGAAAGTAGTTTAATGTTGATCTAAAGTTCCTGTATCTGGATTCATCTAAACTGGGATAAAAGAAATTGTGTTGTTAATTTAGGAAGACACCTTAGTTAGTAATGTTTGGTTTTAAACCTTATGCTAGAAATTGGTTCTTTGTTCATTTGTTTCTTGAGAGATTGAGTCAGATTTGAAAAAAAAAAAAAAAATTCTGGAGCCTCAAAGATGACTTTGATGTCACTAGGCATGGGAAATTTTGCTGGCTACACTAGCAGTAACATATTTGTACAGGAAAAACTCGTAACTCTTTATGAATTGTGCATTCATGTCTATTCATATACTTGTATATAATCTGTTTTGGTTATATCTGGATGCAGAGGTTGAAAAGTATGATGAAAATCTCCATGAAAAGGTTGTTGAACAAAGTGGAGGCCAAAAGCGATACTACTTTGAAAATCTCAAAATTAGCGTGCCCCAAATAAAGTTGAGTGTCTTCACTTCCAACAAGCTACCTTTAGATCTCAAGGTAAGCCACTGCTTTCACAGAATGTGGTTCCAAATAAAGCTATCCTATTGTAGGAGGAAAAGGGAACACAAGCTTTTAAAATCTGATACTATTAATTTCTATTTACATGGTATTTTGTATGCCAAAACATTCTCACAGCTGTTTCAAAACAGAAAACTTCTCTGCTGATTGTTCTTGCCATTGTATGCATTTTGGTAACCCTTCATCTTCTAGTCTAAAAGAGCATGCAGTCTGCTTTTGTTTCTCTGCTTTTTGAATTGAGATCTCCTCTGTAATAGTCTTTTATTTCTGTTATTTCAATTGCAGCATAGCCTACTGCACTTAATTGCTTAACTGCTTTACAAAGGATCTTAGTAGTAGCGTGAAGAGACTTAAAACATACRATAGTGTGGGGGTTATAAGGTAAGAGTGGAGTAAGATGAGAAGTGACTGAACTTAGCAGATATACAGGAAAAGACAGTTGAATGTTTGCATGGAAGGAGTATTTCCTCATTAAATTTGGAATGTTTGCACAAGCACTCTTACTTGGTTCAGTGTTAATGTGAATTCATATTGAGTGTGGGCTTAGAGGTGGAAAACCTGGTCCTTTTCATGGGGTTCTGGCATAGTTTTTCAGGTAAACCAGGGTTTCTAAATTTATCAATGACTGAAGTGAAGTGGACACATAATTACAGCAAGAAAATAATCTAGTCCAGTGTTCTCAGCTTGTGCATTGGGACCTTTTGGGCACGTTAAGGTAACAACAGTCAGCAGTGCTCAGGTTCCCCCTAAGTGTTAACAATCAGGAATATTCCAGTTGCCTCTGAGCTAATTTGTCTGATTTCCTCTAAGAATGGGAGTTGATTAAAAGTGTGTGTGTGTGTGTGTGTGTTTGGGTAAAAATATCTCATGCAGTTAGTAGTTACAGTTAGCAATCATTGTACCCAGTGTGGAGGAACTGAGTGGTCTTATTTAAGTTGTATTTTCAAAAAAGTTGGGATACTGATAAGGCCTCTTTGTCCTTGATATTATAGACGTTAGTATGTTCATGCTTTTAAAGAATCGCAATTTTATTGAGAGTGTATCATGGAGTCTTACCTGGGGTGACCTAGAATGCCCTTCAGCCTGCACTCTTGTGTAGCTTTTTGTTAAAAGCTTGTGCAAAGGAGGACAATTTAATAACAAGCTGTAATTGTTCTTTACATTCAATAATGCCTTGGAAGTTTAGGATTTTTGCATGTTAGCTTTAACACAAGCACGCTTATCATACCACTTCCTCAAATGTAGAAACAGTTGGAAGTAGAGAATAGCTTGTCTTGTRTGCTTTAGTTAGGAAGAGAAGTTTTTCCAAAAGCATGCACGCACTCAGTAGACAAGGCTGGAGTTCAGTTGAGCATTTACTGCCTTTTTACAGGTTTTATGTAGGGCTTTTTTTATTGTTTTTTTTTTTTTTTTTTCCTTTTTTGAGGGAAAATGTTGAAGTATTTTATGCTTTTGTTTGGGGGGGGGTTGTCTTTTAAGAAGCTGGTGGTGTACTGCCTTTTTAGATTTTTTCATCACCTTTAGAAAAAGATACAGACTGGCAGCTGCCAGCATTGTTCTGAAGAAAAACATACGTGTGTGCGCGTGTATGTATTTCTAATGATAACAGGCACTGACTGTATTCTGTATATTAACTTTCACAGAAGGAGTTCCATTCAGTTCCACAGGAGAATTCAGGGTAGGAGGGAGAGCATAATCACAGTAGAGCCTTTGTAGAAGTTTTTCTAAGCACCTCAAATGATTTTGGAAGGTTTGGACATTGCTGTCTGGTAATGTGGTACAGACAGATTATTTTTATTAGGTATCAGTATCAACAAAGTTGCCTTATTTAATATCTGATAATTAAACAGGAAATTACTTCCTACCCAAGTGAATAATGAGGACTGTTCTAGTTAGTCAGTCATCCATTTGCTGAAAAAATAAATAGGTCCTTTCTTACAGACATGTAATTTACCGTAATTGCCTGCAGATGGCAGAAAACTTCACATTAGGTACTACCAAACATGCTCCACTGATCAATGTAGAAAGATGCAACACAAGTGTCAGGCTTCTTGCCATCTTCAGTATTCTTGATTTTAGAGACTATGCAGATACCATTATTATCAAGAACTGAAATAGAAGTGATCTTTTCTGTTTCTTTTTAAAAAGCTAATTTTCTTGTTAATTTTTCCAGACTTTGGAAATATATATCGTAACTCTGGACAGTTGGGGAACAGTGTTGGGGGCTAATAGTATGAATCTGTCTTGTGAAAAATTATCAAAGACCACCAAGTTTAGTGGTGTTTTTTGGGGGGAGTACGGGGGGAGGGGGAATGCCTGTCCATCTTTCTGTCCAGCAGGCATTAACATTAAAAGTATTGATACTTTTGATGCATTTAAGTTTTAAGTATGCAAGAATTACTATTGAGATTTTTTTTTCTTTTTTACCAAGGGTGAGGTCAGATGGGTTGTGTTTGTCAGTCAAGATGATATACATTAATTTTGAAGTTAATGACACATTTTCTGTACACTTTGAATTGGCAAGTCATATCTGAATGTGTCAGATAGTTGTATTCTCAAAAAACTGACCTAATCATTCAGTTAAATATCATAAATGGCTCAATGGAAGCACTCATAAAGAAATTATCTTCCTGTAGCGCTCTCATGGACATTTGTGGGTGATAAACAAAGCACTGAAGTAATTTTAGAGGTTGTGGAAGTATCATAATGTTTTTGATTCCTTCAGAGCCACCCTGCTGTGGCTACTCAAATGTTGCCACAAGTTACTTCTTCCCTCTTCTTTTCTTCTGTTATTTTTTTTGTTGTTGAGGGAGCAACATACCAGTGCTGTATTTGCAGTATTTAATACGTTGTGTGCGTGGAAGATGGTGTGTATGTAAAAAGTTGTGATATGACTTTAAAAACTGGAAAATACTGGAAAACTGCAAAAATCTGTTTCACAAGAATATTTGGTTAGAAGTTACTTATTTGCGCTGTTTTTAAGGGAGAACGATGGTTAATTTAAAGCAGCTTGCAAATACAGCATTATAGGAGATTTGTTTCTTTCATTCTCAGTTCTGCTGTGAATACCTAGTCAATTAGATTGTATTTTGTCCTCTAGTATTTGCTTATATGTAGCTTGTCTGCCTTAAATACAGCTTTATGGATAGRCAATATGAGGTGTAGATGGCCCATGTGCTTATTACTATTTTCTTCCTTGGAAATAATTGAAAAAGCTAGTTTTAAAGAATGGCAGTACACCAGATAACATTGAGAAACAGGCCTCGAGTTTCCAGGATATTGTGTAGGTTATCCCACCTCATCATGACGCTTAATCCATTCATAGCATTCTAGCAAAGTGGAAAACATTCAATTTTATCTTTACTACATAGCAAGGAGATTTTTTCAGCCTCAAAATTAGAGTTCAGTTTAGTAGAACATTTGAACAAGTTTAACGAAGTGCTAAGCATGGAATCTTAAATGCTTTTGTTTTGAAGTATGGATGTCAGCTGCAGGAGATGAAATGCATAAGGAAGTGCATTTAATTACTAAGTATTGAACAAATGGATTTCTAATAGCTGTGTCATTGCCTATATGTAAAAGGTTTATGGAATGATTGCTTTCTATTTCAAATAATCCACATGGCAGAGGGAAACTATTTTAGCTGCTTCTGATTGTTTTTCTGTGTTACACAATTAGGAATAAGTTTGTTTGGGTGCTGTGAATGAGAAATAGAGATAAAAATAAAAGTAGTGAAATAGTAATATCTTTCCTTAATTAGGCATTGAAAAGCACACTAGGATTTCCTCTAATCCGATTTGAAGATGCTGTGATTAACCTGGATCCTTTCACTAGGGTCCATCCATATGAAACACGGGAATTTATCATTAATGACRTTCTGAAACACTTCCAAGAGGTAAGTGTCGTATGGATTTTACTTTGGCAAAGGCTGAACTTCTCTTGATTTGAGGCCTGAGCTGGTGCAGGGGGAACTATTTCCTGAATACTAACTGAAGCGTTCGTGTTGTATTACTGTTTCGGTATACTGAGAAATAGCATCATATACTTCTATTCAGAATACACTTCGTTTTAAGATGAAAGAATTGTTATCTTGCTGATATTTGTGTGTTGATTTATAGAATCTCTTTATTTCTCCAATAAAACTTTCCATCTGTTTTTGCACAGGCTTCTGTTGCAGAGTGATGGTGGGATTTGTTTTTGTTTGGCAGTTTGTTTAATCAATGTTGTTGGTGTTAATGTGGTCTAGAAGTGATACTCCACCTTTCCATTTGATTTTACAGGAGCTGCTTAGTCAGGCAGCAAGGATTCTAGGTTCTGTGGATTTCCTTGGCAATCCTATGGGTCTGTTGAATGATGTTTCAGAAGGTGTTACTGGACTTATCAAATACGGCAATGTTGGTGGCCTCATAAGAAACGTCACACACGGAGTATCAAACTCTGCTGCAAAGGTAATAATTATGACATTAGAGTTTGTTTTAGGAAAAAAAAGCTAAAAATAATTAGGTAATAGATGGAGTAGAATTATTGACAATATTTATTTTAATTTACATATATCCTCTTTGTCTGTAAAAATTGTATTTGAAGCATAGATTTTTGAATGCTTSCTTACATGCTTTAGGGATGCCAAAAGGCCTGCAGGAGTCAGTGAAACTACTCAAGGCCATTACTATCTATATGGATATGTTTTGCAGATTAAATGCAGTAGTTGGTGCCATTTTAGTTCTCACTGGTTAAAATGTGGCATCACCTTGTACATGCAAATAAACAAAGCTATATTGGTTATTGAAATTCTAGAATTGGAATTTTGGAGTATTTAAAGATTGTTTAGTATAATACATTAAATCTATCGTTTTGCTTTCAGAAACTAGTTAAGCTGATGTAAATTCGAATTATTTACATTATACTAACTTTCCTTGAGTTTTATTTTTTTTTCTGTGGTGCTTAGCAACAAATTCTGAAGTTATTAAGATATATATGTAGCAATTTTTTGCTTGCTTACTATTTGCATTTGTTATATATTTATTCAAAAAAGTCATTAAATCAGTATGTAGTCAATATATATGTGCGTGTGTGTGTGTACAGGTGTGCATATGTATATATATGTATGTATACACACACACACATAAAAATGTTTGGTCTTTCTGGGTAATAGTTGAGAGAATACTATCACATGAGTGTTAATTAATTGAAAATACCATCTTTGGTGCCCAAAAATAGGAAGTGGCTTTGGTTGTGATCGGTGTTGTGCTTGCTACTGAACAAATGCATGTTGACTTGAACAAAAAAAAATTTTTTTGTATTTTTCATTACATGGTGTGTCTTCACATACTGTAAAAAAAAAAACAAAAAAACAAAAAACAAAAAAAACCACCTTTGTGATTGTCGACAGAACTGGAATAATGTTTCCTTCACATGAAGGAAGGATTTAAAAGGATTTTCACTGATGCTGTCATTCCTAAGTGTAGGAAGTGTATATGCATACATATTTATGTGGAGGGAGGGAGAGAGAGAAGCAATGGTATCAGGAGGGAGGTACAACAGTGATGAAGAAGCTGCCCTAAATGGAACTCAGTCGGAATGGAATGTAGGCCATGTAAAAAGTAGTATCTTTAGTAGTGAGCTCACTTAGCAGTATAAGAATAATTAGTTAATGCTACTTTTGCATATTTGCAGGTAGGTGACACTTAGACATGTGCTGCCTTATACAACAAAATGAAATACTGGCGGTTAAATCTGCCTGTCAAAGGCATAGGGTTATCATGAGATGTGCTGTAGTTACTCACAGAAAAMCAGAATTTTTCCAAACCTACTTTGAGAAGTAGGCAGAATACTGGAGAGAAGAGAGACTGGTTGAGAATGATTAAAAAATAATTGATATGTAGGAAAATATTCTCGGTGTTAATCCCTGGCACACTAAGGGACTTTCAGCTGGTACAATCCACATTTATTGATTACACTAATCTTCTACAGATACTTGAATGCAGCTCATCTTCCAGAAGCTGGAGGAGGAAATAAAATATCCTTCCAAAGCTATTCCTTTGTTTTCTCAAAAAATAGTGCACGTAGGTTACTGATATAAAGGAAGAGTTCCTCTTTTTTCTTCCTTCATCTAAAGAATGACAAGAACAGTCAAGAAAAAATAGGGATTGTATGAAAAGGGCTGCATCTTTGGATGTGATTACAGCAATTCATAGGAATGAAGTTAGCCCACAATCAATGTGCTTAATACATAATAAACTTTATAACATTCAGGAGATGTGAAATGTAATGATTTAAAAATATGTATCAGTTTCCTGTTTCACTTAATATTTATCCCTTTGTTCCTGAGCTTAGGATAACAGCACGGGTAACACTATATGTGAGAGTTGATGCTTTCTTCTTGAGTATGGCTTGTTTTCCAACATACACATTATGGGAACTAAAGAATTTTCCACTCTCCTATTACTTTCATTTTTCAGACTAGTAAGTGTATATATAGTCATGGTTCATCATTTTATAACCTGTTCCCTTTAATTGGATATGTGCAAGTCTTTGTTTTCCATATTAATGGAAAAAGATCATTCAGAAGATGAGAAAGGTGAGATACAGAGTTTGCAGATAGCTCAAGACTAAAGTTATCAAACCCATGAAACTGCCATAGAGGTCCCTAGTCCATCACCAAATGCATAGTTGTTTGATAAACATCTCTAATACAAATAGTTCAATGTCAGGAAAGATGCTATGTGCATTTCCTAATATACTGAATAATCATCATCTTCCCAGCATTAGCCCAGTTTGGACTGTTTTAAGGAATTCAAACAAAATGTCATGCTGTTGATATTCCTAAATTAATCCACACTGGATGTTCTAGGTCTTACGAGTTTTCTTATAGAGCATTTTAAGCATGTGCCTAAGACCTCTTACAATGATCATCATGTGTTCTTAGTATTATCAGCACTGCAAATACAGCAAATATTGCTTGTCCAAGCAATCTGAAGGATGACTTGTTGAGTTTCTGTAAGGCAGTATCCTTCTATGCAAATTAATATTTTCATCCATATTTTCTACTTATGGTTCTACAGTCTCTTGTGACCCATCTACTCCACCCAATAGAATGTGTTTCTTTAGTGTTTCCTTTCTATAAAGTGTTGTTTCCTCATTGCAATCACATCTGTAGCAACAGTCTCATAAATCTTTCTTTAAAAGGCACGAGCCTTCCTATGTTTCCCACAAGGGCAAGGTCATTCTTTGAACTTTGGAGTCATTTGTAACCAAGGTTTTTGTGAAGGAAGATCTTGAAAGGCAGAAGGGCAGTTGGATGCTGAACTCCCCTCGAAATTCAACAAGAGTTGAGTGCCTGCCTCCCATTTATACCTTTGAAAATCACCCCATGTACTATTTATCTGTCCTCTCAGCTAAATATATATGTATTTTTCTTCTTGATGCATCCCAAATGTCGTAGGTGCAAGTCTTAGTTCATTTTCTAAAGCTTTTTTTTACATGAACTGTATTTTTGTCCCTTCAGAACAAGGAGTGAAGTTTATCCTTTAACTGTACATTATAGAGCTCCTTGAGTAATCCCACTTTCAAAAGGAGAACATTAATCCTGCTACCTAGATGATGAAGGTAAATAAGGCTCAAATAACCAGGATAGATTCTTCTGTGTCTCTTGCACTGCTCTTAGATGCCTAAATCTGCTAGAAAAGTAAGAAAGTAACCGGGAATGTCCGTATAGCACAGAGTTGACATTTTGAGTGCAATGTGTGACATGTCACGTGCATTGTATAGAGTACATGTCATGTACATGGTATAGAGTCTGCACTTCCTATTCTACTACCTATATGGTCTCATGTTGGATATGCTGAATTCTAGTGAAGAATAAAATGGGGGAAAAAAAAAAYAAAGATTCCAAGTGCTCAAGAAAAGCATGACCAAAACAGTAAGTCATTTTCATTGTGCTTCTTTGGAGTTCTCTGTTCTGAAAGTATTACTTTTTACTCATACGTTTCTACCTGATTCAGCTTTGCCATAGATGTCCTCATCTTTGTAGCTTATTCTGTGAATCTGGCATCTAATTAAGCCAAAACTGGATAAACGGTCTTCTGTAAATAAGGAAAAAGTGCCTATTGTGATTGCTTTGGTTACCTGACTTGGAAAGTGTCCTAAGTAAAATCTATACTTGGTTTTAAGAAGGGTCATTTTTTTAAGATGTAAATGGATAGATCACCTCTGTTCATAAAATTATGCAAATAAACTTTTAATACTCTAATGATCACTTTAAAAGAAATACTGCTCAGCTGAATTGAAAAGTAAGCTACTTGAGTTGTGTCTGGTTTTGTCATTTTATTGCTTTTCTATTTTATAGTTCTGTTGATTATCCCTGTAATGACTTTTCCATGCATTTCAAAACACACAGTGGGTAATGCCTTCTTTCAAGTGGAGAGCCTCAGTGTATTTAAGTTGGCACAAAACCTTAGGTTAAATAAAGTTCACTATAGGCAATTTTGTAGTTTTTATCCCTTGGAGWCTCCACGTTCTGTATTTTAAAAAGTTCTTTGATCCTAAATATAGACACCTGAGGGAATTTCATTCTGTCTGAATGGAGACTTCTATATRGTTGCCTTATGCATAGAAATGTCTTGAATTCTTGGAATCTATTCTTCCCTCCCCCTACCTTTAGGCATGATGATATTAAATCCTAAATTATTCCTATTTCAGAGGCATTTCAGTTAGAAATGAATGCTGAATGCTAAGCTAGCACCTGGACAAAAACGTTCTGTTACTTCTGTTCTCTGACTGATGAAGTATGGTTGTATCTATTGCTGGCAGATAGATGTTGTGCTGACATAATTTAAGTCCTAGTAGTAAAGGATTGAAATGATTATTCAGCTTCTCAATACTGTATTTCATTTGTTTGATATTTTCATTCCTTACAAGGAATTCTGCCGTCTTGCATGTGTTACGAACACATAAGTAATGAAGTTGTTACAGCTGTACAAGTAGGCCTAGTTTCTGCATAAAAATATTGGATGGAAATTCAAAAAAAATCACTTCTGAAATGTATTAGGCA
Source organism: Rhea americana (assembly GCF_003343005.1). Lineage (NCBI taxonomy): Eukaryota > Metazoa > Chordata > Aves > Rheiformes > Rheidae > Rhea > Rhea americana. Next base: position 122,080 of record NW_028186416.1, on the reverse strand, counting down.
GAGAAAAAATAATATAAAACTTTTTCAATCTTTGAATGGCTTTGTTGACTCACCTTGTTCCGCATTTTCAGTATCCCCGTTCTTCAGATTCTGAGTATATTGCTTTTGTAGTAACCTTAATGTTGATACTGAATGGACAGGAACTGTTCTAGAATCTGTCRCCTTTCTTGAGTTAAAGGAGAGATCGCAGTCAAGTCATCAAGGATAGGAAGTTTGTAGGCTTTAGTTTGGCCACACACAAAAAAAAAAGAGCCTGCACCATCTAGGCATTATCTTGTTTAGATATCAGAAATAGAATTCTATCACCATTTAAGAGCCAGATCTCTTGACTTACATGTTTCTCGTAACAAAGGAAAATATTTTTTGTGACACTTGAACCTTTTATTTTTTCCTTAAATTAATGTGTTAGGGATTTTTTCAAAGTAATAATGGAAGTCCTGAGAAAAGTGTTGCAGTAAAGGAAGAACTTTAATTTTCATATTGAACTTAGAAGTTTCCAGTGAGAGATTTAATTTGACAGGCAAAGGAGTTGTGCTTGATTTACCTTTTCTCATTTTAATGGAAGCTCGTGGAGTTCTAACAAGCAGCTATGTGAGATTGGGGAGTAGTCATTTAAAAGTGTGAGTCTTATAAGTCTGTGACCAGACTGCGAACTTAAAAATAAAAGAAAAAAAATAGTGACAAAGAGCAGATTAGCATGTTAGTGTTTCATTGCTGCATTTTTGATAGTGATTCTCTAAGAACTGTTTGTTACTAGCAGTTATCTTTGTGTGGATATTAAAGATTATTTTTAAGCTACTCTCTGACMTTTGCATTATATAACATTTTTAACAGTTCAGRATATTTGTTTCTGAATGGTTGATTTTTAGCATATGGCACAGACAGCAGGGCAGGAGATGTATTTTTAAAAATACCTTTGATGGTACAATTGAGGAGAAACTCATTTGCTCCTTAATGATGTGTAGCATGCTCTTCTGGGGAGCGGAAGTTTTTTTTTTCTGTAAAATTTTATCAGATTGTTTTTCATGCCGAATTTGGTGATAGTCAAATTTCCCCAGTATCTCAAATTACGCTTTTAAATAAACTGCTAAAAGAATCTTTAAATACATTTATTTTAAAAAAATTTTGTGACATTTTTGCTTTATTTAATCTGCACTGCTAAAGAAAATGTTCTCTTTTTCTTTCTGTTTTCTCCTTTTTTGTCTTTTTTGCAATCCATTGCTTCTTTCTGGCTTTCTAGAGTGGAAAAAATAAACTTGTTTCATTTTTGTTGTTTTCCATCTTTTTTTATGGTTGAGCAATACTGACAGCTACTTGACAGCACTGTTAGTCAAGCTGACCACTTTTGTAAGTCTTGGCTGACAGTATTGCAAAAGAACTTGCAGCACAGACAAGCAAAAGCAGAGTGTTTAGTTTTCATCATGGTTTCCCTGTGTGTATGTTAGAACTTGTTTTTTTATCTGAAACATAATCCCTTTTGAGAGCGGAAGTGCAGTGCAGTGTAATTATATTGCTTGCAATACCTTATTTGAGCCAGAGGTACTGTCAAAACTCCAAATTTTATATTTAAGTGTGTTTATAGCATCATAGTTTAACCCAGCACTTTTAAAGGATAATAAATGTGATCTTAAGATACATCAAGTTGTATGTARTGTCAGTGTGGAGAAAGTTGGACTTTTTTTTTTCCCCCCTTAATACAAAAAAGGGCAAATCGAGATTCCTGTCTTCATGAGGGTTTTTCATTCCATATATTTATTTTAATTTTTAGTTCAGGGTGATGGCAAAGGAGCTTAAGTGATTAGCATAAATATGAAAAGAGTTAGGATTTTGGGATTAGGTAAGAGAATTACATGACTTGTAAGGACAGGAATGATGTTCCAGGTGAGTGAATGGCATGGAGGCATTCATACCAAAGGAGCATGAAAGCAGCATGAAAGGAAATGGAGCTTAAACCCTAGTTGTAAGGTATAAATGGAAGCAGAAATTCAAATGGTTGTCAGTGACAGAAAAATAAAGGTAACTGAATTCTATATGAAAAGTGAAGAGGAAGTAATGAGTGGATTATTTAAAGAACAAAAAGCATGAACATGTGCTTGACTTCTTCGCTGACTTGCACAGAAGACAGCTGCAAGTTAGGTTCTTAGACTGTTTTTAGAAACTTTTCTAAGCTGATGGTTCCTTTTGTTTAAAATTTTTTTTATGTAACCAATCACACTTACTGGTCTCATTCAGAAGTAAGAAAAATTGGCATTCTTGCATCATCGCGTCATGAACCAAACAGGGGCATATATCCTATATATCATATTTAAAATCTGAAATAGCAAAAATGGGGAGTGGGTTTAAGATTAGCTGATTTTATTCTTTACACAGTAGTCTGATTGCATCTCTCTACTGTTTATTTGAAGAGGAAATATATATAAAACTGTGTGAAATTCTACAAATTTGAATTTGCAGTTCTTTGATTGTGTATCCCAAGGGAGGGAAGACATCATTTTTGTGTCCATAGGAGATAGCTAGGATATCTTCTGAAGCTGTAACAACAGATAAGATGATTGGCAGCAGACTTACAGATCTGCATGAGTCATCCTTTGAGGAACTGTTAGCTGTGTATGCTGCACAAATGATGGTARGCTGTATTAATACTAGCTTTGGGTTTCCTTCAAAAATCTAAAGCAATACAGAAAAGCCTATGGGTTTTCTCACAGAATGCTCTTCTGCATCCCAGGCTTGGTCATAGGTGACAGTCACAGATGATGAAACCGATTAGAAAGAGAACATGACACTGGCTAGCTGGGATTCTTGGCCTTGTGGGAGGGAGCTAGGGGAGCAAGCAACATAAACACTTTAAATTAAATGAAATTGTTGTATATGCGTACAGCATCAGCAGAGAGTAAAGGTGTTGTTTGAAAAACAAAAAACTTAATCTGACAAGGTGCAAATATGTTGTTGCAGTATATTACCTGAAGGAACTGGGCTAGATCCCTTCGATTTTTTTCTCAAGCTTTCAGTAAAGCTAGGGTGTTTTTTTTTTGTTTGGTTTTTTTTTTTTTTTTTTTTTTTTTTTTTTTTTGGGGGGGTGGGGAAGGGGAGAGGAAGCTGTGTGTGAAACAAGGCAAATAATTTCACTTCCAAAAATAAACAAACAAAAAGACCTTAAAGATTTGCAAGAGTTAAAGCTGGGACGAGGGTGGTGGAATTATCTGTTAAGAGTATTAGTTGTTTAATAAAGCAAGTTGTCCTCCAGATGAACCCGCCAGTGACTCTGCAATTGGGGTCATTCCAAGTTCATGCTGTGGACTTTTGACTGCCTTCTGTGTATGTGAAAACAGCCGGCAGTTCCTGCAGGGATCACTCATTCAACCCTGTAACACAAAACTATTGCCAAGGGGCACCTGCTGGTGCAGCTTCACAGGAGGTCCTTGAGGGAAGCTACCCGACTCGTCAGGCATCTGTGGAGATAAAGACGGTGGGGGCTCCCCCGGGATACCCAGCTAATCAGGCATCCATACAGGCAGCTCATCAGGGGACCTCACAGATTACCCAGCCAACGTGTCCTTGTCAGGATCCATTAGGAAGCTTAGCTAACGATGGGATGTGAGCTAATCAAAGCTCCTTTACTTCGCTTTTGTGACATTATTTGCTTGGACAATGCCGCACGGAATCGCAGCATATGTTTCTTCAGTGGGAAAAGTGGTTGCCTCTTTGACTGACTTGTCAAAGCTTATGTATCCCTTAAATTCAGAAGCTGATGATAGCGTTTTGTAGATTTACCGTTTTCTAAATTAGGGCCACATCGGCTGTGGTCATAGTTCTGTTACATGTTTCTTTTTGGACAATTATGACTTGATTGTAAATGCTTCTTGGCTTGGCCTGAACAGTCCTCTGTGTAGAGGATGATTTCTAACAATTGACCTGGGTATGCACTTGCGTGTGAAGGAAAATGTAAAAAGTATATAACATAGATTAAATGAATTCAGAAACTTTTCTGCCTAAACATCTGAGTAATTATGATTCCTTTCTCGAGGCTGACCAAAGACACGGTTAAATTRTTTTGGGGAACAACTTCAAATAGCCCAGCGTTTTAAATATGAGAAAGAAATGCCTAAAAGCTTTTCAAATATTTAAAACATTTCATTTTTACTCTCAATATAATGCACAGTTGACCAAACAGGGATTTAAAAGAGGAAGCTGTGTTGCATTTCTGGTTTCTGGTGTCTGTTTTGTTTAAATAACTATGTAGTGTTGTACCTTCCGTTTCGTAGCAATAGAGTTTCTCTGCCCTAACAAATTCTGGCAGCATGTACTGGTTCTACTTAGCCTATAACATGTACCCAGTACAGATTTTTTTGCCTCCACAGCAAAATAAAGGCTATTTAGTTTTGACTTGCTATGTTGTGCTGTCAGAACACAGTGTAAGATCTGATCTGTATCACAATCATACTAGTGGTCTAGATATTCTGCTAAAATGCATGTAATGAGAGGAGCAGGGAATAAATATTGTTATAGTGATATTTCTAGAAGGCAAAAAAAATACAAGGGACTAAACTTAGACACATGATAAACACTTACGCATAGTCCACTGTATTTAATCAGTTGTCTGAACAGTACTTCCAAACTTCTACTCAAAAGGGATGATGATATGGATGAGGAAAAAATACCGTTGTTAAAAACAAAGCAAAAGAAACCCAAACACCTCTCCCTCCCCTCCCCCACAAAACCTAAGAACACAACTCAAAGGAAAGCAGCTTCTGATTTCTAGTGCTACTCATTTCCTTGAGTTCATTATATAATTTGTAGGTGTGTTATATATAAGATACCTGTTTTATGTATGTGTTATGTATATTTATAATAAATGTCAAGTATTTATCCATTATCAGAATGGATATAGTTCCATGTTATGAAGGCAGCTTATGAGTCTTAGAACTTTAAATAGTTTTCTTTGTAAAAACATGACAGATCTTGTAATATATAAGCTTAAGAATACATACATTGTAGTTTTTTCAAAATTTAACACCTACTATTTTTATTTATTTATTTATTAGCATTGTACTGCTAGGTTCACAGTATATACTGATTTGTGAGGTATTTATTCCTTTCAAACAGTCTGTACTTTGAAACAGATTGCTTCTGTCAGCAGTGCATCAGACAGGAAATAAATATCGAAGTAGCAGAGGAGAAAAAAATGAAGTTCCAAAATGGATGTTCCTGTTTAGGGCTGTAAGGAAGTGTCATTTGACAGAAACTCTAGTTCAGAAATCTAATTATCACTGTTGTTTCTCTGTCTATCTGTTAACTACTCATACAGCTTTTGTTTCCTGTAGTAAGCAGCTCTTGTTTTTCACATGGACGCTATTTAGGGGAGTTACTGTTCAAACTGAAGAATGACTTTTAATCATCATGCCTAGGGATTTTCCTGTTTTGGAAAATGTAAGAGTGCATATGAGAAATGGAGATTACATAATTCACAGTTTACATTAGACTTTCCAAATCAAATAAGTTTGAAAGACTCCTTTCTCCGCTGCTGAAATAACGTGCTTATATGCTTTGGTCTCTGAGAATCAGCTTTTATTATGGAAGTAGGAGCAATCACCAATGTGTAGTGTTGAGGGCTTTCTGAAAGTTGGCGTTTTGTGGTCAGAGGTGTGTGGAGTTTAACATAGTGTTCTCTTAAAGGAAATCTGCAATGTGGAAGTGAAAACTGAGTAAACCTTCTGATTTCTAATTTAAATGCAATTGGCTGTGAGATTTGCACAAAAGTTGTAACTGACCTCTGCTTAACATAATTGCTTTCTCCCTTAAAATTCCATCTTGGAACACTACTTTGCCCAGTCAATAGTATTTTAAAATGTACGATTTTCTGATGCTAGAGTTACAGTGAGATGTTTGGACTAAAGTAATAATTGAGTATTTGTCTTTTTGGGATGTCCTTAGTGAACCAGGCAGTGCCAGGAGCTTTAAAAGACTTTAAAAGTTTACTTCAACTCATTCTCATGCTGTGTGCTTTATGCATCTGGCTCAGATGGAACAGTCTAGAACTAACTCAGTTTTCATTTGCTTTGAATTCTTCTTGCACAACATAAGCCTTATTTGATACACAAAACGCTGTATTTTTTTTTTCTTCTATTACTTGAAACAGCTAAGGATGCATAGCCTGAGGTGTAAGTTTTTGTGCCATAACCATCTTAAGTGTTGTGCCTTTCATTAAAAAAAAAATCAAGAATAGATTGGTTTTATACATAGGTATTTCAGTCACTTTTGCAGATCATGGTAGGTAACATGGTGTAAACATGGAACAAGGAATGATGAACAGCCTGTTTCCTTGAGTTTACAGAGGAAGTTCAGGTATGCAAGATGTAGCTTGGTCGTGACAGAATGGCCAGCATGCCCCTGGCTTACAGAAGTGTAATAAAACTTTCAGTAATCATGAAGTGCTGAGAGTGGTTTACGTCTTAGAAAGATAATTTTCACAGTAGCATAATGTCCTGGAATGGAGTTAGAGGGAAATGTGAATGTTATTTTATTGCACCCTCTCCAGGAGAATCAGTTTGTTGTAGATTTTACAGGCTTGAGTTAACAAAGTATAGTAGGTCGTATCTTTTGCTTGCCATGTTACCAGCATAGTTCTATGGCTTCCAGTTGATAGCTTCACATCACATAGGAAGTGGTGTGGGATGCAAACCTGGAATCAAGTGTCTGTAGAATGTAGACAAGAGAGAAAAGGTCAGCCCCCCTCTAGGGGAGGGGAAATAGCATTTTCCTGGGGGACAGAAAGAGTTAAAGAGAAAAAGAAAATGTCTATGAATGAAAACGGAAGAATGTTAAGATCACAGGATCGCTGGAGCTTTTTCTGCAGAGGTAGGCCTTTTTCTGTCCAGGCAGAATAGATAAGGTGAAGCATTAAACAATGCATATTCTTCGTAAGCTGAAATATTTCTAGGCCCGGAAATGGCAAAACTTTTAATGAGTAGTCTGGATGACTCATGCTTCACTTCATTTGGAAATGCTGAGATAAAATAAACTGCCTTCTTGCGTGTACCACTTCATGCAGTGACACTTCTGATACCGGTTACTAAGAAGCAGGTACCCATCTTAGCTAACACTGACGTACCTTGCTGCAATTTTGCTTTAAGGAGAAGGATAACTAAAATGAAGAGAAACTCAAAAGATCAAGCTACTAATATGCCTTTTGATAAACAACTAGACAAGGAAAAATAAGGATAGAAAGGGATTTACTTTTAGAATTGTTTTGATTAGTTGCATGTTTCTTCTATAGATTGTTGTATTTAGTACACAGCATTTAAATGGTCTTAATTAGGCACTTTTCACTTTACTAACAAAAGCCAAGGGAGACAAAAGTGGATTGCACTTTTGTTGCCACCTTTGGACAACCCACATGACTGGGTTAACAGTTCAGCAACTCACCGTTATAATTACTCCTTTACAACTGAAATGTCTTAGTATCTAATATTGCATTTCTCAAAGAAGGCACGATATTTGAAAAAGGGCAAATATACATTTTTGTTCATTAACTTGTTCCAAGTCTTCTTTCCAAGTTGTTACTGTTTAACTGGGTGTTTAAACTGGGCTTAAGCTGCTTAAATTTCTGATGTTTATTCAGTTCCCGGTCTTGAAAAGACATGCAACTGTTGAGTAACTTAAAAACTGTTTTTCATAATATGTTGATTTTATCCTGCATAGGTAAGGCATAAAGTGTTCTGTTCTTTTAGAAATTTTGTTTTTCTACCTTACAGGGGTAGATACAATCCTGTTTTTTGAAACAGACTTCAAAACCATTTCAGGGAAAGTATCTGAGGTGTACAGAAAAGGATAATTAAAATTTTCTGATGCCCAGGAGTTATTTCCCTCATGGTACATTACCTATATTGGATAACTGGGAAATGCAGGCTATAGTGTTTACTTATGTAGATTYGGTTCAGATTATGAATCAGGATAATGCCTACACTGTAGTCTGAACCTTTATTGCAAACTGAGCCTTATTTCACAGGAGAAGATGGCAAATTTGTTCTGCAGACCTTAAGATGACTTGCTAATGCCTGTAAATATCTCAGTTATTTTATCTTCACTAGTGTTTTATCTCTAATTAGCAAACTTGATTATATTTCCTGCTCTGAGATGCAGAATGTAAAGTTCTGCTGTGGCCTCCAGCTGGAAAATGTTCAGAAGGGATGCAATGCACTTGTGTGCCTTGACATAACTCGTTATTTTCTATATAAAGRATAGAGCTAACTACAAAAGTTTGGCTTTAGCCTTCTGTTAAGGCCAGAAAACAAACATTGGTTTACTTACTTACTTTTGTCAAAAAGTAATTCAATGTAAAGTTCAGGTTTTGTAATTAAACCTGAGTTTAGATTGTGTCACCTGAGTCAGGGTGAAACAGGAACATTTCATGGTCCATTAGACTCCTTCAGTTGTTCTGTTTAAAATTGTAATTTTGTTATTTTCTAAGGAAGGTGAACAAAAATATCCCTGTTTAACCTTGCTTTTTTTACACTTCATGGAAGCTATGAAATATACCACGTGATGGCAAGATGAGCTTTTAACTTGAGTACTTAGGATTTTTTTCTTTTCTTATTTACTAAGAAAATAATTATTTCTACACATTAAAACAGAATTGTTATTGAGCGGAGGAGGTCACATTCTTTTTCACAGAGGAAAGAAAATTGAGAGAATAACAGATTATATTTACTAGAAAAGCAGGAATAGTGGATTCGGTCAATTTAGGCAAAAAAAAAAAAGAAAAAAGAAAAAAAAACTGTTAAGAGAGCTTACCATTTTTCATCAATAATAATGAGCTGGTTTATTCCTGCTAGCCATAGTCTGATATGCAGTGATGTAGCTTTCAAAATGTGTTCCTGAAAATCATTTTCCAGGCTTGACAGATTCCTTAATGTGGTTTGAATTTTAGGGCTTATAGAACCTTTTGATTTTTATAACAACACCTCTAATCCTCTTAAAGCGAATTATTTATCTCCTCTGCCTCCCCTTGCTCCCCTCTCCACCTCCAAGAAAGAAAAAATGAAAAAAAATCCAAGCCCAAACATGGTTATAAGATAGTTTCAGGTCAGTTCATATTCCTAGGCTAATTAAAAATAACATCTACATTAAGTTCACAAAGAGGTCAGAAGTAATTTAGTCAGTGATCTGTATGCTCTGTTTTGTGTCCGTGTGATCAAGTCACAGGAAGGGTCATGAGATTTAATTTTCATTCATGTGGTTAAAGCCTACTTCTTGAGATAATTGGACCTATTGGACTAGCTTGTCTTTCTGAGCTGGCAAGTATCTAAAACTAGGTATCGTGTCAGCAGCAAACCCCCGCCCCTAGCCTTGAAAAGAATGACAGAAAAATGAGGGAGACTCGGTCTTTGCATCAAATACATAAAATAACTACTTGATTTGTGTTTCATTTCTTCAATCGTACATTAAAATCAGGCTTACAAGCCAGGTTTTACTTGTCTTCAGGTGTATAAATTATTATTTTTTTTTTAACATATATGGATGCAGAAGAGACGGTGTTTTCAACAAAGCTAAGCTTGAGGGATGGAAAGGGTAATGTCCATACACAGTTCTTAAAGAATGAAGTACTTGTCATAGGGGGGATGTGTGAGGTATGATAGTGCACAACAAAAGTGATTTCACCTGTTATTGAAGCCATCTAGTATCTTTAATGTTCTTGTGGTACCTGGTACACTCCCCACCTCTAGCCTAAGACACAACAGGCCATTAAATTCTCTCCCCCTTAAAAATTAAACATTTATTTATTGAAAGAAGAAGACTAAGAATGCTAGTTAGGGGAGATAGAGAAGATGAACATCGCACAACCAAAAACAGCGAATATTTGGAGGTTATTACAGGAAAATACACCTGCTAGGATTTCATTCCTATAATAATATCCTGAATATAAGGTAAGATTCCATTTTTTTTTGTAACCCTTTCTTGCTTGCAGTCCAGCATTTCTTTTGTATTTGATTATGTCAAACTACAGATCAATAGATCACAACAAATCATTTTTATTTGGTGCCCTTTTGACTGATACTCAGTAATGATTAGAGTTCTCAGAACCAATACTGCTTGGATTTATACATGTTTTCTTATCAAATGTGTCTCAAATCTTTCTCTGTACCATTGAAGTTAGGCATAAAGATTAAAAATGTGCCACACGCAAATTAAGATTCTCATTAGATCTTTGTTTTCTGTGTATACATATGTATACATACAGGTGTGTGTATAGCACCTGTGGACACTGTTAGCACAACCATCTGCAGTGGTTGTCCCATGTGTTGCAACAGATGTGGCATGGCTCCCCTACTAGCTCTTTTCACAACAGAACCACTTCCATTGTGTTACTGAAATGAATATAAGTAACTTTTGCAATTGTTTTGGTTCCATGACAAGAATATTTGCCATGAGGCTTTTCACATATCTCTACAGAAGAAAAGCTTTGTATCTAAATAGCATTCTTTTGAGTTTTCCTGAAAGGCTGTAGTTGGATCTCCAGCGCTTTCCTTCGTTTGGCACATCTTTCACAGGCTAATTAACTGGATTTCTCAGACTTTGTATGTTTTGCCTTGACGACTGCAGTTGGGCACCTAATGGGGGTTTTGATTGTCATCTTAGGTCTTTAAATTGCAACAATTGAAAGCACAGCTTAGAGTAATTGTTTGGTGCTTTCTTCATGGAGTGATTGTGTATGTGTGACAAAACCGGTTGTATAAATCTGTATTTCCCAACTAAAACCTAGGAATTTTCTTTAGTAAATTTATATGAGGTAAACACCTTTTGTTCTTTTAATATAGAAAGGGTTGCTCTCTTACAGTTTGCTGGAACTTTATCAGATGGTTTGGGAAAGACAATGGATAACAGACATCAAACCGAACGAGAATACATTCGATATCATGCTGCAACTAGTGGAGAACATCTTGTTGCTGGAATCCATGGACTTGCGCATGGTAACTTCAACTGTAATTTTATCTCCTTTTATCTCTCAGTAGAGTAATGAGGAGATTAAAAAGAAGAGGACATTATATTTTGTATTACTTGAGTGCCAAATGTTAAAATGCAAAATGATGATGTTGGACGGTGACTTTCCCATGCTTGCTTTCAGTTTACTGAAAAACTGAGTTTACTAAGAATTAGAACAGCAGTTTAAAGTATCATTTCACCGTTCTTGTTCTGTATTTTTTTCCTTTGTTTTTGTTTTATAAGTCTACTGAAAGTTAAGATAATGATTTTGAGTAAAAGACAGTGGACTAGTCTTAATTTGGCCAAAATTTCACAACCATTTAGTTCATGATTTATCTGCTGAAGTAAGTTGAATCAATGCAAGCCAAATTTAAATCAGATATTTACATTTTACATCATCTTAGCTGTGTTTGTTTAAATGTTATTCTTTTAGTGCATCTGTTGCAGATTGTATAAAGGTAAAGTCTTGGTTTCACCAAAACGTAGTTTTTTCTGGGATGAGCAGAAAGCCTGTTATACTGGAGAAATGGTTCAGCTCTATCTCTGGAGTCACTCTGTTACTGCTTTTGTGATGAAGATGACTGACTTCAGAGACACTTTCTCAGTCCTTTGGTCCCTTTCATATTTAATTCTAATAGTAAAGGTATAATGGAAGCCTGGCAGTCTTGTGATGAAGAGTCTATGGGGAAATTTAAGTGGATCATGAGAGAGGTCTCTTTAAAGATCTGTCTCATAACATTATGTTGTAAAGACTGGTATAAATTATGTTGGCAGAAATACATGAAATCTGAAACATGTCAGTGTTTACTGAAGAGCCAATTAAAAGTATTTTACTGTGCCATTTATATCCATTAATTAGCAAGACTGTTCTAGTCTTAAGTCTATGTTTTTGGTTTTTTTTGTTTCCTGTTTCCTTGTTTTTCAAAGAGGCAAATAAGTGTTAAATCCTGTCTGTTTAAATTCAGACATTAACAATAAGCTATAGTTGCGTAGAAGCAATTTAAACACCATGTGCTTCTCAGATTTGCAAGTTAGATTCTACTTGGTCTATGCTTTAAACGTACATAGTACCTGCCTACAAGAAAGCTACAGAATCAGATGGTGGAAAGCATTTTTAAGTGGGGCATTAAAGCCAGTTCACCACAAATCATGGAATCATGGAGACGGGATGTTTTTAAAGCACATCCTCAGATGTTATACAGTGTTCCAAGTTTTTTGAAGCCTCAGTAGGTTCTTCATTTCTTCTGAGCACTCAGATTCTAAGTGGCACTCGTTCAATATAAAGATTTGCTATGTCACAGTTAACCACGTAATGCCAGTTCAAAGTAGTTTACTTTTTCTGGTGAAGAAATTAAGTTTGTCATTTTCTATCTCAAACTGTGTAGGCCTTTGTGGAATTGGATTTTGTCACGTTGCAAGTAACTCTCTCAGGAACAGATGAGGATTGTTTATGTAAATAAAACTTGGAAATAAAATAGTACAGAAATATAGAATAATATACACATTAAATTGATTAAAACTTGTTCTGTGGGATGTTATTATGTGTATGTATGTAAATATTATATAGGTAAATAATTTATAGATGCTTACACATACACAGTATAAAATTACAAGGTAATACAATCGGTTTTGAAATAGTTTTTGTATTATTTGAAAAGCACAATGCATCCCTGTCAAGTTTGAAAGTAAATCATTTAGGCATACAGCATCAACTGTAGCAAGAATATGTATTTTGCTTTATTTTTAGAGGCAATACTTTTGGCCTGTTTGCTGTTCTTGTCTCTGCTAGGTATCATTGGAGGATTGACAAGCGTAATAACTTCAACAGTTGAAGGTGTGAAAACAGAAGGAGGTGTCAGTGGTTTCATTTCAGGCCTTGGGAAAGGGCTAGTTGGCACAGTAACCAAACCAGTGGCTGGAGCTCTGGATTTTGCATCAGAAACGGCACAGGCAGTGAGAGACACTGCAAGTCTAAGTGGCCCCAGGTCAGTGAGCAGTTTATATTTCCAATCAGTAATATTTTTAAAATGCATACTGCAATACCTATTGCTGTTTCCAATCTGATGATCTTTCTTGGCTCTACTGGAACTGTAATTTAATCAGATGTATTGTGTACTATTAGTGTCGTGTCCCATTTTATTCAATTTGCTTTTTCTTTAAAACGTAGCATTTGTTGATAAGCATTTGTTGACTGATGAAATTGGCACAGAAAAGCTGTAAGGTAAGATAGGAAATTTTAAACTATTACATCAGATTAAGGGAAATACTTAAAAAGCCTATTCGTAGTAAGATTAAACTTCACCTTGGAATCTTCATGCAAAGTTGAAAAGGAAACATTTTTTCCCTCTCCTCTACCCCCAGCATCCATTGAACTGTGTAAGAAAGAAATTCTTCAGAAGCTTGAAGAGTTTCAGAATCAATATAGTGTCATTACCTTCTAATTTTCCTTTTATAGGATAGTTCTCATTCACAAAAAGTGTGAAGTGTGAATGTATGCCTTTTGTGCACGTGCTCATCTGTTTACTCTTAGGTATATGGATGCTAAGTGTCACCACATCTGGACAGATGTTTAGGCTTCCTTCCTGTGTTCAGTAACTAGCGTAATGTTGATGATTGTTTAAAGTAAATGAATATTCATTAGTGCTGACCATGAATGTGGGAGAGGGAAAGAGCATAAACTCTAAGAAGGCTGCTCTGAGAGAAGACTCCTACTCTTTGTGGCCAACAGGAAATTACTTTATATGATGGTACTGTGCGTTTCAAGAAATCTTGCTATTGTATGCAAGATCCTGTGTGCTAAAGGAATGGGAAAAACAATAGTAAGTATATTTTATTTCTAGGGAGTTTAAAGGAAAATGCCTGCAAACCGTTGGGGTTTCTGGTTATTTTGTTGTCTTGTTTGGCTTTTCCATTTCCTGTGTTTTATTATGCCACAATGGGAATCCTGAAATGTCTACCATCAGTGTTTCAGTAAGAGACAATAAGCTTGATGAAGTGTAAGTGAGGTGCAAGAAACTTCCAAGGATGAACCTAGATGTTTACTTTGTTGTGAAAGCGGAAGTGTTCACCTATATATGTCTCATGTTATTTGGTGCTTAGTTTGATTTGCAAAACCAAGAGGTCAAGGATTAAAATTGGTAAGTAAATACGCATACTCAAAGTTATTCTACTAGAACTGTAACAGTGCATCTCCAAAAAAATCAGATTTACTATTTTGCTTTTTCTTTTTTGCTTGCATATATCTTTGTTCTGTAGCTGTGCAGGTTTTTTGTTTTGTTTTTCTTGGGTGTTTTTTGTTTGTTTGTTTTGTTTGTTTGTTTTAAATGGGGATGGGGAGAACAGAACACCTAGCTAAGTATAGTTAATTGTTGCATGAGTTGAGCTGTGTTTTGATTAGTGTGTTTCAAGATGCACATATACTTAAAATTCATGTTTTGAAATGCTTATGAGGTACAAGCCTATATGCAGTAATGATGTTTTCAGTAGTTGTGAAACTAGAAGCAACTGGGAAAGGGAGACCACAGGAACCTTATCTGTAGCTTGCATGCCTTTGCAACACATTTCCCTTGCACTTGTTAGCTGACAGTTCAGAGAGGAGGTTAGGACAGTTGAGCTGAACCACATTTGATCTTCCACTGAATTTTGAAATACTATCATAGACCAGTATTGTGAAATGATTTTCATCCTTACGCACTTTTCACAAACATAAAGATTACATAGAAGCTTTGTATTACAGCCAGTGTTCTATGAAAAGGCTCTGATGCATCAACAAGTTAAAAATCAAAAAGAAAAACCATTCTCTCTAATTTGGAGAACTGTGTGTGTTTTGAAGAGTTGAGGGATATGTGGAAGGGAGTTATGTTGCTTTTCCAGTTTACAAAATCTGATCAAAGCTTACTTTGAATCAGAAGACGAATGTACTTCAGAATTCTTAGATAATGTGTGTGTGTGTGTGGGGGGGGGGAATCTTTAAGCAATCCTGCACCTGTGTTTTGGTTTTGTTTGTGTTTTGATCTTTTTTTTTTTTTAAGTGCTTATATAATCAAGGAATCAAATTATTCTTCTCGGGGCTTAACGCACAACAAAGCATTTGGACTTTTTTTTTTTTTTGCTTGCTGTGTACCAGTATCCCCCTGTTGCATTCGTTAACTGTTCAGATATGTGTGGTTTGGAATCAAAATAAAATAGTGGTCCAAACTGAAGTTGCTGGCTCAGATTGAATTTTCTGTTTAAGTACACTGGGCCATGTAGACTCTTCCAAAATAAAGATCCAAAACCAGTCAAGCCTGATGGAAAATAAGTTTATGGCGTTAACTGCTCTCAAATGTAGTTCTGAACAATTTAACAATGTGAGTCAATAAACATGGCAACAGCCCTCTCAACCTTATTTTGAGACTGATAGTGTATGAGCAAGTCTCAGATACTGGTGCAAAGCTGAGTCAACCAGTTAATTTTAACTGCGTTTAAATGGCATGGTACATAACCATAATCATTTGGAATTCTCTTACTATATGGTTGCAGTTCACTCAAAAAAAAAAAATCAGAAATTAAGTTGCTTGATTTTAGCTATTAGAACGGTTTTCCAAGAGATGAGAAATTTTAATTGAAACTGTAGGTTTTCCTAAAAGACACATTCTAATTCCATTCCACTGCATGTTAATAGGAAAATGTGGGGTAACACTCTGCAGCCTGTGTTACTTGAGTGATCATGTGAGTTGGCCGTAAGATTTTTAGCTTTAAAATTTATTGATTTGTGTTGGGACTTACTGAGCTAGCACAAATTTGATGTTTGGAGCCCCTAACAAGCAGGGCTGGAAATGAAGAAATAAAAAAAATATAGAAGAAACAAAATGTGGTATGTAAGGCATAATTAATCCTGTGGTAGGCTTTCTCAAATAATGCATTACAAAGTGTGTTCTCAAGATTTTCTTACTTTGAAGATAAAATTAAATATTACTTAGTACAGAACCAGGACACCATTGTGTATTTCACAAGCTCTGTCCTTGGACCTGGTCCAGATCTGATTTCAAGGGTCCTCACACTAATGTCAATGATGATACTCTGGCAAAGCAGACATTATTCTTTTGGTAAACTCTTCCCAAGATTTACCTAGAAACCCGAGGAATATATTTATCAGCTAGTACTCATTGCATTGTATAAATCTGGAAATGCTCCTTTATCAGTCTAATCTGTAAATGATTAGGGCAGCGTGATTTCCTGCAGATCTTTTTTTCTTTTTTTTCCCCTCCCCCCACCATGAGAAAACAGACCTTTATTATTAATTRATTTCTCAAATTATGTTTTCCTTTTGTGCAAGTGTCTCCTGCTTCTGTGCCTCCCTGTTAGATGGCTGTAGACACTTRCTTTTCCTCAGTTAGTTCCACCTCCCAACGTTAGTCACCGTAAAGTTAAAGTTGCTTTTATGGGTTTACATTTTTCTGTCATTAGTCCATCCAGAATTTTACTGCTTTTGTTGTGCTACTTTGAAATTCCTCCGTCTGTAAATTCCCATCAGCATTGTGTGAAAAGGGACCGTCATCTCCCTGTTCTGTGACAAGCTGTGCTCTTCAAGTCATCCAAAATTGTGCTGGCTGGTTTTACTGCCATATCGCATTGCAAACTGATGTCCATGTTTCTGCTTATTATTTTCCCCTCAGACCTTTGTTTTTGTTGTTTTGTTTTACTGCTTTGCAAAGATCATCTTGTCATTTACTATTTGTGTTCTGGATTATTTTTCCCAAGATAAACTGGGTTGCAGTTTTTTAAGTTGAATCCCATTTCATTTCCTGCCATATTTCTAACCTCTGCAGATTCTTTAGTGCTTCAGTGTCCTCACTGGAGTTTTAAACGCCTCTTAGTTATTGTCCTCTGCAAATATAATTTTACATGCTGCTTTTACCAGATCTTTGAAGTAAATCAAGCTTAGTTTTGTGCCCACACATCTTGCAGCATCTTGGTAGACACTTCTCCCCATTTAACTGAGTGATTGTAGGGTGTGTGTGTTGTGGGTGTTTTTTTGTTTTTTGTTTTTTTGTTTTTGTGTGGGTGGTGGTAGTGGAAGTAACTTATCAAACCACAGCACCAGTGCCTTTTGAGTATAAATACTTTTATCTCAAAACGTTGTTAAGGTTTAGATGAGAATGTAGAGGGTTGCCTAGTGGAACAGTGTTGCAGTTTCGAGATAGGAGGCCATAGTCTACCATGGATATGATTTCACTTCCTGAGGGGATCTCAGTTCCTGACAGTGGTAGGAATTTTCAGATGCCAAGTAAGTGTAGTCCTTTCAAGATTGGTTTGCACATTCACTCCTCCTGTCTACTTCCCCTTAGAGCCCTATGCAAGGAACTTGAACAGTAGAGGCATCTTGATTCCTCTGGTTTCCAGAGTGCCCAAGGCCATGAAAGGTGGGGATGGAGTGCAGCGCAGCCCCACAYGCTTCATTACGCTTTGGAATCTCTGTATACTCGCACAGTGACTAATTCTTAAAAAAAAGTCCTTAGTCCTAGACTTTGCTATCTCGGAAAAAGAAAAAGGAAGGAAAAACAAACCACACGTATGTAGTTTACAGAGCAATAAATAATTTCTTCTGTATGTTATTCTGTCTAAGATCCAGAAAGAAAGGACAGCAGAGTTGGGACAAATCTGTGTGTGTGAGAAATACACTGGCTGCAATATTGTAACTGGAAAGAAGCGAAGGGAAAAGCAGCTTTTTCTTCTCTCCACCTCTTTCCCCTTTCCTCCTCCCCCTTCTCCCCATTGACACACTGACATCTCACAATTTGTTCCCTTTGCCATCCCCCTCTAGGACAAAGAGTTGAAGAATAATTACTTGAGAGCACAGCCTCTGTTTTTCACAATAAAGCAGGATTAGCTATGCATGGTTGAACAAACTAGGCCTGATGCGTGCAGTTCTTCTGATTCTGCAATCCACAGGACGCAGCTTAAAAACAACAAAACTTAAAAATGTTCGAATAGCTTCGTATTATTTTAATGTAGAGTCTATAATCCTAGAGCCTCATGTATAGAAATCTCATGGAATTTCCAGAACAATACATTTCATTCTATGAAAGCATTGTTCACTGCTCATCACCCAGCAGAAGTCCAGATGAACGGGAGAATGCAAACTCCACATTAACACATCCCTCTTCCCTTCCTCTTTAGAGGGTGTAAATGGACTTAAGTTGGTTCTGGCCATATAGCAAACTGTAACACCTCTGTATGCATTACTGTAAATACTTTGCTTTAATTCTGAAAATTTTTTTTCTAGAAGAAAAATTTCTTGATTAGTAAATACCATTCATGTCTAGAATATTTGTGAAGTCAATTGTCTTTACAGTTGACTGTCCTCCTTTTTTGAACTTGCCCTGATTTAACTACTCAGTTTGAGTGAGGGAATAAAATCACAGTGTTTGGAGCTATGGCAGCTACATAATACTTTGCTAATATTGTATAGGTGCAATTACTTTAACATTTGCTGTATGATTATTTTTAAGAAATAGGCTTTAGAAAAAAATCATCAGTTACTGGCCTGGGTTACAGAGTATTTAATGCACAATGTAAGGCATCTTTGAGTTAATTCATTATTTCTGATTAGYCTCTGGAGCTTGCTAGCTAGACTTTGGCAGCAGGATTCAAGATAGGCAAACATGAAAACAAAGACCCGTGCGATTTTTAAAAAGACACACCTTCAATTTGAAGGGTGTTCGTAGGATGTAAAGGATGTTAAGGAAGCTGTTCATTAGAACTTTGTTTTTGCAATTAACTTCCATTTTGGTGCAGTCTGCATACTAGCAAAGAGGTTTTAGCCCCTCTGAATTCTAATACTATATGCTAAGGCTTTAATTAAGACTTGTGTAACTTCTTGTTCCAGACCTTTTGCCATGCCATGCCAGAATGTATTCCTGTTGTTAAAATTGAACAGTAGCTTGGTTTTTCTATCATTGCTGCATTCACCATTGGGAGACTTATGAGGCACTGAAATGTGATTCTAGTAAGCATCTACTTTGTATGTAATATTAGTGTTTAATTTGTCATTTAAGGGCAGAAAGATATGCTCATCGAATACAGACCCTTGGGTAAGGGGCAGAAATAGCCAGGAGCACCGGAATGGAGTGTTGTGCAGGGAAGACAGATGAGTGGAAAAGGAAACATTAAGTAACTGAATAATGCTGAGTAGTTAGTAAAGCGTAGTGTGCAACTGCATCTTTCTTCAGATGTCCATTCATGATTGTCAACAAATAGTTTTGAAAAGAKGAATACAGTTCTTGCTATGGTAGTCCCTGCAAAAAGTAAAATACTTACTAGCGTCCTGAAGCTACAGCTAGGGGCAGGTGTGTTTGAATGGTACAGCATCAAGCAAAAGTTGCATGGTTTTCACGTTAAACAAAAGACAGTTGCTGTAGCTGGGATCAGAACAGGGACTGAATTAAACTTCATTGTATAAAATAACTGGTTTGGAAAAAGTTGTACAGAGATGCAAACTTGAACTGTCTTGTCTTAAGCAAGTGATCGGAGTCTTATTCTTATAAAAGCCACTTATTACTCAAGGCTTCCTTGAGAAATTTTGTGGCAAGCACTTTGACGGCTTCAGTATGGACAGTAAGCTAGKGTAGCATCATTTCTGACAAAACTGGATCAACCCATTCAGTGACTTAAGTTATCTGGATCCCTTAAGCAGGTCATCTTATATTTGAAAGARTAACTTTTAAAGGATAAAAAAGCATTTCAGCTGTGAAACTAAGTTTGTGAGGAAAAAGCATTATAGAAACTCTAAAACTCTCTAAAAACATTAGAGCAGTCTCATATGAAGGGAAGCAGATGAAAACAGGCATCAGGGCTACACTAGCTCATTTTCAAGTGCTGTACTTTTGAAGAGGTGAAAGTTGACCCCTTTGGGAACAGGCAGACATTTGGAAGTCTGGAAACTCGTATTTTCTGGTTAGGTTAAATCAGTGCACTGTTATATAGGCCTGTTGTTATCTGTAAGAAACTTCTGCAATTAAACTCTCTTCTGAAAAGCTGAAAAGAGGTTTTAAGCCCCTTGACGGATTTATTCCACTAGTTAAACTTTACATGACACTTAAGAGGAGGACTCCATTCACCCCACAAAATACATTCCATTACAGTGTGCCCTTTTGCAGTATTTAGCTATTGATTTCCCTATGATTTTGGTTAATCTAGATACGAATATTTTCAAGAAAATGAGTTTTTCTTCCATTTAAATGTGCACCTTTCCTTAAATATGTTTGTATTTCTAGAGCCTGCRTATTTTACTGAGTTACCTTGTATTTCAGCAAGTGCTTTTGGACACAAAGTCTCAAAAGTAAAGCAGACACCTTTGCTGTTTTGTATGTTTGCTGTATGTCTGGCATTTGTTTTTTAGATCCTTCCTTATTTAGAAGGCTCTCCACTAAGTGCTGTTGCTTTCTCTGCGTATTCCACGTCATAGTTTTCTTGGTTTTAGATAATTGGACAAATTACATAGATTAATGGACTATAGATTTAACTGGTCTGCAAGGATGTGAATCATTTGCAAGCTTATCTTCCAGAATGGTACTGGAGAGGGTTTGAAAAACTAGATTCATCTGTTAGCAACAGCAGAACAAACTAAAAAGTCAACGAAGATCAGGCAATTAAGTATTCAGAGTTTCCATTCAGAAATCTACTTGCTTGGAAWTAGGTGGGGTAAGTGAAAAACGTATGCACACCAGAAACAAACATTATTCAAAAACAGTTGTCTCGGTTGGAATGTACCGGGACAAATCATCAGAATGCACTAAACCAGTCAGACTTGATCCCCATTCTTGAAAACACGTCACACACGCTCTGCAGGAGTTTTTAAGCAACTTCTGGCCTTGTTACTAGTATTTTCAGTTTATAAAAACAGCAGAAAAGATGAAACTGGTGTTAATGCAATAGCAATACTGTGTTTTATTTATTTAAAGCACAATGGATGGACTCACCAGTGCAGTGGCTTTATCACCTCATGTCCAGGTGTACGTTTGTTGCCCCAAAGGGGTCAAGTCTAGCACAGTATGTCTAGGGCAACTTTCTTGAAGTAATTTTTACTAGTCTTTCTTGCATCAATGAAGGTGAAAATAGGCTATCAGCGCAGTACAGCAAGTACATGGGTGTCTTCCATTATAATCAATAAGAGGACAAATGACAGACCATGACAAGAAGTATGTACTGTGAAGCAGTCCTTACAAATAGCTATCTCAATGTCGTATTGCTACTCTTTAGTCCTTGTGGCTTTCCTTGTACTTACCCATTTCTCTTGCATGCATTTGCCACAGCGTGCTTCAGTCGCCCTTCCATTCACTCCCACTCCAGATGATTTTTGACTTGGGATCACTTTAAATGTTTCTTTACATCCCTCAATTCATGCCCTGTATCAGGAAGTGTCYTTTAATTGCTGCAATACCTAGGCTTTTACTAGAGAGAATCTAAAGGTGGGCTTTCTCCTTTCTGAACCAAACTTGTGTAGGAAATGCCTCTCATATATGAAGTGAAGCCTTTTCTTCCTTCCTATGTACTGTATTTCCAGTAGTACTAGTTTTGTGTTACAAGAATTACTTCATACACCTTCCTGCTAAGCATAAAAATGATGGCCTCAGATTGTCTGAAGTTTCTGCACGTTTAAAATGGTTGAACCAGTAAAACATGCTGATGGACAGGTAATACTGTTTATACTGCTAGGATTTGTATTCTCATGTTATAAGATACTGCATTRCTTTATAACTAATACTGCTTTCATACGTGTGGCAAGCCAGATTAGTTTATTTTAGGTTTATATTTATGTAGTAATTACAGGCTTACTTGAAAGCAGTTGACCTTCTGGCAAGGAATGTGCTATGTACTGCTTACCCTGTTTACCTGTTAGCAGACAGACTTTTTTCCTTTGTTGCTAACA
Source organism: Rhea americana (assembly GCF_003343005.1). Lineage (NCBI taxonomy): Eukaryota > Metazoa > Chordata > Aves > Rheiformes > Rheidae > Rhea > Rhea americana. The sequence goes on along the minus strand of NW_028186416.1, from coordinate 100,188 downwards.
GCAAGTTCTTGTGTTCAGTCCTAGTCCCGAGTCGGTATATGGGAGCCCAGGGCCTGCTGGGATAGGGTTTTACACTTGTGCTGTCCTTTTGCCCTTCCACTGAACTCTCTTCATTTCAGTCATGAGCAAACAGTCAGTGCCTGAACTAACAACCCTGCAATCCTCCAAAGCACGCCTCGCTTACAGTACCAAAGGGAGGCCCGCGTGGGCCGGCCCAAGCCAAGGAATGCAGCTTCGGGGTTCTGCTCCATAAATTTAACCAGCACGACAAAAAGGAGATAATATGAGCTTTCGTGATGATCTGAAAGGGGGAGGTTTGTGTCCCATTGATTGCGGTCTGGCCTACTGCCAGGCCCCAAGCCTGACCGACAGTTGAACCATATCGTTAAGGCGTGTAATACAGCTCAAGTCTTGTACAGCAGCCAATGAGTACATATCCAGAGGGCAAAAGTTTATAAAGAGTTGAGGCTGTCCTGTTTAACCCTCTCACACTGCATGTAATATATACTGCTGCCATTCAGAAATAGTCACATTACTATTTAGAATGTAAACCTTCAACTTTTTTTACTTGGAAAAAATACGTGTGTGTCTGATTTTTAATGTGCAGCAGATTTATAAAGTGATCTGAGGGGGGAAAAAAAAAGCATGTAAAACTGATCCTTAAAAAGAAAAAAAAGCCAAGACTCACAGCTCTTTTTCAATACTGTTTTATCCGTAGTTAGTTCCTTTTTTGTTCAGAGGTATCTTCTGGATTGTTGTACAAGGTCTTTCATACAGATGGAGTTATTTATTGCCTTGATGTCACCTCATTTAGTATGTGGCTGGTATTTTTATGGATAATTTTTTTTGCCTAATGTTGCTGTTAACATGTGGAAGGCTCTTTATCAGTTTTGCCAGTTGATTTAGATCATTCTTGCAACCGTTAACTTTAAAAATCATCTTTCTCTTTCAGTTAAGTTTGTGGTCAAGGGCTTTGCTGTGCTGCTTGCAGCACGACTTGTGCTAACTGAAAAATACATGATGGAGTCTGTAGAAAACATGAATACAGTCAACATAGTCCACTTCACTAGCCYTTCACGCAGGCCTAGCAGTTAATATTTTTGTTTTGGATAGGAGCTAGTGGTTGCTTTCCCAGGAAGGATTTGCTTTCCCAGGAAGGTAAGAGCGTAATTTGGAAACACTTCTGTTAAATTAAAATTCAAATGATCGTGTTCACTGTTACTACAAAGAGCATTGCTTACCAGCACTGATTGAGTTTTTGACGAGACCACTATATATATATGTGAGCACAGAAATAAGACTAATGTTCCCTCAGTAAATGGAACTGCCCTGCCCTGCCTCTGCCAGTAGACTATATTCAGAGGTTTTAAGAGAAAGATTAAATAATTCACACATTTTCTCACTTAAAAACATGCTATTGTAGCAGAATCTCTCTTGACCTTACACTGTGCCCTGAGGCATAGCAACTTTATGGCCCTGGTAACTTTAATATTCACTAAAGGCAAGTTCAGCTCATGTTGTTGAAATAGGTGTTTGCAAAAAAGCCCTGCTAAGAACTGTATCTTTTGACTTGAATCAGAAGGTGAGTGGGAGCATTTTTCAACGGATTTGTAAGACAGGAAACGCTAATGTGACAACTCGAGTAACATCACTCTATAATCAGTACAAGAGCTTGGGAGAAACTGGAAACTGAGATGGCAGTGTTACATTTTTATGTACTTCTTAAGCTTAATGATATCAAAGTACTTGAGAAAGAGTTTCTGCAGAACAAAACAGTCGGAGATGGATCCACACTGTATGACTGAGGTAAGTGGCATGCAGGTGGCCGGTATGCTAGCAGGTGGAAACTTATGCAGATGCTATCAGCTGGGTGAGTTCACCTGCTGTTCTCCTGTTTTTAAAAAAGTGACATGTGATGCCCTAATTCTAAGAAATCAGAATTAAGTTCTCACTTCCTTTTGAACATGGACTGTGAAGAGATTTAATACAATCATAAGCACATGAATAGCATTCAATTTTGGTTTGATCTTGTGTACGGAAGAAAATGGGGGAGGGAGGTAATTTCATCTCCAGGAAGCTGGCAGGAACAGCCTACACGATAAAGTTGCTTCTTCAGCATGCTATAGTTCTCTGAAAAGCGTATTGGGTCAGCTAAAGGTCTTCAGCATCTGAGCTGGTAGATCCCCCAAAAGAGGAGGGATTTGACTGTAAGTGGGAGGTTTTAGCCCTAGGCATCACTTGTTTGCATGTTTCTGCCCAAAACTAGCATTTTGGGAGCACTCTAACAAGTACAATATATTCCACGCATTTGCTGGAATAAACAGTGCCTATGAGCTTCCTCAGATATGCAGTCAGCGGGGAGCTGTCTGGCTCATGATTTTAAACATTTTGTAGCTAGTTCAGATATTCTAATGCCAAATCCAACACTTGGACTGAATGCACTGCATGTGCATTTGAAAACGCACCTTAAAAGCATGTGTGCCTGAACTGGTGAATGAATTCCATGGTAGAGCTGTGCCAACTCTCTAGGTTCAGGTGGCAGGACTTCAAGAAATCATCTTCATAAACTTTTGCTGGGAACTGTACCCGCAGTGCCCAACAATGCAAAAGAGGCAACTGTACTTTTTAGCATTACCATCTGCTAGTAGTCAAAATGCAATTTATGAAATACAAGTTTCCRTAGGTTCCCTGAAATAAGGCACGAATCATTTAATGTTCATCCTCTCAGATGCAGAAAACTGACACACTGAAAATAATGCTACATGTCCCCTTTTGCTCCCTGCAGGCATAGAACATTCCTGCTTATCTCAACAGTTCACCGTTTTGATTTTAGTGATGGCTGTGTCAGTAATAGGGTTTTCTCTTGCTGCTTCGATCTTTGGGGAAGTTGAAGTTCCTTAAGTTGTTATATTTTGATTGATAATTTGGGGTTTGATACTGAGGATACTGAAAGATAAAGCAGCAGTAACACAAGCTTTGAATCTGTATGTAGTTTTATTAAGACTTCCATTTCAAAGCGGTCTAGGTACACTTTAAGGAAAATTTTTAGATCCAGGAAACATTAAAAGATGAGTCAGTTATTTTCAAAAACACTATATACTTCTCTTCACCTAGCAGTAATTCTATCTAGGTATCTAGAGAAAATGGTAAACATGTATTTGCAGAATAATGACTTGGTGAAATGTGTGACATCTCTTGCTATAAAGCTTTTTTCTAAGTTGTTAAGTAATTATCACTGGGACATACCTGAACACCTTCCTTACATCACTGGGTCAGTGATCTGTTTGATCACAAAGCTTTTGACTTAGAACTGGTCAACGTGAATTCCGTGAACTGTTAAACAGAAGCCAGCCAATTAACACTGTTGTAGTAATGTAAGCGTTTCAGTTAATGTGCATACAGCCATCAGAAGTAAGATTCTCCAGTGTTCAGCTTTGTCTGAACAGTGAAGAACTACCCTGTGTGCCTCAACCTCCTGACACCATTTCCAGTCTCTTTGTGTCCCCGTTCAGCAGCACTCTTCCCTGCTGTGACCAGTAGGCACGAGGGCATTTCTGTCTTGTGTTGCCTTTGTGTGCTTATTAAAAAAGAATCAGCAAATCTGTTGAGTGCACATTTAACATAACACAGATGTGGGCACACCACTGCTCATTCCGCTTTACAAATTTTCAGCTTTTTGCATTTCATCAGTGTTGCTTATTATTTACAGAATGTAACTTGAGACAGTAGAACAAATTTGTAGTTTAAAAAAAAAAAAAATCAAGTAGTGTGGAATGTTATTAGCTGTCCAGACCAAACAGACCACTTTGCCAAGGGCTGATGGACTAAGAGGATCAAGGCAATTCACGCTAGCACTAGCGGCACTTTATTGAAAAGCAACTGACCTTCTTATCACCAAGGTGAGAATTATTTTTTATCACTAGGTTGAATGTTTTAGCACATAGGAGTGATGGGGACAGTAAGCACCATACTAACTTCCCTGTTTAAAGAACAAAACAAAAACCCACAGTTCAYGAATTGCCAACTCTTGCAGAAATCCACTGTAGTGCTCAGTATTCTTGTTTAGTCTCTCTGACCTGCTTCTAAGCCAGACACTGAAACCAGTCAGTGTTCTCTGATGTCCTGGTTTCTACAAAATAGGTTGATTAAAAGCCCTATTCTTCCCTTTTTTTCCCCAGTAGTCTTGCTTGCTGTGCTTCAGCTGTCGGTTCTCATGGTGCTACAGATTAAATAGCAGAGTTGAATGCTTATCTGAAAGATTATTAACATAAAAATCATTATGCAGTGGTGTTGCTCATTCCAGTATGAATGGCTGAATGCTCCATTATCTAACTTTCCAGAATGCATAGTAAAGAAGTGTTCCAGTGAAAAGCTAATGATTGGCCTGTAGCTGCAGTAGCTAGTTAGAAGCTATACATTGAACTTCAGTCACTCTTTAAAACTTGTTGAGGTATGCTATAGGTGCTGTAGAGAAGTTTAACAGCCAGTGGACACTTCTGGGATAACTGAAATTTTGCAGTTATGCTGTTTTTAAAAGCGAGGGAAGTAGGACAAACAGCAAGACCTGAAAACAACACCAGTTGGAACCTTTTAATTTCTCTGGAACTTTTAACACTTTTTATGAAGAAAAATGCTTGTTTTTGTTACTACTTTGGTAAGAATGGTTCATAAAATCAACAATACTGTCACGGCAACAGTGCCTGGTGTAGCAGAACCTTGCTTGTACCTAGAAAAATGAAGGGACAGAAAAGGTGGTTTGCGCCAAAATTTTAATACTAGATGGTAATAGAGATGGAGGCAGAACTGAAGTTTTAACCCCTACATACAACTGTTGTTATTCAGTGGAATAATTTTAAATCCTATATAGATTGTAAAAGCATCTATTTACTTAAGTGTCTGGATTACTCTTGATTCAGATAAATGCTACTAATAGAGGAATACCTCTATGCAGCAAATCTGAATTTTCATAATACCTAGGATGTGTAACACCGTAACTAATTAATGTGAGTCTTACCAAACCCCAAAATTGTATAGCAGGACAATCAAAGCAAATCTGAAAATAATGATTATTTGTTAAATAGTTAAATAAGGGTCTCTTGGCAACAATCTGAGAGCGAAAATGGGGGGTGGGAAGAGCTTGTCCCCTCTTAATGTTCAAAAAACTGATTTTGTAGAGCTCTTAAAAGGTAATGGAGAGGAGGAGAGCAGAGGTTTACTGCAAGAGGAAAAGCTAACTTTGTGAACAGCTTGCTTACAGCTGTGCTGCCTAAAAACAAAGGAAATAATTCTTAYACTAGAGAAGAGTCTATTAACACAACTGCCCCCCTCCTCCCCTTTTAAGATATGTCCAAACACACTGGCTTGAACGACTTCATAAAGGAAAACTGCATGGGGTTTCTGAGATCATGGTTCCATTAATAATCCTCAGCAGACATAACTGTGTTCCTGTTGAAATATCCAAAATATGACACAGTTATTTTGCAGTCAGTAGGAGGCACATGATGCTTAATCAAAGAAACGTTACAGTAGTACACAGACAGTACTTGGTATAGCATAGCTGAAGTGCAGTCACTGAAGTCAACAGCTGTCTGTGTCTCTTAAGTTTCCAAAATGGATCAGTGGCAAGTGCTGCTTCTGAGCCACTGTAACTTTAGTTCAGTGATACAACCATCTAATGAACAAACTTACCAGATTGATCCCTATATACTGGCCGATGTTTTTGTCTGCTGTGCTGTACAACCAGTATCTTTGGCTTCTACACCTTGTTTGCAAAATAGATTGACCATCATTGATCTGTTTTGTATCAACAAAACACACTGAGCTCAGTCACTCAGTAAGAGCACTGAGGTCAAATTTAAGTCATGAATGACATGYAAAATACTCTCTACAAACCGTGTTTACTGCAGTGAAAAAGTATGTCATGATTAGAAGGCAGGGATGTCAAAGACTCAAAGGAAAACAAATTTTAAAAGGGTACATTTGTTGCACAGGATTGCTGAAGAGGAAAGGTACCACAGAAACAAGGCTCCAGAGAAAACATCTGCAGAAAGCAAAGCTTAGAAGGCARGTCCTCTAATGTGCTATTGCCAAGCAGCTTAAAAAGAAAATGTGTTGCTGCGTATGTTTTCCCCCAATCTTTTGATCAAAAAGGGATAAAGTTCATTGTACAGGGTCTTTACTAAGTATAAAGTTGGGAAGTGGCTAATCAGAAATRGTGCGTTTGGTTTGAAAAATTAACAATGGCAATAGCCTGAAAGAGAKATGAAAAAGCACAGCAGTCCCAGAGTGATGCTATTGGGAAAGGGCAGAGAATAAAGCAGGGCTAGGCAGCCTGTAACACAATTCTTCAGGGGTAGGGCGTTCCAAAGGCTTAAAGGAATTCAGAATATTGGGTTTCTTTTTTCTTTTTTTTGTTTTTTAACAAAATACTGCTAAGGGAGGAACCTAGCTTGCAGTTCATTAGCACTATGGCCAGTATCAACCTCTGGTGTCTCTAAGGCCCTGTGTTAGGGTGGTAGTTTGCTTGTTTTTATATACACTCAAGAAAGGCGAAGTATGTTAAATCTGCTACAGAGGCTCTGACTCAGGATTTTTCTTCTGTCTTTAACTTGACTGAGCTTCCCTATTTCCATAGCCCCTTAATTTTCAACCTAATGACACTCTGTCCATCAGTATGATGAGCTCTGTCTTCAGTGCACTCTGCTTTCTGTAGAGAAGCAAAAGAAACAATCAGATCAGCAGAACTCTACTAATGCGTATATCTGAAAACCTGCAGACTACTGGGTTTAGATTGCTTTTTCATGTTTGTTTACCATAATGCCTCCTAGCTGTAGAACGTAACTGAGAAATATTTGGAATGTAGAACCGTATGAGATGACACCATGTCTTCCTATTACAGAATCCATATGCAGTGAGTATTAATGAAGACTCTGTATTTTAAAAGCGTTGTCACACCTTATATTTCAGAATAAATACAACTTTGTGTGCTGACAGGTTGAMGTGGAAGGAAGAGCACTGCTGTTGTGGTAATTTTTTTTTACCTACTTTCTATGTAGGACACAAGCTGAGAGAGTGAGAAAGCCACGCTGCTGTAGAGGTCCTCAAGGACTCCTGCCCCGCTATTCAGGAAGTCAAGCAGAAGGACAAGAACAGCTGTTTAAACTGACTGACAACATCCAAGATGAGTTGTAAGTACTGACTTACACAATTRCTAAGTAGCTACGTGTTATCTTTGTGTCTTTGGGAAAGAGAGACTGATCTTACACACACTCACTCACTCACACTTCATTTGTTTTTACTCTTGATGCTGGCTAGCAGCACAGCACGAGCACCTGATGACTTCTACCATGGCTTTTCCACAGACTATATACAACAGACAAATGCAGGTGCCATGGGACTCCTGTAGATCACTTGTCTTTAACTGCAAGGTAGGCTGTCTGTGGAAGAATCAGAGCTTTGGTTTCTGACTCTACGCTTTAATGAGCCTAGCTGCCACTCTTGTCTTTACAGAAGAAGAAATCTCAGTCCATTTAACRTATGTCCTCACTGTGCTTTGATAAAACAAGTACCTGTTGGTAGGACTCACACTCTCTTTCCTCTTTAACACACTAACGTACAGATACAGCTAACTTCTCTTCAGTTACGTCTCTGCTGTCTTCTCGCTATTTTTCACAGTTGAAGGCCTACAGAAAGTTGGTAGTTGTTCCGTGGGAGCAATACATGCACAAGCACTGATCGCTTACTTGTGTACTCTGAATTGGCCTTGGTTTAAATGTGAGAAGCTAACTTGGGTCAGTGGTACATGCTATTCCTGAGCTAAGCCTGTTTACACTTAAAAGACTGAAATAAGTTGCAAATATATATAAAAATATGTGTATTTTTTTCGGGGGGGGGGGGGAATGACACCAGGAGAGTTAGTACTAAATAACCTGAATGGGTCGTATGTGCAAAACTGATGGAGCATCTGGGCTTGAACGCCTTGCTTAAATCTGCATGAAAGCAAGTGAAAACAGCATATAGTAAGGGATCAGCTTTGAAAAGTATGAAAAAATGTCTMTAGAGTTAATGCCCAGGAAACTATCTGTATGTTTCTACAGGACATGTGAGTTTGTTGGATTAGGGTCTTTAGGCATAGTTCATTATTTACACTGGTCTCTCTGTACTGTTGTACCAAAAGAGAGGGGAAAGAAGAGTGAAACATGATAGTGATCCTCTTAAGAGGGATGTACAAACTCAGCAGGCTATTTTAACTCCACCGATAGCAATGATCAGGCACTGAAAGCTTCGTGCCAGTCAGGATGTTACCTTCAGCCACCTGCAAGGAAGAGTTTGTAGTGTGCCACTTCCTTGCAATCCCATAGTTCTACACCCTTCCTRTCCTGTTTTCATCTCATTTGAGAGACTTCATGCTATCACGCAGATCTGGCTCTAAGTTGGGAAAACTGGATGAGGCCAATTTGTGACAAACTTTAGCATGAACTTTTCACAAGTGTACCCTGTAAGCAAATCTGTGAGCTCTTAACAGTCAGATTGTTCATTTACTGTAACTTTCACCATTACGAACATCATTCAACAAGAAAACAGTGTTCCTTGTCATGGAAAGTAAGTACAAAATTATGCCTCTGACTTTTATCCTAGTATCGTAATCAAAAACACATTTAAAGACTTGATTATTTGCATATCTTCCTTCAGAGTTAAATCCATAAAAGGGGGTTTAATACCTTGCTCTACTGTTCTAACTAAATGTTTCCACATTTTTTTCCAGTTAGGCTCACTGTTTCACTTCTGGAAAATATTGTGTAATTACTTCCTGATGTTGTTAAAAACCCACAAATTCTCCAGAGATCTAGTTGCTTCTGCTTTGTTCTACTGGATCATGTTTCATTTAATTTTCATTTTATTAATTTGAGATTTTTTTAATAGCACAGAAGTATGGGTTTGTTTAAAAAAACTATAGTAGTATCTCAAAGTAGTATCTTAAAAGGTTAAACGTGTGTTTTGAGAACTAGGCACAGAGAAATAAGAGTTGGCAAGAGAGAATGGGCAATGATGCATGACTCAAACTTAGAACAAAATGTAGAGCCTGAATTACAAATTAGCTAATGTTTCTACGCTTCACCATAAAATTGTCTTGTTTCCACTTCTCAAAACACACATGACACCACTGACAATTTTGTATGAAAAATTAGAGATACACTCTGATCTTTAGGAAAAACAACAAAAAAACAAAAACAAAAGTAACGATCAAAAAAACCGCTGTGGTCCAATTTCCTGGTTGTTTCCACTGAACTTAAGAGTAGCTTTTGGCACTTTGCATCCATGTGGAGGAAGGCCTTAAGACTGCAATACAGTACACTGGAAAACAGCTGTTCTCCTTCTGAAAGGTATACAAAGCCCTCTAGAATTTATTAAGTTTGCTGTCACAGTTGCCTAAAACAGTGATACTGTATTACGAATTTCTGAAAAAAATCACCTTTTCATGTTCTTTCCTTGCTGGAAAAGAAGTGAAGGTGGCAAATGTGCTAGCAGGTTCCCTCTGGTCCCACAGTAATTGAACTATCTTTGTAAAATACTGTATGAGTTCTGTACCTGTGTGCTCTAAGGAGAGGGATTAATCTGCAGGCCATAATGCTGCTGTGTTTGAAAATGAAGACTTGTATGACATCTCTTAAAAAAAAAAAAAAAAAAAAAAAAAAAAAAAAAAAAAAAAAAAGAAAAAAGAAAAAAGAAAAGAAAAAAAGAAAAAAAAAAAAGAGGCAACTCTTCCAACCTTTAGGTAAGGTTTTTGAAATTAATCAATTAGGATGAACTCCAAAGGAAAACTGAGAGACAACTGCTTTTTTCAATAACTGTATTAATGTCTCTCACCTATGTTTTTTTAATGGTGAAATGTAAATTTTTGTCTGTTTCCTTGACATACAGTGAACACACTTCGCTAAACTATTTCTCCAGTTCAGTTCTGTATTAAGCATTTTCTTTCAAGATTGCAGCAGGGTAAGTGCAACATTACAGGGTTTTTTGTTGTTGTTTTGAATATCCATGCTCTCTTCTCAGCACTTAAATGAAAGTTTTAGTAGCTMCGTTGGATGAGTGTGTATGCCTTTTTCAAGTTTATGGAAGTAAGAGCATTTGTAAGATGACATTGCTAGGAGGTGTAGGGCAGGGAAAAGGCAAGTTCAGTGCAAAGTAACATCTTTCAGGAAACTCGTAACAGAAAATTACTGGAATAATTCTTTCATTAAGTCTTCATAAGAAATTATGATCTGACCTTTTGAAATGTTTTTGATTATAAAAATTCCGTTTCTTGCTAAAGCTTTGTTCAGATGTAGCTCAGAGTCATTTGTTCAAAGTGTTACGTAAATGATAGAGCTGACTGCAGTGTTGGTAACTGGTTGAGCATTTTGCATAACACATCAGTGCAACAGTGGACAGACTTGTAAAAACAACAGTTCAGAGAACAGTAAATTTGAACCTACCTGACAGCAGGAGAATCTTATTCTTACAGGTATGTTTATGTCCTTGTGGACTTTTGACAGAGTGYAATTCCATTTAGCACTCTTTGAGTTATAAACCAAAATTTAATTCTAAGAATCTACCAACATTCGTTTAGTAGTAAATCAGAGCTGGGAAGAAGTGTTTGTGTGTAAAGTACCTATTTCACTTTTGCATTCCTTACTGCTATTTTTACACATCAACCTTTTTGGACATCATAATTCTCAATCTTCTTAATTCATCCTTTCTGCCTCCCCTATTCATCACTTAGACTAATCTCTCTGGGGAAATCTGCTTGCTGCTTAACCTTTCACCCACCACGTTAAACAGCTAATTTCTCTTYTCTAGCTACTGATCCAGGCAGCAGGTTAAACTTGTTCTTTGCTTCTAAGGGGGAGGGAGGTATGTGGCAAAACGAAGCAGAGTAGGTGTGAAATATAGRAGGATAGTGCTGCAGTCATAAATATCTGCATACTGTTCGCACAATCAGCAATAGAACTGAAGTTACAATTAAACTACAAAATCAGGGCTTGCAGTGTTCAAATGCAAGGAAAATACTCTTTCTAAGCCTCGTTAAAGGATGCCTGTATACGCCCTTTTTATGTCCAAAGCTAGAAGCCTAACATTTAGTGCTTGTATTTGATTTACAGTACAAACTTTTTTTTAAACTGAAGGGGGTACTGCTCAGTTCTCTTTTTATAACACTTYAAATACAAATGAATTGTACATATAATGCTATTAATTTTTCAGAAAAACTTCTAAAGCRCATCTGAAACGGAACAGATTAAGACATTTGTTACAGTTGTCTATCTTCAAATGATGTTTGTTTTTTCCCTCCCTTAGCTTTATAGCAGTGGAGAACATAGACAGCTACTGTGTTCTCATTTCATCTAAGGCTGTTTATTTCCTGAAGAGTGGTGACTATGCAGACCGTGAGGCCATCTTCCTAGAAGTCAAGTATGATGATCTCTATCACTGCCTTGTTTCAAAAGATCATGGGAAAGTGTATGTACAGTTGACGAAGAAAGCTGTTAATACAAGCAGTGGTGTAGCAATGCCTGGCCCATCACAACAAAAACCAATGGTAAGGATCTAGCACCTCTGACTTCATTCATGCAGGGTTTTTTTCCCCCCTTAATGTATATACTAATTCTGAAAGTGTTTGATGTCATTAGTGTTGTTTCCTATGCTGCGTAACAATGAAACTTTCTTCTCTCAACAGTGTAAATAGCTGCTGCTAGAAAAGTTTATGAGACAAAAGAACTTGCTCCTTAAACTGATTCAGATTATAGGGTTTTTTCCCTCAGCTTTTTTCCTGAAGGCTGAAATTAAAATAGGGAAAACAGTTCTTTACCTGAAAAGGACTTTTTAGTTTTACAATACATAATACACTGAACTTAAGTACTTTGCCTTATATTTATTACTTACAGCTTTTTGTTCTCCTCACACACATGCCACTTTTTACTGCAGAATATCTAAGACTGAAAAGACTCTTTATGTCATGCATATTTAAGTTGATCAGAACTCTCACTGCTAAACCTCACATTTTTTTTGCTTCCTTACAGTAGTTGTTCAGGGGTCTATTTTACAGACAAGTTTACAAGCTCACCCCTGACCCAAGTCAGTTTACATTCCAAACAGACAAGCCAGATGAAAGGAAGGGAGGCAAACGAGGTAACTTCAAATATTGCAAGATGGTTTCTGCTCTCTTCCTAAAATACCTTTCTRTTATTACCTGCATCACGCTCACTCCTTCTGTATTTCAGCCTCAGCACTGAGAAGGAAAGAAATCACCATTAAACATCTCTATTTGTTACAGGAGACTTGAAAAACAGCCAATCCAATCCTTTCAATTAATGGAGAAATGAAAACTATATTCTACTTCAGACAACATTAGTGCTACATAACAAAATACTTATTTTTGCAGGTCCATGTAAAATCTGAAGTTCTTGCAGTAAAGCTATCTCAAGAAATAAACTATGCAAAGAGCCTTTATTATGAACAACAGCTTATGTTGAGACTCAGTGAAAATCAAGAACAACTGGAGCTGGACTGCTGAAACATCCTCCTTACTGCCCGAGTGAAGTGCAAGTACCAATCTGGAGCTGATGGTTTTCTGTAACTAGAGAAAGTACAACACTGGAAGGAAATAAAGTCCATTTTAGTATTTACTAAATGGAATCATTGTGAGTGAGAAAATAAGGGTGGTGGGCTGCTGGTGTCTTTTCTTTTTTCAGTAATTATATAACAAAAATATAGTTGAAATGCATTTGGTTCTGGGAGAAGCCCTGTATTTTGCTAACCTGTATATATGTAAAACAGTATTTGATGTAAATAAGGAAGTCCAGACCAGGGTGTTGGTATATATAAAAGTCTGTTTACTGTGTAAAGAAATCAAAGAAGCTGTACTGAGTCTTATTGCACTAACTGAAACTATCCATATTCTCTCTCTCTCTTGCTCTCCTTTTCACAGTACAGGAAAGTAGATAAAGGTTAAAAAAAATAGTTAACTGCAGCTGTCTGTAGCTCTGCTTAACACTGTGATAAAGGGTGCACTGCTTGGTTTGGGGTTTTATTCCAAATTAGTGGTACAGTTAAATGCATGTGTACCTAGTGTTCCACTGAAATTTCCTCCTCTGTTTTAACAAAAGAATTGGATTGTTTTGTTAAATATTGCAGTGAGGGMTCACTAATTCAATTACTTTGAAAATGTATTAGAAAACAAGCCGATTCTATTCYGATTACAGAACTCAAACTTTGCAACATCTGCATGTCTGGAGGCCCCTGCTTCCAAGTTGTTTTGAGAACAGTTCAAGTGAACAACCTTGGAAACTGAAGTCTGTAACTTCAGTTTTTCCCCTCTGTTCTGATTCAGTAAGTTAATATAGTTGGCTAGATACTGTGGAAAGCTGCTAGCATTGGCTTGAACCGAAAATGCCTGGAAGGGAAAAGAAATATGTATCACTGCATTACTTGTGCTAATGAAAACCTCTTCAAAGGTAGACCGTTTGAAATAATAAAAATAATATACTTCTGCAAATGTTTATATCAAATCAGTATTTGTCTTATCAACTTTAACAAAGCTAGAGATCAAAGAATGAGTATATTATACCTTTAGTCACAAAACCTAGGGAAACCAACAGAACTGTAAGGGTTTATTTTTATTTATCTCTGGTGATGGTACAGCAAGTGTGCTAAATGCCTGAATGCAATCTGGATTTGCTGTGCAAGGCTGAAGTATAAGCACATGATTTTCCCAGAACTGTTGAATGATCTTTTGCAGATTTCAGGAGACTTTCTTCAAGTGTTATTTTGTAAACTTTTGACTCAAAATAGGAAGTCCACTACAGTTTTACTTTCAAATTAGTTTATCTTTTCATATCCTTTCATAAAGGCATACGAGAGTATTTTTAAACTGAAGGGTAGAGAAAAACAATTTTTAACTCCTGTAATGTGAAAGGTAGAAGCTTACTATGTAAGGAGAAAATGTGGTTACTGTGGATGTGTGTATAGTCTGTGACTGGAAATCAAAATCCATAAAGGTCCATTACGCAAATGAAACTTGATTTAATGCATCATTTTTGTATATTTCTCTGTATAATTAATTTTTAAGTAAAATGTAGAATTTGACAAGTGTATTGGCTCAACAGTGCTTTAACATGCATGTCCTGTTGAACTCTGCCATTAAGGCCTTCTTGCTGCTACTCTCTCCTGTAAAGTTCTTTACTGTTGTTTAAAAAAAAAAAAAAAGTTAGAAAGGGAGGGAGAAAATGAATGGTCAAGTTTGCATTGAGACTTTAGAGGAAAATGGCTTACATACATACATACTTAAATTTTGCAGTAGCTGAATAAGCAGGAGCTGAGTTGCAAACACCTGAAAAAAGTTTGGCACTACACCTGAGTTACCTGAACTTGAGGAGCCACAGTAGATCATGGATTAATTTGCTTGTTTCTTTATTCCTTTTGGAAAGAGTTTAACCTGTTCTTTGGCTGGTGATAATGACTAAATAAAGCATCACTTAAACTTTGAAAGACTGTAGCCCACTAGCCTAGCAGGACATCTGGGCCATGGACTGTAATTGGCTTAGGCTCTTCAGGTATGTTACTATTCTAGGATGGATTTTTTTTTTTCTTGGGGGGGGGGTGAAGGGGGGGCAGTTCAAATGATGTTATTTGTTGCTGTAACTAACTCACTCAACTATTTTTATATAATTTCAGAACTTTTACTATGGACTTTCCTACTGGTTTTGGCACAACTAGCACTGAGTAAATATAACTTTCAGATTCCAAGAGCTTTTGGAGGATGTGGACAACAAGTAAATGAAAGTCTTCAACTTTCACTTAAATTCTTAAGACCTTGTCTTGTCTGCTTACACCTTGTGTTCAACCTAATAGTCAATTTACCAAATTATGTGCAGTTCTTCAGACTGAGCGTTATGAAGACAGTCACCCTCAACCTGGTTTCACTTGAAGAGGTCAGAATGCTGTAATAACAGCAGTGGAAGACTTAAATTGCAGGGGTGAGGGGAGAACATTCATTGGTTAGTGYATAGGGGGAAGAATCTGTGTTACTGTCTATTTTTAGAACACAGCCAATACAGTTCATGCAAGAAAATGCTATTTCATGCTCATTTGCTAAACTTTACAGGAAGTTGTTGCTATCTTTTCTAAGTAGCCATTCATCTCTACTTTTTGAGAACAACAGAATGCTAATAAAGATGGAAATGCCCCACTGACCTTTAGGCTGTATTAAAAGCCCTATAAACCCATGCTGCACTGTGTTATGTTAAAAATACTCTGTTGTTGACTGTTTSCTTGGCTTTTACCCATACAGTCCTACACGCTTCTCTGTCCACCCAGACCAACTTCCTTTTCTTGCTGGAGCTGCTACTGATATGTAAAACCACCACTGTCCGTATATGAATCTGAAGACACAAAATAAAGAAAACTGATTACATCCTCTCCATCCTGCCCCCCCTTGTTTACAAAAACAATTAATTAATTAAGAGAACAACTATCAGGGATACAGAAATAGTCATTTCTAAGTTCCATGAACACCTTTGGTGGGGGCAGAATAGATACCAAGCTGCTTTCTCACCACACAGGTCTGATACTTGAAGTATGAAATAGACAATTCCCTTGGAATTTAGGTTGTCAGGGTAGATCAAATCCAGACTTGCACCGCATTTCTCTGATCCGGACACTCAGACTTCTGCGTCTGAGATAGTCTCATTTTCACAAAGTCATTTAGCAGTGGGAAATTGAGATGCTAAGCTACTGAAATGTTTGAGGAAAATAATAGTAAATTGAATAAATAAAATTTAATTATACTTAATTAAAATSGAGATATCTTGCTTACACATGTGAATGAAGAGCAACAACAATAAAGAAATGCTTTTGTGCTGCAGTAACTCAGCGGAATACAGGTTACCTACCCAAGCTCTACAGTACTTTTTCTGCTGGAGTTAAGTAAAACAACGTACTGCCAATAAATGGTAATTTAGGCATGAATATAGTTGGGGGGGGGGGGCTCGCAGCCTAAAACTCACCCCTCACCCTGTATCTGACAAAGCAATCAAAACGAGGTATTTGCTACTTTACTTTAGACTGCATGATCACCATGCCGCTAGTTCAGTTTTTATTRAGGATTCTAAGTTTTGCTTTCCAGACAGAGGTCATCACAGGCAGCTAACAAAAATCATTATTCCATTCAAGCTCAGCAAATAAAATTTGTATTTGGAGCGGTCAAAGATGTAAAATAGCCCACATTAAACAAGTAAATAAATAAACAAACAAACAAACTAGCATAACTCATGTTTATGTAATAACAACTGTTATTATGTTTTTTTCACTATTAGTTCTTACTTGCCCATTCGTGATTTTAGGATTGTTTTAAGCCCTATGATAGGCTCATAGATATCAAGAATGTGACAAGGCCACTAGGACTGCTTTTCACTGAGAAAACAGCAGCCGAAATCTGGTTAACAGGCTTGTACTGCAAAAGCACACATGCATTATATGGTCCCTGAAACAGGCAAAATGCACATCACTCACCACTTACTTTGTGCTTTGCAACTAGCTACAATTGCTGGAAGAAGTCTTCAGCTGGTAACAGGTGCTCCAACAGTCCAGGTAGAATGAGCAGATACAGTGTCTGCCTGTTCACAACCTTTGGAAGAAGAGAAATGAGTTTTCTAAAATGGCAGGATAAACCAGAAAAAAGCCTTGCTAACTTTCACACCTTTTTTGGCACAGGTGTTATATTCTGCATGTATTATGTTAAGATCAAACTGAAACAGAGTTTTCATTACAGTCACTACTGAACCCTAAACAACGTGTTTTTACTTAGCTACTTACACTTAGCAATTTTCAAATTAAGTACAGGCAGTGAAATAGAAAATACGAAATGAGGTATGCCTGAAATGARGTCAACAGCACCTAAGACATGGACAACATCCTTCCTCTCCTACTACTCTTGAACAAAATTTTCCAATAAATCAACTAGATACTACCTGAACAACTCAAGTAATAAATTCTGTTTACTGAAAAAGTGTAGTGCTTGTATCTTTGTGGATAGAATGATAAGTAAGTGGCTAGAAGTCCTGCTTCTCAAAATAGAAATCTAACCATAACGTTCCCCTGTAACAATGATATTTTGGTATATTTGCTATCCCATTTCCTCAACTGCATTTGTATCTTTTTTTCATTAACAGAAGATTATCTAGAATCCCAGGCAAGCATGCACACTCGTTTGGATGCTCTACCTTTTTTTTTTTTTTTTTTTTTTTTTGGTAGCCTAATCTCCAGAAGAAAGCTGTAGGCAGAGTTCAGCACTGACCTGTTTCCTACATTGTACAAATCACCAGATGATGACTCCTCTAGGAATAACCTTACTTGCTCTGTTTCTCTTCCTTGTAGAACATTCCTCTATTTGCTAGTATCACAATGATTTCACTTCTGGTATCTGGAAATGAAAAGCAGGTTTCTAGGAACAAGTTTTCTTCAGGTTACAAGCAGCTGCAAAGATGAAAAAAACAAACCCCCCTCCCCGCAATTTTACTAGTGCAACAGTTGTTCCAACTCCAGTTACATAACTTGGTTTCTCACAAAGAATAACAAAGGGGCGGCAGGGGTGTATGTATATGCATGCACGCACATGCACACACACACACGCGCACACACACACGCACACTAAAAAAAAAAACCACACAAAGAAACTTGTCTTGAAAAGGGATGGCTATACTCCCAGCTTCTCTATTCTTAAAAGCAGTTACTATAAAGAGGAAACACAGAGCCTTACTCTCTGGAAAAAAACAGACCGTGCCAAGATTCCAGTCCAGAATTATGTAAAATTCAGGCTTCATGGCAAACCCTTAAGCAGTACACATTATGATACTTAGTTTTATCAACAGTGGGGCTAAGGCCAAAACACTTTCATTTCCCCACTTATAACATCAGTCCAAATTTATTACAGCTTGGTTAGCTTCTGTCTATGGTAGTTGCCCAATACTCTGRCAGTCTTAAATCCATCTGCCTCAGTAATACCATGGAGTTACCTAGCTGAGAAAATGTTTCCTTAATAGAAGATACAGACCAATTTCTCTGAGTAGTATTCCTTTCTTAGCTCTTCCATCATCAGATTTTCTGAAGTGGGAGAACGTGAGTAAAAACAGCACCAGATGTGTCATATATAATGCTGGGTCCTTCCACTGTGACTGGGTTTGCACGTCTCATACATACAATAGACTGCAGTATTAGTCATATGAAAGGAAGCTTGCCAGAAAAAAAAGTTACTCATTAGCCACTGACAAACACTGGGAAAAAAAAAACAAAAAACTTTTTCGCTGTTTTCCTCAGTGGAACTACAGCACATTCTAGCATAGAAATAAAAATAAACTTGGAGCTAAATGCAGTTACATAAGAAATGCATGCCTACTGCATTATATCAGTTCTATTAATGGCCTGTTATACAGCCTTGTTGTCTTAATACAACTGGACTCCAGTATCACAAGGGGTTTTTTGTAACCGACAAACTATTGCCCAAGCAATGTGCCCAGCACAAACAGTTCTCTCTGGATAAGAATAACCTTGCACCTCAGGCCTATTCTGGTCTGACTCAAAAGTACTAAAAGGCCAGGAGATAAGTAAACAGCTTTCATGTGCGTTTACATTTTGGATAAATGGATGGGTCACCCAAAGGACAAGGATTGTGTATAAGGGCTACAGAACAATTGTTTCCGCACCCTCAAAGCATAGGTCCCCTGAACACTGCAACCCTCTAAAAATTTTACCAAATAAAAGAAAAAAAAAATCTATCATATCAACCATCCATCCATTCAGGAATCATTTTCCAATACTCTCAAGCTTGTCTAAAATTTAGGTGCTACCAGATGCTCACGTATCAAGTCTGGTTTTGACTAAAATGTATTAAGCAAGTAAGGGGTAATACAATTCTCTCCTGATGTGGCAGCAGCAAATACGTGTTTTCGCTTTGGCGGGTAAGTCACCATTATCTGATGATTGTACTCCAAGGCCTCTACAAGTAATCTATAGGCAGCAGTACAAACCTTTAGGTAACAGCATAATCAATCACGTGACAAAAATTTGTTCCTGTATAGTGTTTTGATGGGAAAAAAGCCCATCACAGGTCTGCAGGGCCAGACTCCACCACCCACTCTTGTTCTGTAAGGCCAAGCGCCTGACATGTTAACTTCAAGATCACCACCAGTTACCCCCCCCTTTCCAACTGTGTGCTACTGAGCCTCAGACCAGCTTTGAAAAACACATTACTCTACACAGTCTAAGTGCAGGAGAAAATTTAAGACATTTCACAGGAGCAAAACAACACTCCTGTGGTACGAATGAGTAGGATTTGGCCAAAATTCAGACAGTTAAACTAAAAACTAGAGAGCAGTTCAGTATCTTGACTAAGATCGCATACCTAAGTAAAATGCAAGGCCAGCATCAGAACCKGGGATCTTGCTCCCACTTACTTACACATCTTAATCGCAGTATAGTTCAACTGTAGCTTCATAACACTCTAGAAAAGCAGTTTACAAGAACAGTATGGCATGGAGATAAAGTAAAAATAGCAGATATGAAAACGGGTGGCTGCAATAAGAACACTAGGTTAGGCTGTGCTCCTGTCTGGGATCATGCATCCACTTGCAACCTACCAGACAAATGAATCTTTTTCTTAAGTTTTTTTTTCTATAATACAATCTATAATCCTTATTTTTTTACACAATACTCAGAATACAAGTAGAAAATATATGTAAGCAAATAGGTTCCTGCTGTACAAACAAGTATTGGAACGTTAGAAACCAGGGGATACTGAAAAAACAATCCCGAACGATTCTGTCAAGACAAACTTGACAAAAACAGTTTTACTCTCAGTGTTAATCACCGCTCTGCCAGATTCAGACACAGGAGAACTGTTTTCATGTTCACCCTTCTCCCCTGGAAAAAGTACACCTCAAACAGGAACTCACTAGCTCACCTGCTCTTTCCAGCCAGGAAAATTAAAACCTTGCAACTGGATTGCTAAATTATCATTTGCTATTCAGCGCTGGATCTTCAAAGCCTTGCTGGCATCACATTTGCTCTGGAAGCAGCTGAACTAAGTTCTTTAAAAGTAAGCAAGCAAAACATGGAGCCAGAGAAGGGAACTGCACCCCCCAGATAAAAGTGGACTATATTAATGTGGTCACAACCTCATCATCTTTTTTAAACAACAAAGAACTATATTCATTCAAAACCCATCATGATAATAACTAAGCACCTTGTGATTTTCACTAAACAGTTCTTGTCTCTTTAACAAAACCTTTGTGTACCAATCTTTCTTTCTGGACTTCTTTTAATCTTTAAGTATGGAGGGAACGTTATTTGAGGCAAACATTCCAGAAATTTGAGGAGGATATTTAGTATTATCTTCTGGGCCACAGTGCATCTTCATTTGTGGTATAACAGAAGGTGCTCTGTGAGTCTTCAGGAGGTTTTCTAGAAACTACATTCTCACACTCCAAGTTCAAAAAGTTTTTGCATATGCAAAATAAGAGAATACAAGAGCACACATAAAGTTCCACCTGAATGTAAGGAAGAACTTCTTTACTGTGAGAGTGACAGAGCATTGGAACAGGCTGCCCAGAGAGGCTGTGAAGTCTCTTTCTCTGGAGATATTCAACCCCCCCATCCCCACCCCGGATGCTATCCTGTCTAACATGCTGTAGGTGACCCTACTTGAGCAAGGAGACTAGACTAGATGATCTCCGGAGGTCCCTTTCAACCTCAACCATTCTGTGATAAACTTCTAATCTAGTTCACTATAAAGCTGGCCTCCAACCATGCTGTTTACTTGCTATCTGAACCTCAGATTATGCTATTTACTGCCATCTCTAATGCTTCTTAAGGTCCTCTCTAATCTGTACCAGCCTCAGTATGCCATGCGCCAACCTGAAATTCGGACAACTTGTTAGTGACCTGGCAGGAGAGTCTATTACGCACACTGATCAGGACTGCATCTTGAAGCATGAAGCTAATTACTACTTGTACGTTTGCTCAATTGACACTAATTCCAATTGCTGATCTCATCCATTAAAGAAATTGTACTAAAAAAACAAACAAATATCCACCTGGAAAAATTAATCTCTGCTGATAAAAGGTTGTCAGCAAAAATAAACATTTACGAAGATCGTAAGATCTTACAAAGATCACATCAACAGTTGACATTTATAACTAGGTTTAAGAGCTAACTTCCCAGCTGCACTTCCTGATTTCAAGTGGTAAATYCACATAACTAAGACACATTCACATACCTTTTTCTTTTCAGTAGCTACATCTTGTGCAGCTACCACATATCAAAGGAAGTTGACCTGGAAAATATGTATCAGAAACCTCTGAGGTATCACAGGAGGCACAGAAATTCTCATACCATCAGCACTGTTGGATGAACAAGAATTTCAAAAACAAGCATCAATTGTGAAAGTTGAGGTTATGGGCCTATTTGAAAAGCTAATCATCCATAAGCAGCAGCTTAGTACTACATGAATGCCTGAGCCTTAGCTATATATTCACTCTATGATTATGGTATTATTGCAGGATCTGTTTGTTGTGGGATCTGGTGGAAGTTTGAAATAATCATGGAAACTATAAGAACCACTTTCTCACTTTGTACACATCTTTGCATCTTTCACTCACAAATGCTGAAGTAACACCCATTTGCAATAAAAACTGTGCCACTAGCCAGTCAAGGATGAACTCAATCACAGCACATATTCCACAGCAACAAGCATCTACATCCTTCCTACACCCTTGCATTCCTCAACACTTCTTCACGCTACCTGTGCTGAACAGGTAACAGCTGGGAACAGGTTTCCACCACAAGCAAGATGCACAGTAGAGTTTCGGCATTTGCTCTCCCAGAGCCAAGGAGAGAGAAGGTATTTCTGGAAGTCTGGCTCCTATTCAGAGGAAAAATGTTTCCTTTGGCTTGTGAAAGTTGCTCAGACTGAGAGCCGTAACACGCTGAAGAAGCCAGCTTTCCATTCCCTGTTCCATTACTCTTTTTGATTGGCACTTTAATGAGGGCGCTAGGGGTCGACCCCCTGCCAGGGGGCTAGTTCATGCCCCGTTTATCTCACAGTCCATGTAAGACTAAAATAACACGCCAGGCTGAGTTTCACTGGCTTGTGATCCAACAGCCCACCATGATGGATTGAGTGACTGCAGTAAGTTGGCAGCTAAAGTGTGTTGTAACAGTATCTTTCTGTCAGCACAACACAATGGATTTGCTGATTCCCAGTTTTCTCAGTGTTCACTGTTACCATCAGCTCAGAATTTTCTAAAGTTCATTTTCCAGGGGGCTGCAAAGTGATAATAAATAACATACCAAAGGTTAGACCAAGCTTTTCTTCTCTCAACTGTCCTACTGCTGACAAAGTACAGGTTGTGGTGCCAGCTTTACTACATTCACAAGAACAACCATAAATTCCTATCACTTACTTTTCCAGAGTAACTCAAAGTTCAAGGAAGAAAGGGGGCAGCTATACTGCTCTTTTCACATGGGCTCACTCTGCTAGGCCAACACAAGGCAGACAGGACTTTTCACCCCTGAACAGAACAGAGAATACAATCCAACACAAGAGAATGTTGCAACAGAAAGTAGTTTTCTACAGAATAGCTGTCAGCTTATTCTGAGGCAGAGTTAACAGAGTGCAGAAACATAGCTAAAAAGCCACAGTTCTTGTGACCATCTCACTTATTTGCATGGCTTCAAACTATCAAAATATGACGAAAGTTCTTTACGCTGTAGTTCTGTGAGTGAATATGCAAGGCTTCTAATCCTCTGTGATATGGCCATTGATTTTTTTTCCTTCCTGCCAGTAAGCACACCATCAAATTTTAATGGACAAACACTGCAGGTTAGCCAAATCCTCTCTGCAAGGAGGACTAAGCTACAGATACAGCTGGGGGGGGGGGGTGGAATAATAATAATCCTGTGCCAGAGATGGATTATGTTTTAGCTCTCTCGCTTCAATGTTAGATTGTATTCCCTCCTTCCCTCTGTAGGAAAATCTGTAGCAAGGTTTCTTTCCTTTTAAAAAAACAAARATATAAGGACCAACTTTTTTATTAGTCATCTGAAGAGGTTTTCCATGTCCCTTGTCACTGCTCATGGAATTAACAAATCACTTCAAATACTCAGGGAAATGCTCCTGTGCTCAACTGTTGCCATCTCAACCCTCTCAGCCACAGTAAGTCAGTTAGTTCCAACAAAAGTGACTGTTCAGTTCCTGCTAAAAGGATTTTTGACAGCGCAAATTTCAATAAGCCAACATTCCCCTACTCTCATCCCCTAAATCAGATTTATTAATGCCTCCTCCCCCCCCCGCCTAATAAATAGGAAGGGTGAATCCCATTCTTATTACTTAGGGAAAAAAACTCTGTACATATGCATGTCTGTATGTCTATGGTTTTCCATTTCTTTCCGACTTTGTAAAAGAGTCTAAATATGGCTGTAAAAACCTCTAAAAATTGACTTCAGATGCCCTAATGTCAATATGTAGCGAAATACTTCATCATAGGCATCTTAAACTGATAGAGCTTTACCCTTTCCAACTCTGAGATGTATGAACTCTAGATCCATCTAGTTCTGGATAATATAAAGTATGTTCTTGCTACACACAAGAAAATACTAAGAGAGCAAATGAGTGAGGAAGGTAGAAGAAACAAGAACACAGATGTAGAAGGAACCTGGACAGAGAAGATCAAGGAGAAAAGCAGTTAACACGAAGACAGACAAACATGCCAAGTAAAAGAGACCAGACTGAGGAGCCACTTGAAGAAAATATGGCTGCTGTCAACAGCAGCATAATGTTTACATTGAGAAAACAAATCATGGCAAAATAYAGACTTCAATTCATAGTGTTGGAGAAACAAGCATCATAGGTTATCTGCATGCTGCACAAGTACTTGCAAAAGAGAAGAAATTATAATCACAAATCGGAACAGCTGTGGCAAGTCTTTACTAGTACAAGSAATATAATTAGCATAATTCTTTGCAGACCTCCTCTAGAGAATCTAGCCTGTGCACCTCAGCACTAGCCTACAGGGACATGACTGCTCTAGCTTTGAACTAGCTACCTCAGAGACTATCAACAATATCGCCACAGCAGAGTGAAACAGATGTGCTGTGAAAGCAGTCTGCAGCTTTACTGAGACCATCACTAGTCAATCTACCCAGCTATTTCAATTCTAGCTTGTATCTGCYTACACAAGCCACTGCAGTCAAGCCCTAAATGTACTCTGGAGAGAGCTAGACACTTACACCTTAGCAGAGTAAGGCAGAAGAGGGTATAATGAATGTAGAGCCAGAAAGCCTGAGAATTATTAGAAAAAAAAATGAGTGGGTGGGGAAGCTCAAGGGACCTGTGGGAGGATGCGGGAAATCAGTAATACTGATTTGGTAACAATTATTAGAGCTTTTTTAGTATGAATCATCTCTCAGATTCACCATTTGAATGATGTCACTCAAGGGGAAGTAGAATATATGATGTATGGCACAAGGAATAAACCCTACCCAGACATAAGGGTTTGGAGACACAAGGTGAATGGCCAAACAGGCCTAGTAAACTTCACCAATACTGTCTAAAAGGGAATGACTTTTGTGGCTAATATACACATCAGACAAACAAAACTGTCTTTGTGAAAATTATCATGTTACCTCACAAATCATCACAATCTGCTTAAACTGACAGAAGAAGAATGGTTTTGCTTACCCAAAGACCACTGAAATTCTCCCTGTTCCATTCCCTCCTCACTGGTGGCACATGCATTTGAGAAACTGCAGATTGTAGAACTAGACAACTAGAACCATGGGGGGAGGAAGAGGGGGAGCATCCCCAAAAGAAGCAAACAGGGTTTTCAAACTGGGTTAAACAGAACTGGTTCTCTGACTAGGTTCACCAAATGGACAAAAATGCTCCTGCAATTGCAGAGGAAGGGGCAGCAGAGAGCAGTGCTGCCTTACGCTAGTTTTTTTTTTTTTGTTTGTTTGTTTTTGTTTTATTTTTTTTTRCAACTGCATAAGGAGAAGATAACAGATAACTGTATGATAACAACTAATAGCATCAGCAATCAGGTCAAAAGGCTCAGGAACTCAACTGCACCATCTTCTAATACACCCCCACTCTCCTCGATTGATAGAACTCTGGTCCTGTTCTGTCAACAGAAATAACAAGCTTCTGTGTCCAACCTGTGTTTCCTTCTTACCRGGTAGGCAAAATACTGGAATGTTAAGAAAGAAAAAATTGCATTCTTGTCCCCTGGTACAACAGGCATGAGTGAACTCTAAATGATAAAATTAAGCTCCACAATAGACATAGTGCCCCGCTTACAAACCACATGGCAAGACCGTGCTGTAACCAAGAGCTGCAGAACATACCACTTGCACTCAGGGAACTGGGGCAGGCGAGGGGAACGGTTACTCACTGCTCTACTGCAGCACCAGAGCTGATGGCTGCACAACTCAACAATATAGTAATGTCAGTCTGAGCTCCCGAACAACCAGGAACATGGGACAACAACAGAAATGCTGTCAGTTCTACTTTGTAGCTGATCACCTAATGTAAAGCTGGCAGAGCAGCTGCATGTGAATCGAGCAAAATACACGCAGTGCAAGCGAAACTTGACTGCCTTGCCAGGTCCAAACTGCGGGATGGAAATCATCAGTTTGTGCTGAGCACAGCAGGAGGCAAAGCTGAAAAACTCACTCCTACGGGAAGCCTCACAGCTCCCTAAAGTCAGAGATTACCTCTAGGTTTATACAATGCTCTTTGCATTCTACACACAGGGCTCCTGGCATTTACCATTTGAAAGTGCAGTACCAGTAAAAATCTCCTAAAGCCTCTGCAAGGATCCCACTTCTACAGAATTTAAGTACACACACAAAAATACAGGACTTTACTCCTGGAAATATTATGCACTAGCAGCTTCTATTGGTTACTAGACCTTCCTTACCTATTATGAGCGAGAAACAAGATCAGAAGAGAATGTGYGAGGTTCGATTTCAAAACAGTAACTTTAACCTAATGGCTATGTTAAAGTTCTCTATCAGATATTATTCTCCAACAGATCTGTCACATCCCAAAACAAAAATGATTTAAGAAAGCATCTCAAAACCTTCCGGTCACTTACTCACTAATACACGCTGACTTGGCTGGAGCAATTACTTAAAAACACAGTAACGTTAATTTGCTTGGGGTTTGTTTGGGAGAGGGAGACAAGGCCATGGGTATTTGAGAAAGGGTCAATAGAACAAATTGTGCTCTCAATTTCATACTGTACCTCTGGAGCAAAGCCCATGATTTACAGAGGTGATCCAAGTAAGAGCCAAACTACATCATATACAGCTAATAATATCTATTATTAACTGAGAAAGAAAGCAAGCTTAATGGTTAGCATAATGCAGTGTTTTTACACCATCTGTMAGCAATTATTTGTATTTACTAGCACTGCAAATACCAAAGAAAATCAGAGAAATACAAACATCGAATTCACTGAATTCCCACCAGTCTTGCATCTTCCCACAAAGAATCTCTAATCATTCTGGTTTAGTCACTGTCATTTGTTCCCTGTCCTCTCCAGCATGTAATTTCTTCCCAGTCCTCTGTGACCAGAAACTATTGGTCCTAGTTCTACACTGGAGTGAATAACCCATCTGCAATTAGTGGTGTTAGCTTCAGTGCTTTTAAAACAGCAATTAGACCTATAACATTTTCTGGGCTCAAACCAGCAAATCAAATCCCTTTCAGTTACTATTCTCCTCTTGGCCATGCTTTATGCTACAGCAAAAAACAGGACAGGGACAGCAATCCTTGTGCTCTACTCGAGTTGTACTCCACCTGTGCAGAACAGGGTGAGGAACAGGTTAGCTGGGTGAAAAGTTCACTGCAAGCCAAGCTGTCTGTTTCTCTTGCTTAATTTATCCACTGTTTGGCTAACCTTGCTCTGAACCCAGCCCCCAAGACCCCCTTCCGTTCATCCCTCCCCAGCAGCCTCATGACAGCCAAAGACACCACCCCCTATCTCCTTCTCCCTGACCCTGCTGAATGGAGCAGGGGCTGKACAGAAGGCCAAGCACAGAGTGAGAGCCTTTGCACTAGAGAGAATAATTATTTATGTGCCGACTTTGACAAGCCCTGTCCTCAGCAGTGAAAATAAAAGTTCTGCCGTCAGCAACATTTGTCTGTTATTGTGTCCAAACATATCAGTTTTCCTAAGGCTGGATGGCACCCACCCTGCACCCCCGCCTCCTCTGCACCCTGTCACTCTTCCAAGAATGCATCACTCCCTAAGGATCTAGTTCCTATAATGGAACCCTGATTCACTTTGGCAGGCTTTGCAGGGGGGGTGTCATGCAGTTCCTACTGGTTTTACCCATTTCTAAGCCATCTGTTAGCCCAGTATTTCCCTAGCTGCCTTCCACAGCTCAAGATGAATCCTCCAAAGAAATACAGAGGAAATAATTAAAATATTCCAAAAGACAGAGCAGGAAAGCAGGAACACAGGCAGTAACTGGAAAGACTACGCGGATTTCTCCCCTCATATCCCATTAAGTCAGTAAAGGAAAAGTTGGGGTTGGGTAGGGAGCACTGCTACTGCTGCTCTTTGGAGAAAAGGAATCCAGGCTCCRTGGACCTTTATGCAATAGATGAACTACTCATACTCTGCACTGTGGAAAAAGTTTTACTCATCTCTGCAGATTGAACACCTTCCCTTTAAGTGAT
The DNA here is from genome assembly GCF_003343005.1 of Rhea americana. NCBI lineage: Eukaryota > Metazoa > Chordata > Aves > Rheiformes > Rheidae > Rhea > Rhea americana. Next base: position 72,412 of record NW_028186416.1, on the reverse strand, counting down.
AGTGTCTACAACTTTCTCACATGCCTTTCCCACCAAGTATACCCTTAAGTTACTCCCACAGTGCAGGCAGCAGCAAGAGTACAGCTTTCATCTCCTAGGTAAGACACCCAGTGCCACCTTCTGATCTGATACCTCAGAACTTCATTTCAGACGGATTCTTGGAAACACTGCCCAAGAACATGCATTTTTGACAGGCTTTATCTTCTTGCTGTGCTTCAGACTGCTCCCAGCACTCCTTGGGGAAACATAAAGTATATATGATAGCCTTCTCAGTGACTAGATACACCGTCAGAAAGCAGCGCACAAAACAAACCTGTCATGCTTTTACTGCTCTGGTGAGTAGCTAGTACTCTCCTTTAAACTTTATCTTGGATTTTAAGAATCAACATTCTTATATCCACCTGTTGGATCCACCTCTGTGCCTGGTTAGTTGAGACCTAGAGCAGATTTCCAGCAGAGGTCACCATCAGCGCAGGCCTTAAGGATGCCTGCTCAAGTCATGTTACTGACCTACTGGGACTATGCATTTTTTCCAAACCTCATCACATCAGCATCCATTCTGAAAACCTGACAGCGGATTATGGATGAATATTAAAGGTCTGCTAACTGATGAGAATGCTTCCTGTAAACAGTAAAATATTTCCTGTGGTGTTTCATGATACTCTTTGGTCTGATGAAGGCCATTATAGCTATTCCACAGCTTTGATAGAGCTCAAATGCTTTAGATCCAGGAGAAACTCTATTAATAAATTTATTAATAATCTATATCACAGTGTCCCCCAAAAACATTCTTATGGTGTCATGACACACACACATAGAACAAAGTCCTTGTCCCAGTGAAGTGAGGGGGAGGAGAAAAAAAAGACAGTCTGACAGCTTTACAGTAAGTGGAAATTCCTTGTGGTCTAAGAATAATATTTAACTGGCTTCTCAGGATCACCAAATGACCTCGCCTTGACACAAGGCTTAACTTGTCTGGAAGCAATGGAGACTAGAGTAGTTCCGATGTGGTTGCTAATTTAGTGACACTATGCATTTCAAATTTCACCACTCCCACACCAAGGCAGCAAAAGACCACTTTGCAACAAAAGAGTCCTTGTTATTGAAGGAATCTTGGGCCCWTATCAAAGAACAAGAACCAGCATCCCCCACCTAACCCCTGCATACTTTCAGGGCATGAAAATTGCCAAGAAGAGCCAAGCAAGGTTGTTCAGGAAAAAGCCAAACTGCAAAAGACTGGGTAAGAAATATCAGAGGATACGCTCTAAACTCTTAGGCCACATAACTCACACAGTACCCTTATTTCTGAGCAGATCAGCACAGATACTTATTCAGTATTGCATCTGGACAACCATTCAAATTCAATCTAACAGACAATTATCATAATTTTCATACAAGTAGTTCTTTGTGCGAACATTCAAAATGTTTGTTAAAGCGGRTAACACTCTTAACAGTGCTGAAGCCTACTTAGAGATAGGTAAAAAGAAAGGGGATCTATACAGCAGGTGTCAAGGATAATAAATACAATCAACTGCAGAATTCAAGTGTCCCATATCACAGTTCTGTGCTCCTTCTAGTCATCACAAAGAAAAGCAAAATTCCTTCAAAAAGAGCCATGCTAACTTGGAAAAATTAAAGGCAAGCTGAACAGAAATACAGCTGAGTAGTTTACAACTTATGCTCTAAGAAATATCCCATTAAAACATTTGAGAAGGAGATTTTAATCTTTTTAGTCTTTTCCAACAAATTCAGCATATGTCAATTACAGAACAGAACTTGTGAAAGCCTAGTAATGAAGAAGAGAGAACTAGCCCTCACTTTAGAAATGTCAACATACAGGATGACAATTAACAGGTTGGGCTTTCTATGTATCCAGKTTAAAGGATTCTTCTGTTTGTGAAAAAACAAACAAACTACCTCCCAACCCACACCACGAAGACTTAAAGGACAACAATCGGAAAGTCAGAATTTCAGCCTGACAGGTTCTCTTGTTCAAGATGATTCCACAGATCCAGAGAAAATCTCCTTCCCTTGAGATCACAGATAGACCTTCAAAAACATAGATCTTCCACTTCCGGATCCTTAGAATTTGATACATCTCCACTTGATCTTTCTGTCATAAACACGTATCTGGACTAATCCAGGCCGTAAAGCCTTATATGCAAAAGGAGCAGGCTGATTACCAAGGACTTTAGATGCTAAGCTCAAAATGAAAGGGAATTAAGATCATCCCAACTGTGGACAATGAACTTTCACCAGAAAACCTTCAGAAAAAGACATCTCTCCCTGAAGTTCTCAGGACATCCTTCTGCTTTGTCTCCACTTTTTTGTCTGAAGGATATCTCGTTTTGGAGGGTAGGGGGGCGAGAGGGGCTAACTTGTGGGTCGCCAGCCTCACCTGCTGCTATTACGGGCAATCACGCCGTACTGCGATACCGCTGATACTCCTTCACAAGCTGACAACGAGCACTCAGCATGCACCACCTGAAACGCACCATCCCCCCATTAATGTTGCTTCTGCGCTGCGTTCCCTCCCCGACGGCAAAAGCCGCTTTCTACCTTCCAGCTAGATGTATTCACAGCCGTTTGCACTCACTTGTGCTGGTGCCAGCAGTGCTCTTTTGCTTAAGCGCTTCTCTTCCACCCTTAGCATTTACTCGTCGATTATAGCAYACAACTGCTAGACTAAACACAACCGACTTTCTTAAGTCTTCTCTCGTAGGACTCTTGGCTTCCTAATCCTATGGGTCATTCTCAGCATGCTTCTGTACCTATCCCAGTTTGAACTGTTTGTGTACATGGGTGACYAAAATGGTCACAATTTCCAGATTCAATTTAATCTATCTAGATCACTATACAACGACACCAGAGCTTTGCTGCTTTCCAGTAAGTAAAGGGGGAGGAGGCTTGATTAAGCCCCCGGACTGCACTTAGGTTTTGCATGACCGCAACACATTGGAGACACTCAAATACTGTCTACTCAGTCAGTGCATGCAATTCTGGTCCAAATTAGCCTTTAGTTTACAGCCCCGTGGCTCACCCCCTCACTGCACAGCCTAGCCTTCTGCACGGCTGCGTTTCTTCTCTGCCACTCACCACGGTGAACCCGTCTTCYGCACTCCTCTACCTTTTCCGCTAAGTTCACCAAAAAAACCCCACACAAAGCAGCCCCGCAGCCCGCCCGCAGTGCTTCGGCCGCGGCTGCCGCTCGCCGCCGCAAAATGGCCCCCGAGGCGACACGCGGCGCACCACCGACGCCACTCGCGACGAGCGCCAAAAAACGCTTCCCCCCCTCTTTTCCCCCTTTTTCCCCCCCTTTTTTTTCTTTCCAGCGTTCCCCACCAGCTCCTCCTCGCCCCCCGAAAAACAAAAGTCCCTCCGCTGCTCACTCACCCCGGAGCCCACCACACGCCTCGCCGCCGCCGCCTCTCTGGAAGGTTCTGCGGGCGCGCCCAGGTGCCACGCGCGCGCCGCGGCCGCCAACGGCCGTTAACGGTCACTAACGGCCGCCCCTGCGCACTGAGGGAAAGGCGGGAGCCGCGCGGGGCCGCGGCGGCTTCGCCTGGTGCAGCGCGCGGGCACCGGGCAGGTTTCTGGCGGGGGAGCAGGCAGCCACTCGCCCTTCCTAGGACATACTGTCCCAAATTGCGGGACAATTATTGCAATAAGCGGGATTTGACTGACCGCTATTGCAATTTTTGCCCCCCTTCAACCTAAAAAAAATTTCACCCTCCCCCGCTGCCTGCTGCGTGTGGTTACTTCGAGCAACTGCTGCTCACAAATGACCAGCGACCTGCTGGAGGGCAGGCGACCGGGGTGTATGTCTGTATGCATATCCTTAGGGCAGCCCGAACACAAACATTTTAGCACTGCCTTTGGACGGGGCACGCACCGTGACACTTCAGAAATATGCATTCCCAGCGTGTTGTGTTCAAGACAGAGGTATTTTGCTGGCAGAACAGAGTGGTGCCAAAGCGTATTTTGACAGTGATCTCAGGCATCCGTAGGAGACGGAGAGAAACACATCAGGCATCTGCCTGGGACAGCGCTGTWAAGTGAGGCCGGGAGTTTATCCCCTGGTAAGGGAATGTCCAAGTTCTGTGGCCAAGACCAACTGTCCCACAGGCAAGCTTGCTACCTACTGAGCAACCCAAATATTAAAAATTGCTAACATGTGGAATCTATTAAGACATTTAGAAGGAATTCATGTTCATTGTTTCACTTGAAATATAAAGGTTATAAAACTTAATGGCTGCATGACAAGGAAACTATATGAAACACTCAGAGATTTACAGAGCAACTGTTATGCTCTTTAGGCATGTGGGCCGAAAATTGCTTTACAATAGGCAATGCAACCTGTGTTTTGAGCGCTGAGGTTTTCTGGCAGCTTTTTTTTTTCCTTCCTGACCTTGCAGACTGGTTTTCAGTTACCACAGCAGCTCCAAAGTAAAACAGAAACACAGCTTGTATCTTCTTTCAAGTATTTATTTCTTTTGTGCTGTTAACATCAAATAATGAAAAGAATTGTAAGGATTTGGGGGGGGTAGAAAAGAATGAAAGCAGGAGAAAGGAAAAAAAAATACCAACATAATGGCTTAATTTCTCTCAGCATGTGCAGCACAAATGAACAGTAAACACATACCACAGAAAATGCAAACAAAGGCTACGTTTGCTAAAAGTTCAAGAAAAAAAAAACACCATGAGTGCCTCCAAGCAAACATTTCCGTGATTAAATCCTCAGAGCCTCTGCATTACTAGGCCAAATTAGCACAGCAGCTATCTTCTCCCTTCCCCCAACACACAGAGTGCTACACCTCAGTAAGCTAGCAGGGAGGAACCAAAAGGCCAGGATTTCAAACATTTTTTTTCTTTCTTCTTCTTCTTTTTTTTTTTTTAAAGGCATGGAAATGTTGCAATTATGGCATTAAGAGGAAGCTGTAATGTAGCCTAAAGGGTCAAGCACAAGTCTGAAATCCAATTAGGAATTTGCCACTCAGGTTTGTCTATACTGAGAAACACAATTAAGTAAGCAACGCTTTATGGGCAAATACTGTGTTTTGCTGTGCTTGTCAAACCTGGACCGTGGCAATGACAACACAAGCCTCTGAGCCATATGCCAGGAACATATTTTAGCCTATCATCATACAGAGGCTTTAGGGTGACCCTAAGGTTTTGCCACCAGTGCAATCACACAGTGTAACACTAGGCAAGACTCTATATTCTGTTTCACCTTTGCCCTTTGTATGTAATAGAAACTGAAATGCTCTAGTAGGGCAAGGTTTGCAAAGCAATGTGTATGTAAAAAAGCGTTTTTGCAGTTTTGCTATAGGACTTGCAAATTTAGACTCAAAAATCACAACAAAGAAGGGGAATATGAAGATCAGGCAAACTGAATTATGCTCAGCAAGCATTACCTTTCTGCTAATGCACTGTGTTTTCGGTGCATTTTATATTAGCAGACCTGTTTTTTATCCCTTCTTCAGACATTCTGCTCATTTTCTACATTTGCTTGCTTTCCAAATGTAACTGGTGGCACAACTTTATTTCATTCATGATTGTATTTTCTTAAATCAACTAGGGGTGAGTATGCAGCAAAACAAATCCCAAAGCATCCCCTCATAAGGAAATATGCCATGTCCTGATGTCAGGAGGTTATATTTAGAATAATTCCCTTTTTCTAGGTTCAGAATAYTGTGATTCCTTTTCTGACAAGCTGAGGCTAAGAAACAGGTGAATCTTACAGGGAAAAAAAAAAAAAGCCAAACTGTCAACGTTTGCTCCAGTAAGGCAAATGCCCTTTTGAGTCCCAACATGTTTTCTCTTTTCTTGAAAATGTCTATAAGCACGTTTTTGATCATAAGATTGGAATACGTCAYGACAGTGCACTCAAATATGCATTGCATTAATATTGTTGCCAGAAGCCATCTTACAGCCATCATCAGACATATTGGAGCCCCTTGAAAGCTTTCTGTGGGATTGGAAGTCATCCAACCAGGGAAAAGAAAAGCCACCATGTGATTTGGATGGCCAATTCCACAGGAAAAATACATATAAATGAATGGCAAGCACTCAAAGTGGTAGTTAGGGTGAGTAGCTTGCAAGCAAATTGGTGGCTGAGAACTATTAAAGTTCATAAAGTATTTGGCAAATGAAATTTTAAAAGACAGATTTAAAATAATCCATAAAAAGAAAGCAAGCTAATTTTACAGGAAGAATTGCCTGTGTCAAACAGTGCAGCTAGATGTAATAGAGATCACTAGAATATGAATTACCCATTCTAACGTAGATGCAACATGATACTCACCTTGTGCTGCAAAATGGCACTCTTAGATATCATTAGTTTTGTAAGAATCCTGAAGTGTTCGAGATCTGACAATTTCTCTGCTATGTAGTGGAGTGATTGATATATTTTAATATTCCCGATTGGTAAAATATTGGAAGAAATCAAACAGCAGTGCTGAGTACCCTGCAATTTGGGGCTTGCACCATATTTCCAGTATTCATACAGAATGTGTTCATGTGTTTTGCTGGTTGTGCATTTTCTACTTCACCACTACTCACTTGAAAAGGCTGCTAGATTTACATTTCAAATGATTTCAAACTTCTAAGGAAGTGGGGCCATTTTGCATTTTGCTTTTCACAAATACACTGCCCATTTCAGCAAAGTTGCCTTCTTTCATTGCTGGTACTTGACTTTTTTCTTGTGATTTCCCCTTTAAATCTGGAGTTCAGACTAACCACTGCCTAAAAATCTTTCTCAGTTCAAATTCAAATCCTGGAAGCGTTAAAAGGAATATGCAGTTGTCAACTCATTAGGCAGAAGTAGTGCTAGCTTTYTGGGCTTGTGCTATAGTTCATGCTTTAAAGGAAGCTAATTTCAAAGGCAGCTTGCAGTGTTAATGCATGAGAAGGTGTGGACACAGGCACACACAGGTGACAGACTGCCTGAAGGGAAGGCGAGGAGATGAATAATCTCCAGGCACTGCAACAGTCCTCCCCAACAGGAAAAATTGGAAGAGACAGATGAAACGATGAAAAATGAAGGGATCAGCAAAAATCAAACCCAAACTAAACAAACCCAGCATGGCTCCTTTGGCTGTTTGTGCCATATGGCTACCTGAGTTCTCCCTGAGCTCACTTACATACAATTCAGTTAACCGACAAAAAAAACAAAAAACAAAAAACCCTCCTGTATAGTACAAGATTAGGATCTATTGTTAAATCTGCCTGCAAATATGAAGATGTTTTCTTAAAAGGAAGTACTGATGCAAGAGAGCCTAGCAGATTGCATCACAGGAAGCATGACATCTCCAGCCACAAATTGTTAGTGCTCCTAAATATGGGGCTTTAAGGGCTTAAAAGAATTATTTCCTTAACTGATTTGGAGAATGACAGCTGTGGGTAATATTTGTCTGAATAAAGAATAAAATTATGATTTTTATATGAGAAAACTTACTCTGTAATTTGGCTGAACCTATTTTTAAAACTGGAATGAGTGACGCATTGACTTATTTTAAAATGTCATCAGAACATGTTCAGAGGGCTCATTGCTATAACCCTGTAATGACTGAACCYGAGCAGTCATTCCACTGAATGATTAAATGTGGCTATTTGTACATCACTTCATTTTTTTTTGAACATACGTTGAAACTCTTCATGCAGGACATCAACACTTTTGCTTACATATTTTTCTGYGCCAGCATCAGATCTCTCCTAGAGAAATTTAAGGCTATGTTTCATTTCATGAATGTGCTTGTCAAACCTCTGTTATGCCAGCAGGATAACAGAGAAGCTGAATACATTTTAGGATTAATCAATATGAAGGTTTTTTTGCAATAGCAGACCATTGAGAAACATGCCAGAAATTCCAGTTGTAGAATATTAAAAAATATTAGAATATTGAAAGTTACAGACTATTCAGCTGCCAAAACATACACAATAATTGCTTGCTGGTGTCTGTCTCTATTCTCTTTTGTGTATTGTGTATTCTTCCTTAGAATATTGACAAATATTTTCCAGTTTTACAAGTATTGTCCATGACTTTACAGCCTTGACAGGACTGCAGAAGAGAACCGAAGAACTGCTTTGTTCTCTGACGGATAGATCTTAAAAAAATATCTACCTTCAACAGTTGAGAGAGCAGAGACAATGAGCTTGTCACCTTTGGTATTACTTGTGATAGGCAAAGTTGCAGGGGGTATAATGACCACGCAGGTCTCATGCAAACTGAGGTCACTACGGCATGAAATCAGCATTCCCGGGAGGCTCCGGGAAGAATTGTGTATTCTGGTATCACTTGTTTTCTGTTATGACCATTTCTATCTTCTGTTAACATTCTTCTGAGATGAGCCCTTTTTATTATAAACCCTTATTCCATATGTCAGCATTTTCAATATAGCCAAAATACCCTATCACACCCCTGTTTATTTCAATCTTCTCTCTGCATAAAGACACTACTAACTGACTTTCCAGAAAAAGAYAGGAAAGAGTTGATGATTAATATCATCATATGCCTGGACAGTATCTGGGAGCACTCATCAGGTCAATAGCATAATGCAGATCAAAGTCCGTAAGGTACTTTGTAAATAAAATACAAGGAATACAAAATAAAGGGAAGATGAAGAAGGGTTTCACTTAACTTTTTCACAATATTCAATAATATTTGCCAATGGAAATTCAAAGGAAAGRACAAGTGAGGGGTCCAATCTAAGGCAGGACTTGCTGGGTGTCCTACAGACCCAGTCTCAGACCCCTGAGGGTGACCAGATACCTCACTGCAGCRCTTGGCTTTGTACAGGCTGGCACTTGTCATTTCATCTGTAATCTCTATCTTTTTCAGAAGTATCTTGCAGGTCCTAGAATTTTAAGTCAGTTTGCTTGATGACTGTATGTACAACCTCCGCTTTCCATACAGTTTTCYTCTGTAGTAATGCACTGTAATGGCAATTTAATCATTTAACTCACCTTAGTAACAAAAATCCTCAGAGGCATGTAGGAAGTAGATTTAGGAACTCAGGGTCATTTTTATACAAAAGACAGTAGGCTTCTGAGATCTCTAGATTTAAAGCAATCAGGCTTCCAGCACTGTTCAGACACTTTAGTTCCACACTGCTTAAGAAGATGTTTGGGGAAAAATATTAAAACAGTTGCTTTTCACTTTTGTATTCTCTCCATTATCTGGTTTAACACAGAAAGGGAAATTTCATGCCTGGGGATGGCTGTCTGTGAAAGGCTCTTATATTTTAGAGGCAATTCTTTCAGATAAAATTCAAATGAATAAAAGCTTTTTCATACGAAAAATTCAGGTAAATGAACCACAACTACCTAGTAGCACTCGGTCAGTATGATTACTAACACAACCCAAAGAAGCACATGTCCTCACAGTACCTACACAAGATGGATTAGCTTTGCAGCTGGCTAGGAAAAAGTAAGTGTCGAGTCAAAATGACCCTTCCTTGTTTTTACATATATGGGTTGCTTTCCCTTCCTCAAAAAGATGAGAGAAGGCAGATTAAATGGTAACTGGTGTATTGGGGTGTTCTGAGCCAGCAGGCTACAAAGTTAATAAGCAGCTTTTTAGGGCATGGTGACCCATGGGAATCAGCAGTGTAACATTTCTTTTATAAACGTTCTATTTGGATGGAAATCACAATGCCTCTACTGTAATATAAATCCAGGAACATGAGGCAGAGTCTTGCCTCTGGCTTTTTGGGGCCACCACGCTCCCCTGAAGCTTGTATCTATTCTCTGTTTTGTTTACTTACATCCTTACCTTTGGTCACTCTCCAGCTGAACTTGAATGCTTTCTTCCCTCATTTAAGGAGTAGCTGTTCTTTTCTAGGTTTATGCAGAAAAATGAGCACAGACATTTGCCATGATCTTTTCTGCATTAATATGTCCTGATGCCCATAGCAAAGGTGAGWGCTTATGTAATATATCTATTTCTGTTTCCCCCGAGATTCCTTTCAGTAGAAAATGCAGAACGGGCTCTGAGAATCCTTGCCACTTAAGACAGTGCTAGCACAATCACATTAAGTCTTGAAAGGGGCTAACTGTTAGCATAAGGAACTAATAAGCTGGGGTTCATTGGGAGGGTATGAAGTTAAAAATTGTCTCCTCAGAGGTCATCTCTTCCATTGTATGAAGTTCATGCTGGATAACAAGAAAATGAGCAGCCTGGGACATAGTAAAGTTTTAGTTTTCTTTAAGTTAGTTGCTGCGCTCTTGTGAGAGGTACTTGCTCCTATTCATATTTTAAGAGGCAAATCTCCTTCAGAACAGCACTCCAAGATGAGTCTGTTCACTAGAGAATGTAACTGCTCCTTGTGACTCACAGGTTTCATTTGAGTCTCCAAACTGCCAGCAGGCTGAGAAGTGACACTAGATCTGAGAATCTTAGAACCAGGGAGGAGATAGCTACAAAGATGGTGCAGAACAAACAGATTCTCTGTGCTTGTTGTTCGGTGAAAAATGAAGAAGATTATATTTGACATAACCTTGTTTTACACCAAAAACTTATGATGAGTGCGGTCAAAAAGTGGCTGTCACCCTGATTTACTTTATTAAAGCTACGTGAAGAAATAAAAACAAAATAGATGATCCAAGGTCACTGTGTATTCTTTTTTCAACAGTTGAATTTCATCTAGAGGAAAACAGCTAGGACAAATTCATGTCTGGTACAAGCAGATGTGTTCTCTTAGAAATAAATGCACCCGCTTATGCCGTGTCTGCGTTAGGTTTGTTAGTGTGCTTTTATGAAATTTGGCAAGTGTAATGCAATCTGTTAATATCTGAAGGTGGGAGTGTTCTGGGAGTTGTCTGAAAGGCTTGCAAGACTAGATCTGATCATATCCACCCACACTAATTAGCACATTACRTAAAGTACAACAAGTTTCTCTTTGCAAACACTGGAATCACTTGCCCAGGCACTTTCTGTGATTCTAGAACTACAGGGATGAACTCTGCCACTTTTTAACCTTAACAGAACAACGGATGGGGAGGGCTTATTTCCCTGTTTCAGGGCTCGCGCCTTTTCTTCATCCTGCAAAAAATACACCATCAGCAGAGATACAGCTGAAAGTATCTTTTTGAAGTTTACCAGGGTGCACCCAAGGAACATGATTTTTTAAATCAAAAACACAAAATCAAATATCGAAGATGAGAAATCAGATTTACTTACAAAGGAAGCCTTCTACTCTTCCCTTTCTCTTCCCATCCTGCCTTATTAATTCTGAAAGTGAATTGCTATGAAACACCAGCCTCTGAAATATCTGGAACTGAAAAATCCTTCTATTTAAATATAGACTCTCTCTCCTTATATCAGGACAACATATGCCCCATAATAGCTAAAATTTTTCTACCATTCCAGTTTAAAGATAGGCAGCAGAAATCTCCCATATAAAAATTCTAATAAGGGGTCGTCTTCTACTCCACAGATTAGAACAAATAAAACCTGAAGAGCTTAGCCAATTTCTTAAGAAGCTGCTGCGGGAATTCCTCCTGCAGCTTCTCCTAGATTCCTCCAGCAGGATAATAAATATATACCCCTGATTTAGATTTATTCCAGATCCCTTGTATGACATCTGGCTTCAAGATGGTGGCACTGAAAAGTGCAGTAATGACATAGGAATACAGAAGGGGGGAAAAGAAAAACAGTTTAGTGCAGTGGAAAGCAGGAGGCAGTGGAGAGAGCAAGGAAAGCCAAAATTAAAATAAGTCAAAGGGCGGCGGAAATTCCTTTGAAAAAGCCTTAGGCTTTCAATGTAGACAAAGCTTGTCTGCATTTGCAGCAGTTCAAGATTACCCAGTATCAATCGTATGTGAGAGGGGACAGTAGACCTCAGCGGGCATCTATCAAAAAAAGCCTTCAGATGTATCCAGCAAAACTTGCAAGCAGTTCACTTGGGTGTAGAGCATTCTATCTCACAACACTCACAAGAGAAGAAATTCTCTTACCCAACTCTTCCTTACTATCTAAAAAGCCAAGCCAATGTTTTCCTCATTATTTTCTGTTTGCTGCATACCTCTCCCCCACTGTGACTGCTATTTGACCTGCTGTCCGCTCGGAGACCCTGAGGGAAAGGGAAGTGTGTGTGTACGAGGGGGGTGAGACAGACCACGGAGTCTCAGCTAAGTTCTGGCTCAGTCTGTATTAATTAGAAAGAAATCAACAGCACTTAGTAGGTAAGACAACCTCTGCAGACMGGGAGCATCTTTTATGCAGTTCAGGAAAACAGCAGTTTCATGAGAGGGCAGCATATGGGGATTAGCGGGGAGTTTGTTTCATTGTGTGCATTGTTTTTTTACCTCTGCATTGCCTTAGGATGTCATTAATGAATGGAATAGCAACATAAAGGTTTGATTTAAGAGGGACACTGTGGGGTGCCATCTTTCACCAACTCTGTTTGCTCTTGCATCTACAAGCCTGGCATGCCTGACTGTGGTTAATGAGAAAACAGAAAGGCTTAGAGTGCTTAAGGGGAGGTAGGTATAATCATCCCTTCCCCTCCCAAGTGGCTCTTGATATTTATGGTACCTTTAGTATTCCTGGCAGATCCTGGAAGGGCTCTCCCCTCACTGTAGTTTTGTTTTCAGTGAACTAGCTTTCTTCTCAAATAATAAAGCTGAAAGCATCTATTAGGCTGGGCGTCAAAATCAGAGATCAAAGTTTCTTTTCATCCTCTTCAGAGAGTCTCAAGACATCTAGGAATTCAAAACAAAACTCCATTGTAAGAAACCTTTTCAAAGCTGGCACAGTACTGAAGCTTGCATGTTCTGCACTCAGAGGGAAAGCACTGGTCCAGGTAGGAGAGCTCCTCAAAATACCCATGCAGGCAGAGGGGCTTGCATCAATGGCACCCTTTGCATTATCCGTTTCGTGAACTGCCCCAAAAGACTGACTTGCAGCAAGGATCAGACCCTTCAGATTTTAACATGCACATCATTGCATCTAAGTAGTTGGTCCCCATTCTACAGGGCAGAACCAAAGAAGAATCTCAAATGTAGCTCACAGCTTTTCTCCTAGAACTCAGATCTCTTCTAGGAAAAGATATGTTTTAGAATATGGATTTTTTTCTCTTCTATATTTTTGCATAAAACCTTTTGGTTTATAAACAAAYACAGCTTTTACCTTCTATGTCATATTCCATTTGAATTTGCTGGCCATTTGACAAACATTAAGGTAGTTAGACTTACAACTTTTGAGGTAGGGAAACACTAGAAGTATCTGCTTTRCATGTCAGGGTGCACTGAGATTAGGCGACTTGTCCAAGGTCACACAGAACATCTATGGAAAAGCTCGAAATTCAAGTCAGGAAATCTAACTTCACTCCTTTACTTTAACCACATGGCTTTCCTTGAGGCACTTCATTGGGGTGTTCTCCCACCACACTTGCTACTTGCCTGTATTGCAATTATATTAATTCCTCTTTTAGTAGTGTTCCAATAATGTTTCAATTACATTGCTCTGCCTTGTGCTGCACACTGCATCTGGCACAGGAATGCAGTGTTACTCCTGCTAGGCTGTCAAAGAGAGTATATCATTACAAAAATAAATAATGTCTAGCTGCTTCTGGCATTTCAGTCCAAGTAGTATTTATCACTTTTGGCTGATCAGTGCCTGATTTGATACCCCTAAAAAACAACGGGTATATTCCCAGTTGTATTCAACGTGCATTTAATCAGGTCTTTGCTAACTGTGCTTGCAAACTTCACATTTCATGAGCACTAGAGTGCTGTCTCTTCTATTTTTAGAGCATTATCCCACTTATTTCACTGTGCGGATTGATGCAATGGATTTTCTTCTGTGTGAATTATGTCAGTGAATGTGTGTTTGTGAAAGCAGGCTCTAGATTTAGTTCATCTCCAATCTGATGCCTACATGTGTGGCAATCTAGAGAGTAATGCTAAAATATATATATATAAATATATATATATATTTCATCATAAATGAACAAAAATATTCAGAAAGACAATTAAATTTCATATATGAGTTCAGTACGAGAAGGAATCTTCCACGATTCAAACTGCAGGCTCTTCTGACTGAGCATGCCCATCCGGCCTTCACAGGTACAGTCAGCTCTCTGGGACCCGGCACCGTTCTTCCACGCAGAAGGCCTGGTGGCCTTTATTAAAGAAAACAGCAGTTTGTTCCTTCCCTATGACATGAGTTGGGAACAGCTTCATCAGCATATGTAAAGCATGATCAGTCAGTGAAGGAAGCTTCCACCAAATGTCCATAATTTGTCATTCTTCAAAGTAATTTTTCCCATTCGAAAAGCAAGAATGAAATCAGAATCAGTTTGTAATCGCAGTTCCTCTGGAGAGATGGATAAAATTCAGGATGTGATATGCTGCTCTCAGCTGAAACAGCCTATACATATTTTATAAACAAAAATTACATCTTAAAACTGTGAGTAGCTTTAACAATGGACTCTAAAGAATTAAACATCATATAAACATTTCACACTTTTTGTTTTTCTTTCCAAGGGTCCATAGTCTGGTCATTCAGTCCTGTGCAAAGGTCATGTTACTATGGTTATGACCTGCAAGAAATGTGTTGCCTTAGAGCAGCACAAGTCACATGAACAGGCTAAAAGCCAAGACGGTTGATTCACAGTCTTGACAGGATTCTCGTGCTTATGTTGGTTTCACGGAGGAATAGTCTTTGCACCATCAAGTCTATGTTCGTCCTTTGAAAGTGTTCATGCAGGTGTAGCTTCCAGAAAACTTGTGGATTTCTTCAAGTGCTGACTGAGGGAGAATGCTGCAGGAAAAGCAGAAAGAAAATAAGTAGAACAAACCTTTTAGTTTATTCTAATAAGAGGACGTGTAAGTATGCATGTGTGTACACATACATACATACGCACACATACTGGCATGATCAGCTAGCTCGTGAAAGCATGCAGACAAAACACCTGTCAGTATCTCTCAGAGCCTGCTGTGAGAAGACCCAAAGGAAGAAAGTTGTATCATTCACTCTTTCTAAACAGAAACAATTATCAAAAAAGGTCTGTAAAGTCTGGAACTTGGAAGACACTATCATCTTCTATGTTCTATGGTTAGCTTCCCATCTATTTGTCCTAGGCACGCGGCTTCCTTATAATAACATATGGATACAGATCTAATGTCCTGTCAGCTGCTGCAATGGAAAACAAATGATTAATTTTCATAATTAACGAGAAGGAGAATTGCCCTTTTCTAGTCTTTGGAATTTCTGAGAACTTTTGAGACTCCCAAATTTTGCATTCAGAATTAAACTTTATTAAAGATTATTTTTTCTTGTCTGACACACAGTACCGTAATTATTTTTCAAAGAAATCTCATGGCCTTGTTTCAGTTTGTGACTGAACTAGGTTTTGCAAAGGTTTTGGTGCAAACTCTCATGAAAACACAATTTAAAATGTCCTTTCTTCAGTTATTTCAGGATATAAAATTATGACTCACTTTCCTTAAGCACTTAAAGGTCCTGATCAGAATAATGCCCTCCCCAGAGTAATGTGACACACACAAATTATTTTGGTAGTTTCATGGCTTTAAAACAAGCAATATTCTCTAAATACAGTTGTTGATGTGCATACTTTATATGTAGAAAGCCTTTACAGTATAAAGCCTGGAGTCCAAAGAGGGGCTTACTAAATGAAAATCAGCTAGATGCATATTTTAATAGTTAAGAAATTTCCCAAATACAAATAGCAGTTCAGATCTCATGAATCTGAATTTTGGGAGTGAATCTGCTTTCATAAAGGGGGTAAAACCTGAGAAAAAAAAAATCTAACAAAGGGAACCTTAGAAATTTTTCTCCCCTTTGCTCCTCTATCTGTCCTTCATGGGAGAGCTGGTCCAGTCTGATCCTGGATATCAGGTAACAGTCAAACTGAAGTTCACCTTGGTGGATAGACAGCAGGACTGTAACCCAGTCTTGCCTAACTGCCTGGGCTATAGCGACAATGGAAATATTTACCTTTTTAGGATGACGAGAACAYGCATTGTCCATGGAAGGAGGAGAAAGGCTTGGTTCATCTGAACAGCTTCCACTGTCCTCCTAGCCACAGTCTCTGGCTTGAGAGGAGGAAAAAGATTAGGGAACCTGAATAAAGTAAAAAATAAAATAATTATTTAAGTCCTTGTTTAAGATAACAGTCTAAGACCTGATGCCCTCCAAGTTATCATTGGTTAGTAACATTGAAACATACCCCAAAGCTGTCTGGAAGGAACAGAGAACAAGAATGAAGCCCAGGTCCTGTAACTCTGTTTTGCAACCAGTAGTACTGGACTGGCTAAACAGTTAAGAAATGAACATGTTGCAGCCTTTAGACGGAAGTGGCAGAGTGTATTCAGGACCTTGCTTCAGGGATTTTCTTAAGCAGTTTGCAAACTAACATCACAGCTCTATCTTTTCAGGGTCAGTGTTATTCTTCCTCTCATCTGCTCTCTGCTTGATTCAAACTCTCGACAGGTGATCTTCCCTCACTGTTTTTGGTACCAAGAATAAAGCTTTTCCTGGCTCAACAATGGCATGACATTGTGTACTTTTTCTGAGCTAAAGGGCTAAAGGAGCACACATTCTATTAATGGAGCATTTTGTCCATTTTAAATGATTAATTTCAGTGTGTAGCTGTAACTCCCTTCAGTGGGAAAGAATTAAGTATTTAAATGAATAAAGAAGGTTTTACTGTTAATTCTAAAGTAATTCGTAGGCTGCTCCCTTCTGAATGACCTCAATTTTCAGATTGCTTCCCCTCCCTCTCTGGTGGCTGCAACTGGCCCAAATAGCTTTCAGTTTTCTCTGCAGAAGCAAATGCCTCAAATATATTCTCACACAGTTCAGGCAGTTTGTATGAATGTGCCAGTAAACTGAAGAAACCAGTCTGATGAGTCCCAGGCGGCCTAGGGTGACCCCCTGTTCCCAGGCAGCCAAATGAGACATCAAATTCTCTTAACTAAATGAAGCATTAATTAGGAGTGTATTCTGATGATTCATTTAAAATGAGATGTTTTATTCTAGCTCCCCTGGACTGACCTGATTCTCATGCCCTGAAACATCTCTGTGCTTGTGTGGAAGGGCAGGACTGTTGTGGCATTCACTCCAGGACAGTCTAGCAACCCCAAGGTCAGGCTCTCCATAAAGGCAAGGGAAGAGGCTTTGGAGGTGCAATAGTCAATGGCACCAGGGATGGCTGACAAGGCCAGGACAGAGTTCAAGCAAACAATGTGTCCATTCTGCAACTCCAGCATCCTTGGCAGGAATGCTTTGGTGGTCTGAAGAACAACAGAGAAAAAAAAAAAAAGTTTTGCTCAGCAGAGATACAACAAAAACAGTAGTGCCTGAAAAATAAGGTGACAGAGAGACAACAAGCCAAACTGCGCTGTCCATTAAGCTAGGAAAGGAATGGGAGAGCGCTTTGTTGCCATGTCATTCTTTGAAAGCTTCTAAACAAAGTTTGTGTATTAAAAAAACCAAGATCTTTCCTATCTGTGAGCAGTGCCCACAGGTGAAGGCCATGAACAGAATGTTCTGTATGTCTAAGAAGTTCTTATAGAGGATAAAATCTTCAATAAAGAGATTAAATCACAAAGAACTCTTTTTTCTTTAATTACTATTATTTCTATCTAATTAGAAATGGAATGAGTTCATGCTAGCTTCCTTCCTTGAGCAATGCAGCCTCATGCTCCTCTCACGTTCCACACATCACTGAGCAGAAAACTCTTCTCTGTGAGCTTGGCCTTTCTCAAAAGAAATCAGATGTTTTACTGGAAATCACAGAATGGGAATGCAAGAGCATCAAATACTCTGCAATTACTGGAAGCTTTTAATATGATATTTTAGAAGAAGTAACTGAAATCCATTTGAGAGAGTATGTCAAATTTAATTTTTTTTCAGATTTCTTTCCTCTGGCCTTTGCCCCTCACACTGTTTYTCCTGTCTCTCTTTTGTGTCAGACTGATCTTACCAAGCATCATTCAGAAAGGCCTAGCAGCAGCCAAATGTTTACTGGCTGTAATCTGTCACCMTCATTCCCAAGCCTGAATACACGAGCTACAAGAGCTTATCTTACCCAGAACTGTCCCAGGGTGTTTATATGTTGTGATTTGAGCAGTGCATCATCATCGCTGTCCATCAGGCTCTTACCATGGACCACAGCAGCATTGTTCACTAGGATAGTGATATCACCCACCTGCAAAAACACAAATGACTTRTCACAACTAACACCTCTCCTCACAAACCAGAAGTCACTATCAGCCTTCTAGTAGTGCCTGAATATATCATTATTTTCACAGCTTTGGCATTTTTGCTCCATGGGTTTTGTAATCCTTCTGGATTGCTTAAACCGATAACYAGATCTTTGTACAACATAATCTGGATTAATCTTGAACCCGGTCTGTCTCAGTTACTCACCTCTGCTCTGTTCAAGCTCATCTTTGTATTGTAAGAATATAAGAATTAATATAAAAATTAAGAAGACAAGTTCTCTGCTACTTTTGCCTAGTATAGATATTCACCTACTAGTACAAATAGATGAAGAAATTTGATTAGTTATTATTCATATCTTCTTTGTAAGGGTGAAAATATTTATGCTCTGGCAATAAATGCAACSAGACAAAACCTTTTGACTACGTCACATAGAGAATGTGCACCTCCACACCAGTGGAGTTTTTTTTCCCCATCAAAGGTGAGTGAATTATTAAATCCTGCCTACAAAGAGTGTTTCCACAGACACCAACCTTTTCCCGCACAGCTTTGGCTTGCTGATAGACCTCCTCTCGGTTTCCTACATCACAAATGAAATAATGGCACTCGGTCCCCATCATCTTGATTTCCTCTGTGGTCTCCTTCAGGCATTTCTCAGTTCGACCCCACAGGATGATCTGCAGCAAGAAACTTTTGTCAGGGTCAAACTATTTCTGCTTCAAATCTAAAGTAATTAAAACATGCTTCTAACGAACAATTTGAAGAACATCTTTAAYGTGCTTTCACTGCCAGCTCTCCTGCTGTTTCATTTAAGACTAACAATGATTTTTACTAATGATAACAATGATTATAAATAATGTATGGGAGATGGGACTCTAGCAYGGTGGTGGTAGCTGAAGCCCGCTGTTGATATTCTCTTTACAGGTGATAGCCTRTTCTTTATAAGCAAAACAATAATGAAATCAAAAAATCAGATCTTTAGCCTCATGTAATGAATACAGGAGGTACTTGGCAGATTTTCTATACCATGACTTTTGCTATACACACACAGAGAAGGATAACTTCTAATTCTAAAATCCCAGACCTTCCTGTACACCTGGCATGTTATCTATTTCTTGTTCTACATTTGAAGACAGTATCTGCTCTACAGTAAAACGTATTTCTTCAGCATATCAAAGGTAACAATTTGCAGTGCTGATTGTTGGCAGCCAGGGTTCCAGGTGCATTTCAAGTAAGAGGCTCATCCTAATCCAGACATTTAAAGTGAGAAACTTCTAGCATAAATTTATTTTGCAACTAATACATGAAAGATTTCATATGTCACTTCCAGTTAACAACCATAATAAAAATGACAAAATACTTCTTGTACAAAAGGTAATTCTTAGTATCAGTGGAAACAAAACATTCAAACTGTATAGCGTAGATTTAATATGTAATGAAGACTTAGCCAGTGCAACTCTGTCTGTGTTTCTGCACCATCATGGAAAACAAAAATAGAAATAATCCCAAATGTTGCTAAGTTTATTAACTTTCACTGCCACACTTCACCCAGTATTATTTTTCCTACTGAGACAACAAGGCTAGTTTTAATTCTCTCAAGTAAGAAATGGTGCTTCCACTACTATCCTTGGAACATTAATCCAGAGCTAAAGACATTTAACTGAAAGAATTTCTTCCCAGTATACCGAACACTATTTTCTATCTCATTTAAAGCTACTGGAAGAGAATATAATTTCATCTCTCCATTACCAAAGACAACTATATTCRTGAATCAATCCATTCTTTTTGCTTTCCAAGCTACAGACAGTTGTCTCATCATTTATCCTGTTATGAATGGTTGGACACTTGTCATTCTGCACAGCATAAATTACTGAATGAAGGATGCTACAGAAATCAACTGACTGCTCTGCCAGTCAAACAGCAAGAGACAAAAGAGACAGAACTAAAGGTTGCTACTGCACGCAACTGCGATTAAAAGCAACAAGTCTTTTTCCACAGCAGATGATTGCATTTATAATATAAAATACTACTTAGGACTAAAAAAAAATGAAATTCACATGGTCAAATGCAGCTTTATCCTGATTATGGGACTGGAAAAACAGGTCTTGGAAACGGAAAGGCTTTGCTGCCCTCACAACGGTACTATTTCCAAGCAGAGGCCTTATAATCTGTGATCCAGGATTACAATTGCTTCCCATACCAGTGGCTACTGAGTATGAATCTGACTGCTATCCTGAATTTTTATGGTTAGAAATAAGCACACTTAATCTCACAACCGGTATTAAACCTCTGGCAGGGTCAAAGAGTTCTTCCAGGACAACTAAGCAAGGCTAAAACCCATAAGTACCTGGGTCCTCAATCCATTTCCTAAATGAGTAAAATCTAAAATTAATCCCATTTATAAATCATCGGCACATCAATGAACACACACACACACACACACAAAAATGGGCTTGTATGCTGAAAGACATAGGGGTGCTGCTGAACATTTTTGATTTGATTTACAAAGAAATAAGGTGTTGGATTTCCTGTTAACTAAAGTTACATTTCCATGCTTATTTGTTCTAAAGGAATAGCCAGAATACACAGTAATTAAACTTCCTAAGTAACTTTATTTCAAGGCTTGTTCAAAGAAAAAAAGTTTGAGCCTATCTGTTGCCTTGTGATTATACAGGAAAAGTGTAGAAACAGGCACATGGACAGTGTTTTGGAGGAAAGGAATATAAAAAGCAGAATTTATGCTGTGAAGGAGGAATGAGTTGGTTAACCAGAAATTTSAGAGCAAATATAAATTTCCAGAATTAAAGGCTGTAAGAAAGCTAAAATACTGGTTTGTCTTTGAAAACCTCAGCATAAGGTCATCCTTGGCTACCAGGCTCTGGCATCTACAGAAAGCTTGTAAAATTGAAGTTTATTTACTTGCTCCTGAACTCAGAACTAGATTGGCTGATATTTCTTATGCCCCCACTGCAGGCTTGATGGGAAATCAAAAACACTTGAGAAATTTCACAAGCTTTGAGGAAATATTTACAAAATATTGTTCAATTGTAAGTGTACACACATTTCATAACCTACAGTTATGTGGAAAGGGGAGGAAAAAMCACTGCAAACTGCCAATGTAAGCATCAAGCTTGATGCCCACAGTCCTGAGTTTGTGCGAATGTGGCCTTGAGCCTCTCAGTAGGGTTGGATCAGTCAAGTGCAAATGCTGAGAAAATAACTGACAAGTYGAAGAGTGAGGGGAGATAGAGGAAGAAGAGAGAAATAAGGCATCAGACAAGGGCTGAGTAAATAAGGCAAGAAATTAACCTCATATTCCTAGCACTCCAGGGTTTCATGTTGCTATTGCAAAATAAGAAGTCGAGCCCTAAGTCTTCACCTTCAGCTGTTTTAAACATCCATACAGCCTCCTATTCTCATGAGTTGCCACGGGTGCATTGAATTGTCAGGAAATACACATGGAAAAATAGTTAAGCAACGGACGACCTATCAAAGCTACATCTGTCTGTGATGCAACTCTTGGACTTGATTTTTTTATGCCCCAACACTTACTTCATGATCTTTAATATCCTACAGATAATCTTGCAAGATGACCCCTTTAAAAACTGGGCCATCCAGGGAAGACAGAATTTGATGATTATCCTTCTAACAGCATGAACTTTAGTAGTGATTTTTTTCCATTAGAAGTTTTTAAGTCCCTAATACTGTTCACAGTCAGGTGAAGGCTTCAGCCTGCGTAAGAGAAAAGCAGTAAATGAAAGACCATTCTTTCGTGAGAGGTGAAAGTTCCCTAACAGCACAGTGGGAAGTCAGGCTTCCTGCTGTCATTTTTGCTACTTTTTACAGATGGATAAACTCAAAACTCAATACACCATGCTTTTGGTCCAAATTCAAGCTTGAATGGTCCTATAAGATCATATGAGGCTTTCACTTTCTCTCTTACGTCTAGCCAGAAGTTTAAACTGGCACAGACTTCACTCTGGCCTCCTAGGATATCAAGTCTCACAAAGGGATGAAACTTTTACTTGCTGTTTTAGACTCTCATTTGAGGGCTCTGCTGCTCCTCAACAGAAGGCTTTGGCTGGTGTTACTGTGTAGACAGTAATTCCCTCTTCTCTTCTTGCTTGCAATGGTTTCATCACTGTTTTTCTAGGTCCTTATTCTACTCTATTGCCTCCTGAGGAGAAAGTCTACCAACCTACTTGTAAGTCCTCAACTCTCTTGAATTCACCTCCCGCAGAATCTGCAATTTGACACTTTGCTGTTGGGCACTCATAAGGTTGTGTTGCTCTGTAACATTCTCACTAAAGCAGATACATCACTGAACCAGCGAGCTAARGAGTCAGCGATCAACACGCATGTTCTGAATGCTCCTGAACAAAACGTTTGCTCACAGTTGAACAGACGGAGGACTGTGGGGCTGGGCCTGTGTTTTTCATGGAGCATCAGCTCCATGAGCCCCAGCCAGCCTAAACCGTGCAGTTGCCACTTCGCTTCCCTTTATGTGTAAGGACGTAAGTAACTCTCATTGTATCCTTTGCTCAGTCAACGTCAAGGAATGCATCTTCCGGSTTTATCCTGCCCTAGTTAGGATTTGACTGCTCTGCATTTGTAAGCAGTCTAGGTCTGGAGCTTATGAAATAGTCCATTTTATTAGGAGGCAGAATTTTCAATACATAGACATGGGTCCAAGAGTCTGGTCTGTGTTCCCTTTCTCTTTTAAGTTTAATTCTGAATTGGCAGTAACTACGTCCCATCTGGAGACTTAAGTCTTGGAGAGAACGACTCTTACAATCACAGAAGTTCCTGCCTGAGACAGAGAAAAATGTAGAGAAATGAAGGAGAGAAGAGACAGTGTTGCGCGTTACACAGCCCTTCGGGAGGCTGCACAGCCACCCATCCACCGTTATGCAATGGTGCAGGGAGGAATATTTAATCTGCGTCTTGAGAAGTTCTTGGACAGACAGTTTTCCGTCCTGGAAAGAATCCAGCCACCATTTCATCTCCCCCTTCATCTCGTCATCCTCTCCCGCCCGCCCCTCCCTACCGCACTAGACACGCTCTCCTTTCAAAAAGTTACTGACCAGAAAATTGTCGAGGGCAGCAGCCCAGCGAGGCGGTTAATCCCCGCTGCGGCAGGCCTGCTCCGGAGGCTTCCTGCCCTGCTCTTACCTCCGGCTGACCCCGGCGCTGGCAGCGGGCAGGCAGGTGGAACCCACGCTGCGGGCTGCTGCCGCGGGCGGGCGGCCGGGCGAGCAGGAAGGAGCTTCCCACCGTGGGACACCCGAATAATGGATTTATGATGACAGAGGAACTTAGCACRGCCTCCTCTTAATTAACTTAGAAGTAGCTAATGGCGGGGATGTCACAGTTTAGTGCAGATCTTCCCAGGAGTTATTCATGAGCAGGTTTTGCAAAACAAACCTTATCTCTTTATCTTCCACCCCGYGGCAAGTCACTGAATGCCTTATCTGGCCTTAGGAAAAGCATTTCAGCTAGAGTGGCAGGCTCGGCAGACACTGCATCCTCCACTCCCGGAGGACTCGTTTAACTCTGGACTTTAATCTGATAATGAGACCTGCCCCAAGGTCGAAGGGGAGTCAAAAGGATGGCTTGAGCTCCTGCAAGACCTTCTAATAGAGGCCTGTACTGGCTACTTGCCAGAAGCCCAAAACCTGACTACAGTTTTAAATCCTGACTTTTCACCATAATGCAAGTCAGTAAGAGCTATGCTTCTGAGAGTCACAGAATCAGATAAGGCCACTAATTTATATACACTGGTCCAGACTGAGGCTGCTATCCACCTAAATATACACACATGATCCACACCCCCAGAGCCCTATGTTTAATACTGGTGAAGGAGATGAGGTTACAGCTGATTTTACATCATTTACAAGGCTATTTAACTGCTTACAATTTTATTGCTAGCACAATTCAAGAAAAACAGCAAAGGAATGTTGCCCCTTTACATCTCCAATTAATTTGGCACTGTATCTTCAGCAAACCTGCTGTGCTAACCTTTGCCCCTTGGACAAACTAGACCAGTATTGGAAAGGAGTCCCACAACAAAAGAGTCTTTGAGACAGAACATGTACCATTTGTTGACTCTTTCCTTGGATTATCTAAATTTTATTTTAATAGAGGATTGTTCAGTCCCAGTCTTTTCTTAACACAACAGYGTGCACTGTGATTAGCAGATGTAATTTCCATTCCTACAGTTTCTGCATTTCATGATTCAAAAAGCAATTCTCGGTATCAATTTGAAGACGCTGCAAGATGAAGATGTTGCAGAGACACACAAAAATGCCCTTCCTACCTGACCTCATCATTGTGGTCTCCACAAATCAGCCACAACGCCTAGCCGTGGATCATTAGAGATAGTAGGAAGCTGGTAGGTCGACCATTTCACTCCCTTTCAACCTCCTTCGTAGGCCAGCGGAACAAAAGTCGCTCTGTTTGAGCTGGTATCYGCAATTGCACAGACTGCTACCTTTGTTCAAACGGAGAAAGCCTTTCAGTGCCCAATACTGAGAGTTCCTGCATAGTTTTAGGAAGTACAATGTGTACATAATCCACTGAAGTATGTCCGTCTTATCCCACTGTGTTAACAAAGCCTGGTACTAGTAACTCACAGTTGGTCCTCCGAAGAGATGCATTCCAGTGTATCCCATAATATCCCATAATCCCAGGAGAGTTTTGCATATCATGAAAACAGAAGGCTAAATCCTACAGCCTCAAAACTGTTCATATGATTTGTTGTCAATGGCATAAGGATTTTTTCCTCCACCCTTTCCCCTCTCTTGCCCCCAGGGTAAAGTCAGACAAGTTATTTCAGGAGTTCTTCATGGCAGAGGCATGCTAAAGACAGATTACTGCAAGAGTGAAAGGTGTGGCTGTTCAGTGTGAAAAGCCAATCTTTGCTTTAGAAAGGAAAAAAAGAACCTTTTGATGCCTGAAGCAGGTCAAAATACTTAACCCAGCCCCTTAGTGACACTTGTATAAAAGTAAGCAAACAAAGCGAGCCAGTGGAAGAATTTATCAATTCCCACAGCGGAAAGTGAATATCAAAGCGGCAAGGGACTAGTATAAGAAAGATTACTGATAAGCATGGGGGACGCAAGAGGGTGAGGCTATTTGCCTGTTTTACACAGATTGGCGTTTAGAAGGTGTAAAGATATTTGACTATATGAGTTTAATTTAAATTTGAACACTGCCAGCATGTTAAGCACAAGACTTAGTCTTTATTATAGGCTGGTTTGAGTTAAAGCCAGGCGTAATAGACAGTAATGAGGATAAAAGGTGTGACAGCAAGAGAGTGAATAGCAATTCCTTTAGTCTGGAGTCGGAACTTTAAATGTTTTACTGTATCTTTCGATTTAGCACTCAATGGGATTAACATTATTCACCAGTGGTACCCTGGCCACCCTTTCCTCCTCTACAGGAAAGAAGACTGCGCCTAAAAACTCACGGAAAAGTATGTAAACACCTGTCTCCTATTCAACAGAGGCTTTCCTTGGAAAAAGAACTTCCAATTTTCTGTCTGCACACAGCCATTTGAGACCAGCTCCCTCTAAGCAGCGAACAAATGCCTACTGTTCTCACGATCAGGACTACTTAAGGACAGGTGGTCCCATGCTGACTTTTTTCCAGTGGTTTTTCCAATTGCTTTCGTCTGCAACATGAACTGCGGCTCCAGACTGCCTTGGGAGCAGCCCTTTTCAGCTCTGCTGTACAGGGCGGCTGAGGAAGGCGAAGGGTTAGGGTTGTTTGCAAGAGGAGGTCATGCAAGAGTCAGCCTTTACAATCCTATTAACGCTGGGACAGGGTCAAATGGAGTGCACGCTCCAACAAAAGCGCCAAGTGGCCACAAGCTGTCACCCTGCAAAGGTTCAGGGAGGCATCTGCGGGGGGGAAAAACGACAGATTTTTAATGGTGAATGTCTGCCACACCATGTGTTAGAACTCGCCTCTGCTCCAGGGAATCGAAGCACACAAAGAACTACCCAGCAATGAAATTCGCAGGCTGCAAATTGGAAAGAAGTGGCATATCGGGGCTGGGGAGGAGAAGAGRGGTTTCTTTTTATTTAAATTACATATTTGATATAAGACCTTGAAGATGTGTACCAACAGAAATACAATAGTCCATCCTGCCATCCCTATTACCCAGATTCCTACAAAAATGTCCATAGAGATCTCAGGAAATTGTACGGAGGGTAAATATACAGGTGCGAAAAGCACTTTTTTACCACAAGGACAGCAGACAGGATAAAAGGATAGAAAGTCAATAAATAACATTTTAAAAGAGAAATTAATGGATTTGCTTGATGAAAAGGACATAGTCCAATATGTATAATTTCAACATAGTTGATGGTTTGCTGTTTGTACTTTTTTCCTTCCAAAATGCTGCATTATTGCAACAGCCCTCAGGGTAGAGTTCTTAACATGTGGCAGTTTTAACGTGCATGTAATATAGTTAAACATTCACCATGATACAAAGTTATATTGACACTGACAGATAAGAGTGTTTTTGTAAAGCTAACATCAATAAGAAGTTTAGAGTACAGGGATATTTTAGAAGTCAGGGACATTCGAAATTAAAAATGTAGTCCCAATTCATCGCAGAAGTAACACAGTGTTATTTCCATCACCTTACCGGGTCAAAGTGACTCCTGAAACTGCTTGATTCAATAAAACTTCACTGAAAGGTCTGCTAGTCTGCTAGCCCTTAACTAACAAACTACAGAAAAGCAGACATGAAAAAAACACAAATTTATACATAAGAAGAATTAAAGAGCTACAAACTTGGTGCCAATAAAACTGGATTTTTTTTTTTAAGACTTTGCTTTTACATTTATGAGCCAATTTCTACAGTAGAATGCCAAATCTTGAAACACGAGAGTTTCCAACTTCTAGAGAACAGTGTTACCACTGCACCAGTTTTGGCACAGCACTCAGAGACCCCTACAGTCGGTCCCCAGTGTAGCTTATAAAAGTACAAGCTATGYTTGATTACGAACCGCACAGCACAAAAGAAATTTAACTTCTTAACTCTGAGTATTTTCAGCTTTTCTTTAAATTATTATTTCATCAGCACTTTACTTATTTTGGGGGATATATACAATTCCTCTATGCTCTCTATAAAACATACAATTTTATCAGTCAGGTAATATATTCAAAAGGCAATTTAATTAGCCTTCTGATGCTAGCCTGGCTCTGAACTTTGGCAGCAGATCTGCGAACACCGCTCTGTGAACTGRAACTGGGTTTACATTGGTATGTGGTTCCACGATGTGTCGTAGTCCTACTACAGTCAAGGCAACTTCGCCTTTTGCTGTATTGTCATATGAGGAGAAATAAAAAGTGGACAAATTGGTAAATGGGTTAGAAGCTCTGAGGCATGAAGAAAGCCACAAGGAATTTTTCCCAGAGAGAAGATGACAAGGGGGACAGATAAGCACAGTCCTTGTAGGAATGTCAGAGAAAACGAAGAACTGGGAAGTATTTAAAGCTGCTGAATTTAAGGAATGGCTTGCAACGACAACAACAAATATGCAAACCTAAGGATGAATTAAGAACTAAAATCACTTTCTAGAGGTGAGATGCTTCTCTAAATCTCTAATTTTGCAAAAATGTTGCATTAACAAACCAATAATGATGGTGGTCAAACCCATGACCATAGCGCTTCCCCTGTGTGAGTGGCAAGCAAGTGTAACGATGTCCGGAGGAGATGGCTGACCCACCGCTGAACCCCAGGCTCTACAGGGCACGCGAGGTGCCASATCGCCACGCATACACACACACATACATGTGCATACACACACACACGTCTTTACAGCTTAAAAGGTGTCACAGATCAAGCTGTAACTGTTACACATCGTCTAAGGAAATGAAACCCTGAAAACCCCCCTTTGATGGCCAAGCATTTTGCTTTTAAGGAGGCAAACTTCGTGCTTCCATAAAGCACGCGTTTAAATATAAACACAGCACAGACAGTAATCTCTAAGGTGCCTGGATTTAAATCAAATTGCAAGCAACACAAAGAACACTCTACAATATTGCGYGATCAGCGTATCTCAAAACCCCAAAATCAAATAATTCAGTTCAGTGAGACAGGACTCCTGTGTTTCCCAAAGGTCTTGGAAATGTTCTTGCATCATTTCTGACAGCTCACTGTAGTAAGAGCCAGCCCTGTTCTATTACTGCTTTGGGAAAGAAGTATTTGCATCAGCTGCACTGCTTTAGTATTCTGTTTGGAAGCAGGAATTCTTCACTTTAAAACAGTAAGCTGAATTCTTCAGGAGGCCGGGCACAGGGAATTTGAGTTTGTAGTTAGACAATTCCAACCCAGTAAAACGGGACTGCAGAATTTCCCATTCCCTCTCCAAAATACAAGATGGGTAAGTCTCTCCCAGTGAATGTGCTGATCAGAGAGATGGGCTGTTTCTGTTTACTATGAGCAAGGAGATTAAAATAACAAATCCAGGACAAACACTCATTTAATCTTCAAGTAGAAAAGATCTGATTGTCTGGTGTTACTGTTGATCCCTTCTTTTTAAGGGCAAGGAAAGGTGAACTGTGCAGTCTCTTGACAACAGGATTTTCCACTCCCATGAATTTATTCTAAGTCTTGTAATATTTGAGGCTTTTCTTAAAGTCCAGCATCCACAATCAAAAGATTATCTGAGAATTTCTGCCTTTGTTCAAAGTGCTGCAAGTTTGTCTGCTCCTCAGATATGCAGAAAATCTTGAAAACCGACTTGGTTGTACGCAAAGATTCACATAGAGAGTATATAATTTGAAAATTCAATTCTAATTATTTAAAATCTCATGCTTCTTTTTGAGTAGTAATTCAGCAGCAACTAGCAAACAGGAAACATTTGCTGTACAGTAAAGCACCTAAAACCCACTGAAATAAGGTTTTGTCAGTATCTGAAGGTTTCACTGATACAAGTGTTCAGCACTCACAGAAACTCAGCTAGCAGTTTCAGTCCATGACTTAATGGAAGAGAGAACGTATCTAAAAGACAAACACCACCTATCAGTACAACGGGTGCAACCTGATGTCTACGCCRTCCGAGAGAACGAACACCGACTGAATGAGACATCAAGCTTAAACTCCCTTACRCCTTTTTTAAAAGGTTGTTTCATTTAGATAAGAGGTGTCATAGATCAAACAGATCATACCAACTGAAGGCTGCCACCCCTCCTCTGCAGAGGCTCTTTCTAACCTGTGGCTAGAAGTATGCCAGACTGCAGGATAATCACAGTCCAGAACCTTTCCCGGCATCATTTCTATACCAGTTCGAAATAAAWAGAATTTTGAAAGACCCACAAAGATAAAACTGCCACTGATTATATACTGAGAGGAAAATTTCTCTCTTGATCACACCAGTAGGACATAACTATTTCAGCAGAGCTGCATTTGTGCGCTCAAATACTATTTTATTGTGATAAGTGTAGCACTGACATCTGCTTGGGAGATGTTAGACAACAGAAATCCCTACGTTAATCAAAACAAGYGAGCTCCGCAACAATGTATTCGATAAATTTTAATTAATAATGTGTCAACATAAGGGTGGCTGTCTGCAAAACTCTTTCTTAATTATGCATAATTTACGGCTAAACTAATAGGATGAACAATTTAAATTAGTTACAAACTCTGCCAAGGTACCCATCTATCCTCAAGTCTATTAATTAGAATCAATTTAATCCCTGCTGGGATAAAGGTCAAACTACATGAATTTGACCCTTTTCTACTGGCGTCAGTGTTATCAGCCAATGGATCTGGCACTGCCTGGGTCTGAGTTGTTCGACTCTTCAGTGTGTTGACATGATGCTTTGAAGACGACAGTCTGGGCCAGACTAAGAAACTCTCTCAATAATTTCTGCTTTATATTCCTGATAATTACACAGACTTAAAACTTTCAGAGTTCACTCTCTCTTGGTGGTCAGCTCTGAGGCTGTTGTTCTCTGCCTTTGACAGTTTTTCCTTTCCAGTCTTCCCTCCCTACATGCTACCGGGAAATAGATTTGTGTCTTCGATTCAGTTCAGGAATCAAAATGAAAAATGAAAAATCAATAACTAACTTGATATTTGTTTTAAAATTTTAAAACAAACATACAAAAATCAATAAGCATTAGCTAACATCCCAAAGGGTCCACAAGCGAAGATGCAGATTTGCCTGGCATAAAGAGAACTGCTGTCTCCTGTTCTTCTCCCCATAGCTCCTGGTGAGTAACTGGCTACTTCCGTGAAGTCCCAGGTCTCTTCTTGGGAAAATGATTATAATAGTTTCAAACCCCTACTGTGAAGCTAAGTTCCTGGTCACAGCCACAGTAGCACGATGTGAAACCAGCTGTTTCCAGGTGTACTAGCTTTGTGCATGCTCTCTTCAAATGCTGATTGGTTTGAGGAACGACATTCAGAATCTGTTCAGTCTTGTAAGTCCCCCCTTCATGTTTTTTACTATCCATTAGACAGTATCACCTTAAATGCTCCAATCAGGAGAAATTTCCACAACGCTAGTAGTGGTACACAGATCTAAACAGACAAGCAAACAGCGAGAGATGGATCCTTGCCAATCTTGAAAATCCAAGTTCAAGGCAGAAGCTCTGCCTTTTCATCACGAGCAACTACAGGCATAGAGTCAACAACCAACTAGAGGAAAAAAAACAGAGGAAACAAAAGTAGTATCCTTATGATGTATCACAGATAAGCTCTGTGCACAACTCATTCCAAAATGTTTAATGTGCTGTTTCATTTGCTAGCTGGCTGATGTTTCATAGGCATCACAGGAAAAGACTGGAAGAAAGCAAGCTTCTCTCCCTCTCATGTCATACAAGGACAGGAGGAGAACTACGGGGAAAGCGTAGCTATCCAGAGCCCAGTGGTTACGCATAAGAAATATAAATTTCATAGCATTCAGAATTTGTGAAGGCTGCTTTTCTCAGTTTTACCTAGAAAACAGTTAAACTAGGCATCTCCCTTCTTTCCTTTCAGCATCTTGGGGCAATTAGGGCTCAGCACACAGCACTCCTGGCACTTTCTGCTTGTCAGCAACCTACACTAAAAAGGTGACAGGGTTAAAAAAAAAATCTTTGATTTCTTCTAGGCTTTTCAGCCAAAATGCTTAGAAATATATGCAGGGCTTAAGATCACTCTTAAAGCAAATTGTGGTGCCAGACTAATTAGGCATTAGCTCAACAGCATGTTTAACATTTTATAACGTAGTAAAAACTATCTATATATGTTAGTGCTTCAGATGGAAATAGTTCTACAAACTTTTTCCAAGTCTATACCAGACATAAGACGTAAGTGYAATAGAAATACACAACAGCACGTTTATAAGTCATTGCAGGTGGTGGAACCACACAAATAAAAGAGATGACTGAATCCCTTCAGAGAAGTAAGGTGAAAATCATAGATCAAACGCATTTTCTTGTCAATCTTGAGAAAAAAACAACAACAATAAAACACAAAATGATCCTTTTTCCCTTCCCTGACCAAATAAAACTAAGACTGTATGCCTGCTCTACTACTTTGACCAGGTCACCTCTCATTTAGGATCTCACTGCCTCCTCTTCAAGCTTTCTAGATCCAAGCTCCTGTATTGACTTTCAAGGCCACTATCCCCACGTTATCTATCACCTTTCAATTAGTATCAGAGCTCCAACTGCAGCCTTCACCTCCCAGCAGTAAATTTTCAAACAACATTTGCGTTTTCTACCACACTGTCTGCACCTTAAAAGAAAGTGTCTTAAGTGTGCACACCTCTGCAAAACTCCCCCAAAACTCTATTCTTGTTCTTCAGATCCTACCTTAAAAACTGTTGCTGTGATGCCTAAATAGCTAAATAGCTAAAATTTAAAATAGCTAAATGAGTGCTGCTGAAATCATTCTCTACACTGCCCATCAGTACAGACTTCTAAGTTTGTGTTCAGCTGTTGCCTGTTGTTTTATACCTACATTGTAAACTCTACGGTAGGCAATGTCTTTTTCTACTATATTTACACAGCACATTTAGCATACAAGTTTCTGGTCCATGAGGTTTCTGAGGCATTACAAAAACGTTAATAATGACCTAATCCTTAAAACTTAGCTCACGATTTCCTATAGCATTGAAACACTCCTTATATTCTGTAGGAACCCTCATTTAACTAGATCGACCCCAGTCCTTAAGCATTCTTAAAAGTCCTGGATTTCCGAGCGACAACATAACGCTGTCTCAACAGGACAGTATTTTCCCATGACACCACTATATCCTGATGCGGTAAGACAAGCCTGTTACGCTGCAGGTTCCACCTCTTGTTAACGTTATTTATTCTCCTTACAACWTGCTTGGTAACAAATGACAGACATGTTCTAAATGATAAGTTAAAACAGCTTCAGGGAGAATGTTGCTTCATGGGCATCAGCAGACCTGATACCTGATAAATTCTGGTTGTACTTGCCAATCAGAGACACTTATTYAGCATGTTATTCAAGCTGCTGGCCTTGGTGCCAGTACACATAGGTACACATAGCAGGCTTGATGCCATCTGAGCCTGGGACTTGATACAAGGGTTCTTCTACCCATCCTTAAACTCAATCAACAAGACAGTGAGCTGTTATATATATTAAAAAAAAAAAAAAAAAAAAAAAAAAAAAAAAGCCTTTCCAGAGATTTGGTAAAGCAACTCAATCAAACCTATACTCTCATACCAAAACGCCAAAGCACTAAAAGCTCCTAATTATTATATTATTTTGCATGACATGAGAGAATGTTCACTCCCCAATTTTTCGCATAATTCTGGTCACTGGCAAGTTAAGGCATGGTCTAATAATTCACTGTAAGATTAAGTGCATTTACCGTCATTAAAAATATGCCCCAAACTGTTCAAATGTTTTTTTTTTTCCCCATCAGCTTATTCACACAATAGGATAAACTGGTATTTGCACGGTGGGCAAATTTTCTCATCGTACTAAAGTATCTAAATCATCTGATATCATAGATGATTAGAATCTAGTATCACAAAAAATAAATCTCTTCAACAAAACATTTCCTTTTAGGTTATCGTATCTATTTCACTTTGAGACAATGTCGAATTATCTTTTCAATGTGGCTAGTTACTTATTTGGACTGCTAAACTACTACGGAGAAATGCAGCAGATACRTGGACTATTTGTCGTTCTGGTCATTCTCCACAGGGCATAAAAAGATKTCACTGAGTTTTTTTCCAARGTATTGTACACCWCGCCAACTAAATACCTATTTGTGCAGTATATTTGCATACTGCCTCTGCACTGGGTAAAGTACACCAGAAGTGTGCCCATTTCCTTTCAAAATATCATATTAAAGGCTTTATGATTTCATCATGTTAGATCACAGTACCTACCTTACTGTGATCAATCATGTTCTTGGAAAAACAGTTCCTCTCAGTTCTGAAATTCTGTTGATTTTAAATCAACTCTTTTCCTTGTGTTAATCTCCTCTGGGGTGACAAGGTCAAGTCTATTCATGTTCTGAACTCAGAGTGGATTATAAGATACATGTCAGAAATCAGTTATTACTTGCAAGTGTAAGTGTCTTCCTGATGACTGGCCCAGCTGCAGTGGATTTAAAAATGTGCAGACAACAAGCAGAAGGACTTACTTGGTGAATTTACTTCAGGTGTGCTAGCTCATCCCTTCCCCCAGTCCTCCAGCACATAAATTGTACTCCTTTGCACATGACAAATTGAATGTCCTCTGGTTTGGAACACTACCGCCTATCTGGATGAACTGTGGCAGATTAAAATTCCTGTGTGTTAAGACTTTGATGTCAGGTTCTTCTTTATGCAAGATCTATCTTTCAAACACAGTTTAGCAGAGAATTCTGGAGGTTCTGGAAGTGAAATCACAGATGAATGGCTGAGAATGAACAATGCTTTAAAAGGCATTTCTAAGAACTCCTACTGAAATCTATGTGAGATAGTCCTAATAGTCCTAATAGCTTTTGCCCTACACCTTAAAAAAGGGCACAGCTCTGCATGACTATTTTAGTCATTTGTCAGCATCAGTCTCAGTATTACGTCTTCACTTARGGAGATGAGTATTACTTTTATACCCAGCTGTTATGACAGTGTAGTTAATCTTTTAATATATAGCATTGGTCTAAAAAAGTATATGCTAATACATACAAATCAGTATGACAGTATATCAGTGTGATCAATAAGGATCAAATTAAAATACTCATTTATGTAGACAATAGGAAGAATGTTGCAGAAACTCATTTCACAAGTCTCAAAAATTTCCATTTCTGGGCATTTCAGACTAAATTCTGAGTCTCCATTTTTTTTACAGTTTCTGCATATGCAATACTCCCACCCAAACTAGAATCCAGAGCCTAAAAATCTCACTCAGCTGAAACTCTCCAAATTTAAAAAGCTCTCAAGCATCTGCAATTTCTATGAGGTTTTCTGTTCTGTTGAATTCACTAGAACACGGAGGGAAACCAGCTCCAGGTTCCTCAGCAGCGGTGCCAGCTTAACAGTTCTCATCCCCTCCTCAGAGCTCCTTCCTCCACGAACATCTTATTCCCAGCCCTGTACAATTCTTTTTGTTAGGCCTCAGTTMTTTGGGATGCTCAACTGCAAATTAGTTCAGAGAATTAGTCCAWCTGAAAAGACCCTTCACACCATTGCCTCACAAATAGTTGCGCCAATAAAAGTACAGCATGAAAAGCGTGTAAATCAGTGCTACTAGAGGTGAAACCTTATCCAAGGAACTCCTGTTAAAACTGATCAAGGACTTGAAGAGTTGTTTAGATTGAAAACAAACTGAAAAAGGACTGCAGACCCAAATGACAATATATCTTCCTAAACAAAGACATTAAGGTCTGACCTTGAAAAATTTGTGGAAGTAAYGACTGAGAAAGAACAGTTGAGATCTTGTTTTTGTTTGCAGCCTAAAAAAGGCTGGAGTGACATAAATCGAAGAAAATCTGTAAATAGTTTTCAAAGCAAAAAAAATAAAGTAGGGTCTTCGYTATTCCAAAACAATTGCTATATTATTATGTTTGCGGAGTTGTACAGCTGCCCATCGCACTGGCAGACTTACAGACATAACTGCCTAGATGCCAGTGCTGACAGAGTGAGGTCATGGCTATCAGCAGCACATTCCACGCAAGAGCAAAGTTTCCGTTTCTTGTTTTTGTTGGTGATAGCAGCTCCTTGCCATCTAGTAAGGACTCTTGTCTGTCCAGATATTCCAGACGGCTTATCTCATTGAAAGCACAAGCATGCAAATCTTTCGAGTCGTCTGGTCTTCCGTAATACAGGAAGCGAACATCCAGAGGACAGAGCAGGGAAAGGAGAGCTCTGTCAGTGCTTACACCAAGGTCATTTCTTGCACAGCGATGAACGTGAAGAACCCTCGAGAAGGTGAACAGGAAATACTCAACTCTCTTCAGCAGCACACTCACACTCACACAAGACCATGGCTGCCCATAGCCCATGGGGTATTTTGGGGCTATCTCCTATGCCGACAACACCGCTCGTTCCCTAGAAGCCCAGTTGTCCATTCAACCACAGCTACGGTTGCCAAAAAGGCAAATACATCACAGCGAGAGAAAACACTTAGAGCAAATCCAGGAGGACAAAATATACGTAGTATGAAACAAAGCAAGATCACAGAAACGATCACAAAGAAAGAGCTGGAAAGCACTGCTGTAAGATCCCTTCTAGAGATGTTACCGAAGAGCCACATTGATCATTTCTGAGACCACATTTCTCAGTGGAAATAAAAAGCCTAATAAAAATCAATGTTTTTTTGACCAGTCTCCAACAGAAAATACCTAAGATACTCTTCCAAAGTCATGGTCAGATAACCTTGAATCCTAAAATATGAAGAGTTGAGGAATGTGTTTCCATACTATAATTATATCCTTTTCAGTTAGTTTTGTTAGGTTTCTACAACATTTAATAATCCAAAATGCATCAGAATCAAGCAACTCTTGCTTAGTCAGAGCTCAGATTAAATCAGTTGTGAGCAAGATAAGTTAAAAATAGAAGTAAAAAATTCAGACATCAAGGAAATGCCCTAAAAGACGACCTGACAAAGAGCAAGACATACATATGATATAATCAAACCTTCATCATTGGAGATCACCAAAAACAGCTTTGACAGATCTCTGGCAAGGACATGGTATTAAAAAAAAAGAAAAAATGCTTTCAGGGAAAGGGAAAGGCCTASAGGAATTCGGTAATATTTTCCAGCTCTAACGATTAGTGAATGAATCCATTCAGCCTTACATTCCCCTGACTACCCATATCTGTATATGGCTGTTCTTCCAGGCAAGAAACACTGTTCAACGAAGTCAGCCTTCCCAAAATTAACTCACTTATGCAGTATATTCTTTGCAAGACATTATTAAGAAACATCATTAAAGTCTGGAAGCAGATTTTACTTCATGGGCGTTCAATCTCAAACTATCACAACCTCACAAAAGTCTCCACTTCTCCCTTTTCAAATATACAGATACAACTCGGTCAATCACAGAATATCAAAAGCCAGGTTCCTTAATAAAGCTACCAATGTGTGGGATTAATACTGAGCTAATGCTCTATTGGCCAGATATGCTTAAAGCGTGATCAAAATTCTCACGAGTTAAAGTCAACAATAGCGATCATCTTACATGCAATATTTTAAAAAGCAGAGAGTACATTTCTCCAGGACTTAAACAGCAGCAAAGTCAGTCCCCAATTGGACACATCTCTGTGGAGCAGTGTTAAACCTGAATTACAATACTTGAGCACTTCTGGAGAAAATTCAATGCTTATACTAACACTAACATGTCTCATCTTCTGTAAATCACTTTTTCTGTTATGGCACATTTACATGCTTTTGTTTCTTCCAGGAGTGCTACAGGGAACATTTAAATCCTCAGTGCCTCCCATGACCGAGTAGTTTTTGAGAACTTCTATCCCAAAGTCAAAAGCAAAGTACAGATCCTTTGACCTCTAAGCGTACACTTGGCACTGGTGAACAGGGATGATCTAATGACTACAGTCTCTCATTGCCTGAAAATCACTGGTAGTCTCAACCAAAAAACGAGAAGACATACATTTCTGAAACTAAAACACAACTGACATGGCCTTGTCCCCTTGCTGGCAATCTCATCAGAGATGCCAGCRAACAACAAGAAGAAATGAAACATCATTTTAGAAGGAAATGGTCTCCTAGGCGTTTATCTGTCCAGGTCACTTTTGAGGCACAATGGCAGAGCAATGGAGTTAAAAGATAGCATATAAGGTGAAAGCCAATCCAGACTAATGATCAGGGGAAAATTCTCATGCTAACAGTCTCAACTAACCTGTCTTGCAGAAGATTCCAATCTCAAAAATACGGTTGTATATCGCCGCCTACCTCCAAAACTCYGCCACTATGTCTGTGTGCGCAAGCGCTGTGATGACTCTTCCAAGATATACTGCACACCCAGGATTAGAATCTGAATGTGTGTGTCACTGTTTCCATCCACCTCTATGTAACAACGTGCGTGGCCTCAGAATTTGGTGCCTTCAGTGGCAAGTGTTTTTCCAAACTTGAAATATCATGACCATACAACAATCAGAATTTGCAATAAATTATAATCAAAAACTCAAGCTCTACAGGTAACTATAAAACAATTGCAGTAGAATAGAAAAATAGAATATCTAACTGTTACAGGTCTTACTGAACAGTGAGTTGCTAGTTATTTCAAATCTTTTTCAGTTCTTTTCCATTATCTAAGAGAAAAGCATAAAATCAGTAGTGCTAAATAAGGATTTCATTCTACAGAGATGGTATTAAATACGGAAAGTGAAGTTTCAGCCCAGAAGGCAGGATAGCAGTGAAATCTCAGAGCAAAGGGACTGGAAACTATCACACCTAGATACAATTTTCCATATTAAATGTTGAGGAAGGCTAAGCATACTTCTATGTTACAGGGAAAATGTGCCACTATCAAAAGTACCCTGAGGGCAGAAGTTGCTGATTGCCACAATTGCCTCAGGATAGCAATGATTTAACTGAAAGGAGAATTTAATTGAGTAAAGGTAAAAACTGAAACACCTTGATCACAGGCAGGGAGAAAACATAAGACAAACCCCCCCCCCAGTACTGTAGACAATAACTAGCAGTCACATAGGATTTCATAACACCATACGAGAAAAGTAAAAACGCCCCAAGAATTTATTATTTTCCTGTTTATTTATTCTAAGATTTATAACAATTTGATAGATAAGGCCTACAAATGAACTGCAGCTGATATCAGTTTACAATAATTTCATCCTCAGCTCTCCAGACTTGTTTTAAATAGCTCCCTCTTCTTTTGGCCCACATCAGCTGGTTCATTAGGGCTGATTACGGTTGTTCAGCATCTAGCTGTACTGCAGCAAAGCAGCTCTTGAATTGGCTTTACAAATGGTAGCACTTTAATACTACAGCTTAGCATAGCAACCAGCCTCAGAAAATAAATAAATAAYGAAGTATGGTATTCTAACAGATAGTGTAAATACACTTTCAGCAAATTGCTTGGGTGCAAAGGTCAGTCAACTTGCTTGTTCTGCCTTCAAGAATTTGTAAATCTCAACACGATGTTTAAACACAAGCATATACAAACATCAAAGTTCAATGCTGACATATTTTACACCTCGAAGTTGTATGCCAGGACTGCCCAATACCACACATAAAACTAATCCATGTGAAAGAAAGTGCCCAAACACTGCCCCAGGTTAAACGCAAGTGTTTCTTTAAGTATTCTCTCATTCTGTATTTTAGTTCCTTTTTATTCTGCATTTATTCTTATTCACTCTCTCTCACACGGAGGAGTATTTATGCAGCTGTCTAATTTCACATGATTCCTCTCTCTCATTGCCCCTAAAGGGAAAGGAGATAAAAGGTTAAACCTTAAGCTTTTTTTTTTTTCCCTTCTCCCTATTCCTGGTTAATTCACACATCTGGGTTCGCGTGCACTTACCAAAACACCAGGTTTCGAGGTGAGTGGCCGCCCCCGAGCAAGCTGCGGGCGGACACACCGCCCACGGTCGCGTCTCTGGGCGGCGTGTCCGCCGCCCCCCCGCCGCCCCCCGGCCCCGCTGCTCACCTTCCTGGCTCCGCGCTTCGCAAACTCCCTGGCCAGGTGGCGGCCGATGCCTCTGCCCCCGCCGGTGATGAGCACGCTGTCGGCGGACAGGTCCCGCAGCCTGGGCGGCAGCACCAGGCACACGGCAGCTTTCACCACCAGGTAGACCATCTGCACGGGGAAGAGCAGCAGAGCGCCCAGCCATCTCCAACTCATCCTCTCGTTCCAGGCAAGGCAGGAAGGCRGACCGCTCGTCCGACCCTTCGCACAGCCGGACGGACAGGGAAAGAAAACCGATACCCTTCATGCACCCCCMGATGGGTGCCAAGTCTTCAGCCCCCTTCCAAAACTTGGGGGCAAGAGGTTCGTGGATTGGAAAAATCCTTCTCCCTCCCCCCTAAAAAAAGCGGGGCAGGAGTAAAATAGTGCAGAAAGCCAAGTTGCTCCCCTGTTTCTTGATCGGTGTCCTTTGGGATTGCCACATGCAGGTAAAACGGTTTCCTTTTTAACTGGAAGACAGTTTTTTAAATTAGAGAGAAAAAGTAAAATCAAAAGTAACCATACATCCCTCCGTTTCAAAGACCGACATGAAATCCGGTATCCACATTGCAGGGTTTTATACTTGGAAAAAGAAAATAAAGCAGCCCATGACTCCAAATTTCAGCCTGCAGTGCCTTCCAGGCAGCTCATTTCTATTCTTAGACTCAGGAAATTGCTTAAATAAGACCGAATTGCCAGGACTTTCTTTTTAAGAAAGGGTCTATTCAGGGTAAGGTCGTTGTTTTTGCTTTAATTTCTATAAATATCTATAGACGTTCTGTCCTGAGTCGGTCGCAAAGGTTGAGCTGCTAACTGCCTCCGCCTGCCCCCTCTCCCGGTTTTTCCCCTGGAGTATCCGTGATCACAGAGCAGGAATTACGCCGCGCACTGTTTCAGCTCCAGCTCTTACTCATTTCTCCCTATTGCGCTCTCTGCCTATCACAGCCGCGGCGCTGGGGAGGTTTTATACCCCATTAAGCCTGATTGACAGTTAAAGTGTCGGGGAGATTTCACTACTGTTTCTGTGAGTGGCTGGCTCTGCTCTCCCCTCCCCTCCCCCGGAGCTCTCCGGGAGCCGCCGCGCACCAGCTCGCCCGGCGCTCGCCGCGGCCCCGGCCCC